>NW_020455643.1:9676010-9825144 GCF_003342845.1 Nothoprocta perdicaria
GCAACTCTTTCGTATTTTATTTTTCTTTTTTTTTATTATTTTTTTTTTTAAATATCACAAAGAAAACGACCCTGGGATCCTGCTGCATTGCACTGGATTTTTGCTTTTTCCTCAATCATTATTATTACATACGTAACCATACTCGGCTGTCATGGTCTTAGAAGGGATTTACTGTCGGTGAAAGAAGCTTTTTCCTTAAACCATCAACCCCTTTTCCTCCCACCCCGTGCTGCATTTCCCCCTTTATTTTTCCCTCTTTTTTTATATTTTTATTTTTGGCGTTGCATTAAGGACAGAAGTATGCTCGTTCTCGGGGGGGGGAAAAAAATCCACTTTTCATTTTTATCATTTTTTCTCTTTCCATTTTTTTTTCTTTCCAGGACGCTTAAGTGGTGGGTGAATTCTTCATCATCGTCGCTGTTGTTTTTGTTGCAAAGTAGCCTGCGAGCAGCTTGTAAATGCCCGAATTCCTCTGTTTGTATGTAAATGTCTAACTATGCTCGTATGCAAAACTGTGTTTGGTTTTCCTTGCGAGATGGGGGGAGGCGGTGTTCTCGTTCGCTCTTTCTTATTATTTTTTAAGCAGTTTTAGCCYGCGCTGGCCGCCGAGGCGGGCGCGGGCCTGCGCCGGCCGCTGGAGGAGGCTTTGGACATGGGCGAAAACGCCAAGTCCCCCCGCTCCCTATTGCGGGTGGCTTTGCTGAGGGGCAGGAGGGAGAAGGGAGCAGCCGGCCGCGTTATTGCCATCCTCGATGTCAATCCGTGGACGCGGCTCTGCTCGCGTTTGTGCATCGCGGCTCCGAGCGCTGCGTGTTGGTGCTGCCCGGCCGGGCCTGCAGCAGCGCGGCTGCCACGGGCACAGCGGCCGCGTTGGAGTCACGGGTGTTTTCCTCCCTTCGGCTTCCCGGCCGCGCCGGCCTTGCCGAGAGCAGGGGGAGGGCGCGCGCTGGTGTTCCCGCGCCGTGGCAATTAATAGAAATGTGTTTACAAGAATAACCCCCGCGGGTCACGGTGCCCTCGATCCGGCTAATACAACTGCTCAGAGCCACTGATTCGATTAGGCGCGAGCCCCGCGACGTGTGCGACCTTCGCGCCGAGGAGCCGCGCGCTTTGCGCTGCTTTTATTTTCTATTTCGCAGCAGAGCTCTTGAACGGAAACGCTCAGAACCTGCTTTGAAGCAAGGCGGGGGGGAAAAATAGGAAGAAAGCCGTGCTGCTAATGCAACTCGTCATTAAAAATAGCCCAGTGGCGAGATAGAAATGCTGCTACTGAGACACTTGAGATGTACAGATATGCTTGAAAGACGTCTTTCCCGGGGTTAAAAAGCAATATGTAACTCCAAGTGAGTAGCTGGGGCTTGGTCTGGTTGGCTGTCGGATCCGGGCACCGGGAAGGTGCCTCTGCAGGCGCTTGCAGAGCAGCTAGCTTGTAAACGACCAAATAATGGAGCAAATAATATAAACTGCCCTCCGGGATTTTGTTATTTACAGCAATGAAATTAAAGGGAAGAGGAAAAAAAAAGAGAGAGAGAGATCCTTTCTGTTTGTCTTTTTCTGCAGCCTGGCGCTTTCGTTTTAGCTGGATCGTGTGCCTGGTCGAATGCAATGTTTGCAGAAAGTTAGGGAGGAGGTAGAGGGGTTGGTGGATCTTTTTTTTTTTTTTTTTTTTTTTTTTTTGCGGCACTCCAAGGGTGATCACGACATCTGGATCAGCAGCGCTGTCACGGAGGAGACTCTCGCTCCGTCCCGCCATGCCAGACGCGGGCTTGCATCACAGTTTCCATTCTAGCCCGCTGTTTACTGGGGCTTGTAAACCGGCCGCAGGCATCGCCTTGGGGCCGGGAGCTCGCTGCCCGGCCTGCCCGTTTGTGCCTTTCTCCTGCTTTGCATTTGAACCTATCCTCTTCCTCCCTGCTGCGGAACCAGCGGCCTGGCCGCAGCCTCCCGTGGCCCCGGCGCTGTAGGAAGCTGCTGGGTTCCTTGGAGGGATTTAGGGTGCTGGCGAAGGGGGCATTTCACATTCTCCCAATGCCTGGAGGGCTCAGTGCCAAGCAGGACCAGGCCTCGTCACCCGTCCTTCTCAGTCCCATTTTAGCCCTGCTCAGGGCCGAGGATTGCCAGGCTGCTCGGCCTTGCAGCTCGGTAAGGCGCAAGGGAGCTGGGCAGCCAGTGTCCCTTTGCAGGGCGCAGGTTGGGGGCAACCCCTGGGGGTGCAGGTGGCTTCTTTTAGGGGAGGGTAGATGGCTACTGTGCCGGGAGGGTCCCCAGGGGGCAGTTGGGGGGCTGCTGTCAGCATCCTCTGTGCCCCAGCTGAGGTTTCTGTGCTTGATAATTGGCCTTCAGCCTCAGCCATCACCCCTTGCTGCCCCTCTTCGTGCCGCTGGCCAGGGCCATGCTCGGTGCCAGGGATCTTGCAGGGACCCGTCCCAAAGGCCCCTGCTTTAAACCTGCGCTGGTACCGTGCAAAGCCAAGGCAGCAGCTCCGGGCCCAGCTGGCGTTTTAAGCCCAGGCTGCTGCCTGGCCTTGCAAGGATGGGAATGGTGTCAGGGGGACGCTCTGCTTGGAAACAGCCTCGTGGGAGTTTGGCAAAGTTTTGCTGCCCCCCTGGCCCCCAGCACAGAGGTGCAGGGGCCGGAGCAGGACCCCACGTTGCCTCGGGTGCAGCAGGCCGAGGCAGGGGCCGCTCTCCATCTCCCCCCAGGGAGCTCCTCACGTGGAGAGCAGCCTCTCCCTGCACGGCAGCACGAGGGCTGCAAAGCGGTGGGAAAATTTAGCTGTCCTTTACAGCCATGATTTTGTATTTAAAGCCCTCGGAGCTGCACATATTGATCCGCAGCGATGAGAGAGCCTGGGCTGTGCTGCTGTGCATCCCCACAGGAGCGGGATTTCACACGTTAGAGATGCAAACACTTATTCTTTCCAGGTAAAGTGTACCTCTGGAAAGCGCTGGTCACGGAACACTGTTTAAATAAACAAAGACCCATTATAATTTTTTTTTTTCTGCTTGGAATTAACTCCTTCGGGCCACTAGGCTTCCCTGTGGCCACAGGAAGCAGCTGCCAGGACTTCTGGAAAATCTGTCGGAGGCACAGAAGTTTAACCTTAAATCCAAGGCCCTCTGGCTTTTCCCCCGACCCCAAGGACGGGCTATCGGAGCAGCCTGGGGAAGCCTGTCATTTTCAGAGCCGGGTGCTCCAGCACCCATGTTACTTAAAAGGAGTTTCGTGCATAATAATGTACATGCACGAAGGACAGGCTGCACGCTGCATGGGGACACTGTATTCCCTGGTTCAATTGAATTATCTTGTTTTCTAATCTAACCTACTTTTTTTTTTTTTTTTTTTGTTAGAGGCCGGTGCTTTGCTGGAACCTGTTCTCAGTGCAATCGCTGAGCTTTTTGTGGGTGTCTGATTTCTGTAACACGTTCTGGTTTCCAGTATGAATGTAACGCACAAAGAATATCATGACACTGCTCTAGGTGTATGTGATCTTATCTACCTGACATTTAGGGCTTTTTTAACCGTCCATTCATCTGATTTGCATAGAAATCACATGGTTTTTCTYTTTTTCTTTTTTTTTTTTTCTTGTGCATCATCACAACAAACTACTCGAGTGTAGGGGCCGTTTTCTGCCTGTCAGCACAAACGCCCGGCTCTGTCCCTCTCTCCTTCCTTCCCCGCTGAGGTCGGAGCACTTCGGAGGACCGACCAGGCAGTCCTTGCCTCTGTGTCACCAGCAGCCGCTCAAASCTTTAACAAGCAAACGTGTCAGCTTAACTTCCAAGAAATCAGAGCAGCCAAGTGCGCAGCCCATCCGCTCCTTGCTCACTTAAATAGACCAGACGTATTTTTATTGATAAGGAAAATCCGCCGGAACGGCTCCCCCCATGCYGGGAGGCTCCCCCTGCCGCCTCGGCGCTCCTTACAAAGCAAGGCCTCAATTAAAATAAACTCTGGGAGCTAAATAAACTGCTGCCTCTCGCTGGTCATGTGCTGGTCTGAGTCTCTGCACAGGAGAAAACGTTTCCCTTGCTATCGGCAGAGGAATCGGCTCTGGACAGAGGGAAACGCAGGAGCCCCATGGCCGAGAGTGGAATATTAATGTCCACACAGCTTTTTTTTTTTTTTCCTCCTTTTTTTCTTTTCTCCCTACCCCCCCTCAATGTAATTGGAGTGTTTGTACTCTTGGTCCTCGCAGCTGGCGAAAGGCCTGGAAGTGGAAAAACTCGTATGTGGCGGCGGGGCCCGGCTGTCCCAACACGCCCTGGGTACATGGGGCCGTACCCGGCCCGCTCCCGCCGGCGTCGTGTCGCATCGTGTCGCGTTGTGTCATGTCGTGCCATGCCGCGACGCCCGCCTGGCTGGACGGCACCCCGACACCCCGGTACTTTTCCATTCCCTGTAGGAATTTTCTCCCTTAACACCCAGCTGTGGGATGAGCGCTCAGAGGGCCTGAGGCAGCAGCCTACGTAGGCCGGACACACAGGGCAAGCAGCGGGGTGGATAGACGGACAGGGCTGTGCTCAGATGGACAGATGGATGGTCAGAGGCCAAGCTTGGACTTGTGGGATGCGCTCCCAAGACCTTCCCCAGTCTTGAAGGATATGGGGGGGATGTACAAGCCCTGGGAGCTTGCACAGAACCACCAGGTCAACCTCCTCCAGCTAGCTCAGGGAAGTGAGGGCCGGGGGAAGCTCAGCTYGCATGAAGTCCTGGGGTATCTTCTCATGAACCTGGCCCAATAACCGGCATTTCTGTGYGCCTGTTGCTGCCAGGAGAGAACGCAAGCTCGTCTGTCACCAATGGCTGTCCTCACACCCGGCCCATGGAGTGAGATGGCTGCCAACCGTGTCCCACCAGGAGCATGTGGTCGCCTGCCACCTGGTCCTGGGACCCAACGATTTTTAACCACTTAGGGACCAAACTCTGTGGGTGCCTCTGGGCATCCTGCAGAGGGGGACACCCTCGTGGCGAGCGAGTGGGGGAGGCAGTGGGGCAGGTGCTGATGTCCTCCAGGCTTGTCCCCTCCGCATGGCTTTGCTGGCCCCATCTTGGCACCCTGGGGAAGGTTACGCTCGTGAGCCGGGGAAGTTCGAATTCCCTCGGCTGGCACCGGGTGGCAAAACTGCCCTCTGCCTTGTCTCAACCGATCTGGCAGCTTTCGAGATATATATATATAAAATAAAGCCTCGCTAACCCTGCAGATGCTTTCCTGGTAAGGAATTATTCAGGGGTATCTCAAACCTGGTTTGTAGGTGGTTGCTTTGTTTGGAAAAAAAAAGAAAAAAAAAAGCAAAACAGAATAAAAGCAGTGCTTGTTTCAGGTGGATTGTAGTACTTCTCATTTCTGTTGTGCCTCGAAGAATCGTTCAAAAATTATTCAATCGTATCCCAAATCAGAACATAACCAAGCAGAGAGGCCGGTGGCTCCAAGTTTTCCCGGGAGCTAGAGTGGAGGGACGTGGAAATTAAAACAGGAATTTGCAGTCTTGCATCAATCCTGATCATTTTGAAGATGGTCCTCCAAATTTTAGGCTAAGCCAATGATTTTTTTTTCCTCGATAATTTCTCRGACATCTCAACCAGGAGAGGGCTACGTGAATTTCTATTTCTCTCTTCAAATAAAACATCGACTTTTTTTTTTTAATATATTCTTTGAAATGATTGAGATGATGAATTCCTTTCACTGAAACTCTTTGATTTGAACTTAAAGGATTTGGTGACTAGGTGGGATTGTATTTGGAAGTAATGGTGAAAATGGTAATTATTTCTTTTACTGCCTCCTGAAAGTCTTTTATTCCTCTGTACTATCTTTAAAAGCATGTCTGGCAAAAACAAACTGTATTAGAAAAGAATTCAATTAAATGTTTTGCCAACAGAATATTTTATAAATTTTATACCAGTAGTTAGAATGTTAAATAATATATTAACAGATTTATAGAGTACATTTAGGTACAACTATGAATAGCTACAGTAAAAAAAAATAATAATAACTCCCCCCCATATTTTTCATATACTAAAGGGTGGGGGTTTGGTTTCTACATTTTTTTTTCTTGCTTTTTTTTTTTTTTCTTATTTTTGAGTTTCAGTTTTAGGACTTAAAAAGAAATAGATTTTCTCATCTTTTTCTGTTATTCTCTAAAGACAAGGATAAGTCAGCTTTTTTTTTTTTTTTTTAGACAAATATTCCTGTGTGATTCTTCTTATCTTAAATAATTAAATATAAAATAAATAAGAAATAACCAAGCAGATTCTATGATATGGACATGAATAGAATAAGATGTTTATTTGCCTAGGTGCGTGGCAAATAAGGTAGGATCGATCCTGAAGCTGTATAAAATTGCCAGTTACTCCATTAAAGTATTACAAATAGATTATTACCCATAAGAACGTAACTCTTAATGTCCTAAAAATAATTTAACTGTAATATTATTTTTATTTAATCTAGCAAATGACAAATGCATTTTAATTCTTCTTCAGCAGAAATAAAACGTCTCCCAGGAGCTGAAAAATAAATCCAGCTGCTTCCCTCTCCTTTTTTTTAAATGGACATTTCTCTCTATTTTTCCTTCTTTTCTGTTTTCATTGCAAAGTCTCACCAGGTTCTCCAAATTTTGCAATTTATTTTTCCTTCCTTCTCCCTCCAGAAAAACACTTTTCACCAGAAAAACGTGATACTTTTTCTTCTGAACCTCTTTGAAAATTTCCCGTCTCTCTCTCAAGACAAGTTTCTAGGATCAACAAGTTAACCTTCAAAAAGATTACAAAGGTACAAGTGGGCTGCTTAGGAGGTGAATCATTAAACATAAGGTGAAGTATATGACTGCAGAAGGTTTCAATTAAAGTGACAGTTTAGGCAGACTTTGCTTGCCCAGGAAAGGTAGGCTTTTATTGCCGGCTATGCTCTCGGAGCTGCATCCATCCTAAGCAGAGAGAGTTCATTCCCCCGGCTGATTTTTGCATTCCCAGGGCAGCTGGTACGATCCTTGCTCGTACAAACAATCTCACCAGTTTGAGGATGATAAATTCYACCGTGACAGCATTAAATGTGGGAAAGTGGCCAGATTTCCTTTCGATCCCCCCCCCAAGCCAGTGCAAGGGAACCTGCCTCGGACCTGATTTGCTCCATTTGCCCAAAGCTTCACCCAAACCACCCCGATCCACAGCAGCATAAGGCAGAGCAGGATTTGGCCCATAAACTTCCCTGTTGTTTCTCCGAATCCTCCTGGATTCTTCCTCCTGGATTCTGGTTTTTTTTTTTTTTTTTTTTTTTTTTTCATTTTCATTTAGTTTTGCTTTATTATGGCAGCATACTTAGCAAAGCAGCCCCGGGCTGGAGGCAGGAATGTGTGCTCCTTGCCGAGACGTGGAAATCCAGCCCTGCCTCTGCCCTGTCCCTGCGCCTGCCCGGCCAGGA
This sequence comes from Nothoprocta perdicaria, assembly GCF_003342845.1. Lineage (NCBI taxonomy): Eukaryota > Metazoa > Chordata > Aves > Tinamiformes > Tinamidae > Nothoprocta > Nothoprocta perdicaria. The sequence continues at coordinate 9,683,428 of NW_020455643.1, forward strand.
TCTGCTCCGGAGATTCACACTGCGCTCCCCTTGCAGCGTGGCCCATGGGTGCCGGGGACCCACCGCCCTTCGCAGGGTCCCGCGCGCTTGGCAGGATGCCCGTGATGTTCCAGGCTTGGGGATACAGGCAGTGACTGGTCCCTGCGTGGAGGATAGAGAAGGGCCAGGTCAGCCAAATTTGAAATTCCTGATTCAAATTTTACCAGTTTCTGGGATTTCCCCTAGATAAAGCCCTGAGTGGGCACTAAGATCTCTGCAAGGATGATCCAGCAATTGGGTTAATTCCCTCCTGTGAAAGCCTTACATAATCATGTGGGCTCAGATCCTCAAAAGTATTTGTGTGCCTTCTTCCTGTGGAAATCAAGGAGCTTAATTGTCTCCGAAAATTACTGTGTTTTGTTTTGACAGAGGAGCTGGAAATAATAAACTCGACTTTAGTGAGCTTTGTTTGCCTCTCTGTGGTCACAGCATTTTATCTACCTTCTCCACTGAGCTCATGGTTAAACAGGACGGTGCCCAGATTTCAGATGGGTTTGCAAACTGTGACCAGGGGGACCCGGGTGCCGAACGAGGTTAGGGAAGATGGGTTGTGGCCTGTTTATGCCTCCAGCCCTAACTGGTAAAATGTGTATAAGAAGACAGCATGGTCTTGCCAAGGTGCTGGAAGGAAGAATCCATTAAGGACTGTGCAATGCTGCAATAGAAGGATCATAAAGATCATGTCAGGGAGAGATGCCATCTATTACAGATAACTATTGCACAGCTGACTGCATCTTTCTCTCTGGAAATGGCTCCTTTCTTAGTTTCATTTTTGGCTATACGACCCGAAAGAATTCTTCTCACTCCTTGGCGTTTGTCCCCTTCAGATATTTCATGCAATACAGAAGGAGGAGGAATCAAAACACCGTGACATTGAAGTTTATTCCCGATTCTGCTCACGTCAGTTGAAATCAGTCACTAAAACCTCAGCCCGCAGGACCCCGTGCTCCGTATTTTTCTTGTCTAGGTAATCGCAATGGCAGCAGGGGGAGGTAAGTAGAAGGGAAAAGGACTGATTTTATTAGGTGTTAGAGGAGCTTATTAGAAAACAGGGGGGAAAAAAGGCAATAAAATCATAAAGAGACGTGAATTAAAAAGAGCGATGAAATCCAGTCCCTGCTGACTGCAAGGGGAGACTTCTCCCTGCACGCACCCTTTCCCAGCCTGGAAGATGCCCAGGCATTGATAAACATTTTACAAGAGCCCGGCTCCACAGAAGCAAGCGGTGGCTAATAGTGGGAGAGAAAGTACTCGGGTGCCAGCATCGGCCCCGCAGCTCCAGAGGCAGCATTTAACCTGCCACCTTGCAGCCCGTGGGCCCTGTTTGGGGTTGTTGTCGGGGAGCAATTTGGGACTGCAGCGTACCTGCGTTATTTTTAGGCCAATTAAATTAATTGCTGGAACAGACAGCCCTTTTTAGACCCAAAGCACTTTTTGCCCCCGCTCTTTTTACTGTAGGGCTAATGTAGTGTTTCTGGGGCTTTGGTTTGGCAGTCAGGGCGTGTGTGTATTTTAAGTTAAAAAACAGCATCTGGGACGGATGCTGCTAGATAAGTATTTGATTACTTTTTGTAATTATTAGCAATAACAATGCTTTGCTCTGTTGAGCACCTTTCATCTCCAAGCATTTTAGACACATGAACAAAGCCAAGCAGTTCAGTCCTGCTCTAGGGGCTGTAATTACCTTTATCTCTGCATTGTAGATGTGGAAAGTGAGGCGAAGGGAGCCGACTGGCACTGGAGGCCATAGCAGAGTTGGGAATGATCCCAGAGGCCGGGATTCAATCAGTGGCCAGCAAGGCCTGCCAGCAGCAAAGCTGCAGCCACGTCTGGTCTCCTCGGAGGATGTGTCCTGCAAGGCAAACTCATTTCACCAGACTGTGCTGGTATTAGGGCCACCTCCTAAGCCAAGGTGATGCTCACCTTGCATGCAGCATTACGGGTGGATGCAGATGCCCTTTCTGCTTCTCCTTACCATGTGTCCTGTGGGACAAGTGCAAGGGAGAGCTGGACACACCTTGGGGTGCCTCCAGCATGAACCAGCCTCCTTGCTTGATGATGCTGTGTCACTCACTACGGCTTTTCCTGTCACTTGTCGTGGGCTGAGTCTCCCACTGCTGCTTTCCCACACGGGAAGTTCAAGTCCATCGCTGACCAGGAGGGTTTCTTTTGGCTCTCCAGCCTGTGTCATGTCCCATTTGTGGCTTGTATAAGATCTTGTGAGATAAGGACACCCCTCTCTTCAGGAGACCTGCAGGGACCTTATGAGCCGTGGTGCCTGGTCCCTGCTGCTCTGAGCAAACACATCCTGCTCTGCTGCTGCCTGAGACGGGGCTTATTTTCCCTTATGATTAGAGTCCTTCTTACAAGTTCCACCCTAGATGCTAGAGGTATTCACAGAGTATTGATGCCCCAGCCAGCCAGCCCTGCAACAGACAGGAGGCAGCTCTTTCCCCTACCTGGTGTCAACTCGTGCATGGGACTTGCAGACAGCAGACCTGCGCTCTCCCTGTTCCTGTCTGCTGCAGGCCTTTTGGGCATGTGCTTCCAGCCTGACTTTCTGGGATATGAGTGAACAAGAATTGGGGTTTATGCCTTACAAAATTCAGCACATCATTCTGGAGTAATTTAAAAGATTCCTGCCCATTTCTGTCTGACCTGTCCCTATCTGCGTGGAGCAAAGGTGGCAGAGTGCACTGCATATCCTGCATCTAGCTGCAAAGCTGGTAGCTTACTATATTCTCCTGTAATCAGCTCCTCTGCTGTTAATACACAGGGCTTTGGCCCATGATCCTTGTTGGATACAGCTGTGGTGGCTGCGGAGGTTCCCAGTCCCACCTGAGATGCCGTGACTCATGGCTATGTGAGCACATATGTGTATGTACACACTCCTCTCTGGAGTGAACCCGCTAAGATTTCAAGGCCTGGATATGATAACTCCTAAGGACTCTTCCAGTGGTTTTCTAATTGTTGTTGCCTCATACTGCCTTACCATGGGCACTATGCATGAAGCTAAGAAGGGGGTAAATATGTTCAGGACTTGATGTTGAAATTAAAAAAGGGGCTTCATACTCTGTTCCATTCCATTCCATTCCATTCCATTCCATTCCATTCCATTCCATTCCATTCCATTCCATTCCATTCCATCCTATTCCATTCCATTCCATTCCATCCTATTCCATTCCAGTGAATAGCAAATGTATGTTCCCAGCAAGTTTCACAATTTAGGCACTCAGTGCCAGCCCTGCAATCCTGACTTTAATGCTGAAATCAGTAGAGCCCAGCAGATCATCAGAGCTTTGACCCAACCCAAGGATTCAATCACCTAAGTGTATTTCAGATCCCAATTGACCCAGTACTTCTCTCTTTTATTATCGGTGTGCAATCTCTCCTGCTGAGCCAAGATTCTTGTGTTCTTCATTTTTCTTCGGTCTCTCATGCCACAAAGTCAAGTGAATGTCTTCAAGGAAATCTCAGTAATAAAACCTATTTCCTCCTCCCTGCTGCAAAGAGAAAGCAGAGTAATAGTTTCTCTGTCCATCAGGGACCGGTTAATGCCTTGCTCCTCATCATCACCAAATGCAACTAATAAGGGAGTAAAGGAGATTTGGCAGTTTAATGCAGCATCTAATTTTGTGCCTGCTGCTCTGCCAGGAAGTATTTTCACTTTTGGGTGATGCCAGAATAGCAGAGCTGATTAATTAGCCTTCTTATGAGCAGGAAAAGCTCAGTCTACAGCCCCCAGACATCCCAAGCATTGGCCAACCTTGTTAGCCAGCATTCCCAGTGTCTTACAAAGTTCATCAGTCTGTCTGCCCAGGTAAGGATGAGGATGCAGCCCCAGGAGGGAGCAGGACTATTACACAGATGAGGTCCAGCTTTGTCATCTAGACAACTGGCTAGAGAAACCTCTTAGCACGTAGATGTGGGCCAGGCACCACTGGTCTGGTGGCTCCCAGTGGGTTCCCTCAGAGCTGAGCTCTTCATGAAAGGGGACAGAGTGCCCTTGGTGTTCAAGCATCTCTGCAAATCCTGCTTTGGAGGGGTCATCAAGACCGCCATTCTAAGGAGGGGTCTGTGTCTATAGAAGACAACCCTTAGAACTAGTGCATATGCTTGCACCATGAGCAGAAATTTTAAACATGGAAATAGTGCATCCGTGACAGGAGAATGTCTCAGCAGAGACATTCAGAGTTGTTCACTGACTGTGCAGTCACATACAGAGGAGACATGGGCATCATGTGAAAACACCAGAGCACTGAGAGCACCTGGACCACACCAGGCAGAGCCCCTGTGCTGCTTTAGTGGTGCTCTGCATTGGTAATTAACTCATTCAAAGCTCTCGTTGTCCTGCATTTCTCTTCCACAAGGTGTTACAGAACAGCTTGAGCCTGTGGACAGGTTAATTAAAGCCACGGACAGAAGCAGATAATTTCCTTAGGGCCTGGTCATCTTCCTTTCCATGTAGTTACTCAGAGGTTTAATGTTAATGTCTGTAAGAGTTTGTGAGACCAGGAACTTGGCTGCTATATTACTAGGCAGCTATATTACTCCTACCATGCAGTGGCCGGATCTAGCAAAACAAGTCCTTTGGTCTTGGTTGTGTCCCTTTAGATGCTGTGGTGATAATAATAATACTGAGCATTTAAACTGGAGACTTGAACAATTTCTCATTGTCTGGGAGTTGCTGGGGTGATGAGTGGCAGCAAAGAGGAGGAGCAGGAAGACAACATGGTGTGGTTCCCCTCCGGCATGATGTGAGCCAGGACAGAGCTCTGTGCTATGAACACTTCCATGGTGGCCAGCAGGCTGCTCTGCTTTCGTGATGTTTGCAGAAAACAGGGTGCTTCCAAGGTGCCTTCACCTCATCCTGGCAGCCTGGGCCCCACACTAAGCAGCCCAGAGCATGTGCTGTGCCCTGGGCTCTCAGCAAAGCGATGGCAACTCAGCTCCTCTGTGTCCAGAGTGAAACAGGAGGGTAGGGAGTCAGGGAAGACTTAGGAAATATGAGCCTTCAGCTCCTGTCTTGGTTGATCTTGCAGCTCAAGATAGCTACTTCTTAGGACCCAGGGAGGATGAAAGAGTTAATACTACAAAGTAATACTGTAAAAACTAAACTAAAAATAATAGAAGGGGGCAGCCTGGTGATGAGGCTGCAGCCATCAGGCATGGTGTGCCACAYTGTAAGGCAAAGATAAGGGAGAACATTCAACAATCAGAAAATGGAAGCAAGATCACAGTTTTGCAGTTTCCCAAAATGAAACACCTTTCCATGTAAAACAATGCACTAGATCAATGCACTGGATCCAAATTTTTGAGGGAATGAGGTTTCTTCCCACCAAAATGCAACTTTGATACTCTTTCTCTAATAAGAACAGTGCTGTCAGGATTGCTCAAGGGATACAACTGTAAAGCAGTTAGAAAACATTGCCTTGGCCTTTCCTGCACAGAGCAGCGTGTACATATGTGTGTGTATACATACATGTGTGCACACATATGTGTGTGTATACATATGTGTGTGTATACATGTGAGAGCTAGGTAAGGATCTACCAGCACTCCGGTCTTGCAAAGCAGCTCCTCTGTTCCCAGGAGCCCAGACGTGTGGCATGAGTGAATGGTTGGACTCGCTGCAGAGCTGCTGTTCCAGCAAGGCACTGCAGAGCCAGAGCTGAAAGGGCAACGCACAGGTGTGCGGCTTGCAATGTGCAGGATACACCTGGCAAATCAACTCACCTTCACTTATCTTGCTCTCCCAGATGATGTCTTGAAATATCTCAATCCCTTTGTGTCAGACGATGTGCCAGATAAGAGACAGCTTGTGCTGTCTTTGAGGACAGAATTTAGGGAGAGACCAAGTCCAGCTGGCAGACAGTATATTGCTTGGCTACTATGGCATTCGTGGGACTGAGATCTTTCTTTTCCTTGGAAGAACTTGTTGATTTTAAAAATAAAACAGTCTATGTACCCAGGAATGTGTGGGATAAGGAAAATGGAAGCATATTTATCCATTTCTAATGTAATTTGCACTGTTAAATCTAAACACTCTTTGTCCTTCTAGACCTCTTTAGCTCTATAGATCTGTGCTATGTATCAACACAGCATTTTGATGACTGATCTTCCTCTGTACCACTAATGCAGCTGAAGTAATGTGGTTATGGTGCCGAATTCCCGGTGTCCAACAGCTTCTCTTGTTCCTACCTAGAAAAGCAGAGCGGATTCTGGAAGTGCTCTGGTCATGTAGCAAACAGGCTGATCTGAAAGCATCTTTGGAACAAATTGAGGCCCACACCTACTAAAACTTGGGCACCTCCTTGGCTTTGAGAACATGAGTAATTGCAGAGACTGAACATAYTACTTCTCTCATTTGTTCAGACACACTATTTCTGTGCCTCTCTTCCCCTGTTATCTCAGTGTCTCATAAACATTAATGATCGGTTCTCAGGCCAAAGCACAGTGCTCCATTGTTTGCATTGAAGGTACCACAGGGAATGATTAAAACTACAGAAAAAAAAAAAGGAGGATTGGATTTTAAAATGTCTGTTTTTTAATGTTTCTTTGCCTAGCTTCAGGAGTGTAGGAAATTCAGGCTGCCCTAATGGTGTCTTTTTGAGTCATTTCAGAAAATATGAGCTATTTCCAAAGTTGCTCTGTTACAGCCCACTCTGAAAGTTTCATAAAAGCCATTAGAGGTATTTCCAAACCTTGCTGCCACTTAAGAGTTAATGCACATGGCTATAAAACAGACTTTCAGGTCATTTTGGCTAAAAAAACTATTTCCTTTTACTTAACTTACCTCTGAGAAAAATGGTGCTCCAAACCTTGGCTGCCTGATCTTATTAGCCACTGTTCTTTTCACTGGGGCTTCAAGAGGCAGGACTTGGCTCGGACCACCTAGGGTGTTCAGATCCACCCAGGATGGCCATGTCGAATTGCTGCCTCTTTTTCTGTTTTAAGATGCCCTTCGCCTCATGCCCTGATCTGTCTCTGCTGTGGGGCTTGCACTGTCTGCTGTCCTGGGAAGAAGTGTCACCACATGGGCTCAACCAGGAGAGGGACTTTGGTGGGTCACCTTGGRGCTCCCCATGTGAAGCCAGATCTGGGGCAAACCTTGCCAAATATCAAAAGGGCAGATTTGCCAAAGCAAAACATATGGAGCCTGAGTTGGAGACGTGCCCTTAGCAGTGAGCTGATGGATGTGGATGAAAATGTCCATTGAAATCAGTTTACCAAAAGGCAATGGGCTGCAAGATATCCTAAGATATTTCCAAGCTCAGAGTAGGGGATGGGTGAATTATTTTTTTCAACTGAAACTACCCCTGTGTGAAAAATGCAAATATTGATGAATAGTTTTGAGCATTAGTGCGGGTTTTACTAAATTACTTGTCCTGAGAAAAAAATTCCAAGAAAGTACATTTGCAATGTTTATTTCAGCTTGAAATTCCCCTCCATTTTACTTGTAAATTGCTCCAAATCAAAGTGCAACGCTTTGTCCTCACCTTTCACATTTGCTATAACTTAAATAAATACCTCTAGTTGTAATCTGAAGTATCACCCCCCTTCCTTACTTTTCAGAACTATTCATAAGAAAACAACTCCAAATTCTTTTTTTTTTTTTTTTTTCATACAGCTCTTTTCAGAACCATTAGAGGCATTTACATCTACCACATAAATGAAACCACAGGCTATCAATGTTTTAAGACAGCTGTATTTCCCACCAGAAATTTGCATAGCATCAACTTTTGTAACACTCTGAATTACTATACCAATATTTTGAAGGGGAAAACACAAGTCACAGGTACCAGATCCAGAATTAGGAGACTAAATTTCTCCAGGTGGACCTTAGCTAGACTTTTATCCACCAGTCACAGGAGTCTTCACTCTTGTCCGTGTGGTATCATTTGAACAGCTTCTTTTCTTACCCCGTCTCTCCTCACTGTGTCTGTGTGTCACAAAGTGGTGTCATCACCTGTTCCCTAAACCATGACTTTCCTCTCTGGAAAGGCCATCCTGCTAATGGATCTGGTCCAAAGAAAGGTGTAAAATGTCTTTTCAGCAACAACATAAGACCTTTCTGGATTCTGCAGCTATCTCTTTGGAAAATTTTCATTTTCTCCACCACGTAAGATTTTCATCAAACTCTCATCTAACAAAGTGTGGCTCTTAGCAACTGGAACAGAAACATTTCAGCTCTCTAGGCAGAGATATTTGTTTGCATCAAGAAAATCCACAAGATAAGAAAGGAAATGGACATTTTTTCCCTGTAATATATACTTTTAGTGCAGCCCCTTGGCTGAATTCCCCTCCCCCCTGAAAGAAAGAAAAAAGGTGCGACCAGAAAAAAGCAATAAAACCAAAAAGTGCTTTTTCCTGCAGAAAGTACCATTTCCTGATGAGCTCTGTCACCAGAGTACTCCTGCTCTGTCTCTTGGGAGAAGTGCACTCAGAAAGTGCAGGAGGCCATTGGCTTGCCCTGGGTAACCACGTGTTTTTCTCGCATGCTTTCTGCCTCACCCATCCCCAGGTGACCAGCCCTGTAGAAATGCTCTGTTTTGCTCTTCCCACAGCAGGGAACGTGAGAAAATCAGCCTTTTTTGAAGAAGTCTTTTTCGCACAGTAGCTCTGAAGTCTGAAAGCAGATGAGGTGCACRCTGGGTTTGACTCTGTCCTTCGTTCTTTGTTGAGCTGTCTCTTCATGTCAGCGAGGCTGGTAGATGTGGCCCAGCTCCCTCCATCCCATGCCGTGCTTGGACGTGCAGCAATGCCAGCAGATAAGGATGGAGTCTGGAGGTGCAGGTCTTGGAGTGAACTCTGCAGTCCTGGTGTCCCCCATGGGACCCAGTGGCTCTGCATGGTCCCTCAGCCTGGTATCCAGCACCAGGCCTGAGGAGCTGCCCATACTGCCTAGGAAGAAGGCAGTGTTTAAGGAAAAGGAAATGGGCAGGGAGGGAAAGAGAAGTGAGAAAGAAAGAGAAAATAATGCAAGGGAAGAAGATGATGAAATGTTTGCCCTGCCTGGAAAGCTGCCCTGGCAGGGCAGGGGCAATGTGCAGTAGCACTAGCAAAACACGCTGACGCTGCCCCAGAAACTGTCTGTGGAAAGATGTGGGTCAGTTAAGACGGGCGTACTCATGAGGCCCCTGCCCAGGAACACCAGTTGCAGGAACACAGCGAGGCAAATGCCCAGGCAATGTCACTTTGTGGTTGTTGCAGAGGAGTGCTGCAGGAGGAGGAGCAGGGAAGGTTGGAGTGTTTTCCTCATGTCAATGCAATGTGTCTAAGGCTGAGAAGGTTTGGGTGGATAAAGGCAAAGCTGTCGCTGTCCTTTTGAGGCCTGAAAGTCTCCTCTATCCTCCAGGCACTTTTATTACCTAGTTTTACTTCAAAGTTATGCAGAAATTCACGTCTTGTCTTCTCAGGTTGTATTGGAGCAGCTCTGACCTTCTCTGTSACTGCTTGGGCAAAGCCAGCCAGCCACTACCAGGGCTGAGCCATTGGGCTCCTGAAGGGTCAGATCCACATCCTGCTCAGCACTTCAGGAGTCAACCTCTAGCCGTCCCTGCGAGAAGTCTGGACCTTTTCCATTCTGTGAACTCCTAAGTGCTGCCTGACACAGGAGTGAGTTCTCGCAGAGCTCACTGATAAACCCCCATGATAAGTTATTTTTCATAGATAGCCTTTGCAGAGCTCGCGCTCTCTGAGTACAAAACTCTTCCTGAGGATAGGTCTCCTGAGAGGGACCTTGAGCTCACACCAGATTGTTGTACTCAAGCAGAGATAATATTTTGCATGGAAAAGCTTCTTCTAAGGGGACTCAGACTTCCTCTGTGTCTCACAGGTCCTCCCAAGGGTGCAGGCTCTGGGTTTATCACATCTCCTGTGGCAGCTACTTCCACTGTAGCAGCCTTCATTCAGTCCCACATGCAGAACCATAGCAAATCCAGTGCAAATAACCAGCAAGGAATTTCAGAAACGTGTCTGTCATGCATAAAGTGGCTGTCTCACGGTCGCAGAGCAGGAAGCAGGGAGCCGGCTGCAGCCAGGCTGGCCCAGCCAGGCATTGCTTGCTCCCTCCACAGCCAGCAAATGCTTTGGCACTTGGGGCTGCTCCCCAAGAGACATCYAGAAACAGAGGGTCCATTGCTTGCTTGCAAGGCCTGGCAAAACATATCTGTGGAATGGATCTGGAAAAAAATGCTGCATTTGGGTAACTGGATTTAGAGATACAGCAAAAGAAAACATGTACCCATCACTGGGTTTTACCTCTTACTACTTTTCCCAGACCATTTGTTTGGGCTCTACAGAGACATGCTGGAATCTTATAAACTGTCAAATTCTGAAACTTTCCACTCGTATTAGAGGAATAATGAAAGCCTAGCTCTAGTCAACAGGTTCTCAAGTTTAATCACTCTTTAAAAATGTCAGCTTTTATCCCAACCCCCATGAATACTTCATGGCATCAACTGGATGTTGACATTCCAAAGTCAAATTTTTTTGAAGGATTGTTCAGATCCTTTATAATTAAAAGGACTTAGAAATATATATATATGAAAGTATTAATTTTGTTCCCTCCACTTTCTTTCTCCTTCTCTTTTGAATATGCCAATGAAGTCATAAAAAGGAGTTATAATAGAAAACAAACCCAAAGATCTCCCTGCTGAGAAATGTCTGACAATTGATTTTTTTTTTAATTTCAGCAAGAATAAATAGTGATATCAAAATGATATTGTAACATTGTTGGCACAAAAGGAGTATAAAGTGCCCTAGACCACCACCTCACTTGCCTTCTATACTCTAGGTGTTGAAAATAAACCTCTTGTCACATAGACCAGAAATGTATTTTAGATGTTGAGTAAGATCCAAAAACATCAGATATTGCAGCTGTCCTTCTGGATGACTGGTTACAGGCCAACTTCTCTGATGGTTACAGGCCAACTTCTCTGATTTTAGAATCATCCCAGTGGCCCCAGGAGTCCTAAAGTCCAAGAACCACATCCCTGTCAAGTAGAGTGTCCAGCTCAGGATGGGACATGAAGTCTGCACACATCACCCTCTCACCTTCATGCTGTCATCCATGCCAGGGTTATGCCTTGACAATGAAACTACAATTAGTCCCTACTCATCATCTTCACCAACAGACAAAGAGGGCCTAGGGAGTTTGGTGAGTACCTGTCTCAATTGTCTGATATACAAAGGTGTTTTATCCACTGCTACAGGGTAGCTCAACCTGTCTCTTAGCTACAGCTCTGCTCAAGGGTCCCATTCCTGAGTTTTATTGCATGCTCCATCTCATGCTTTCCAGAGTCATCAGACTTTGCAGTTAGGTCCCACAGCCTTGAAGATTTCACAGGGCTGCACCATCCCTGAGCTGTGGGGGACAAGAGGACTAAGAGAAGCAGGACTTGGTCCCTAGTCCTTGGAAGAGTGTTGGCCAAACATCTCTGCGTTTTGCAGAGTCTTTGCATGGTGCTGGCAGCCTGGATCTGAAGTGCAGCACAGGATGACACAGTACATGTCCTCAGAGCAGTACACATACTAAGCAACAGGGAGAAGATCATAGAATTGTCGAATCCTTAAGGTTGGAAGGGACCTGTAGAGATCATCTAGTCCAACCTCCCTGCACATACCAGGTCACCTAGAACATGTGTCCAGGATTGCATCCAAGTGGGTTTTGAATATCTCCAGAGAAGGAGACTCCATAACCTCTCTTGGCAGACTGTTCCAGTGTTCTGTAACCCTCACTGATAAGAAATTTTTCCTTAAGCTCCTGTGGAAGTTTTGATGCTTCAGTTTGTGGCTGTTTCCTCTAGTCCTATCAGTGGCCACCACTGAAAAGAGGCTGGCCCCATTCTCCTCTCTCCCTCCTTCGAGGTATTTATAGACACTGATTAGATTCTCCCTCAGCCTTTTGCAGACTGAATAGGCCCAGCTCTTTCAGCCTTTCCTCATAGGGCAGATGTTCCAGGCCTCTGATCATCCTTGTAGCCCTGCAAGACAACAACCTTGGTAAAGTAGCTGCCTCTGACTAGTCACCCATGCCAGCACTGACCTTGAAAGCAACACCCCGTCATCATAGTGCTGTATTTTGCTCCACCAGATGCACTCTATTTCACCCATTCTCTAAAAGATGAAGACATCAGCTCTCCTCCCTGCCAAGAGGCCTGCTTATTACAGCCAAATTTTTGTCTGGCTCTCATGGTGCTCCTAGAGGAACCTGTGAGAGCCATTTGAGGCTGAAGTGTGCACACTGCAAAGGCAGGGTCTGGCAATGTTCTACAGAGAAGATTCAGCAGCTGGGGCAGGCCAATTGAGTAATACACCTTGCGTCATGAATGGAAGTTTCTTGAAATACGTAGGTGGTTTGAGATTATCCCTCTCTTCACTTGCAGAACTCTTTGACCCTGATCTTCACCTCACTTTCTCACATCAGAGCTTGGACAGTCTCTTCAATCTCACATTCATCTTCTCAACACTGGGCTCCTGCTCCTACTTGCTGTTCTGCAGGTCTTCCTTGATGAGTCATCACTCAATTCTCCTGCATTGCATGGTCAGGACACATGCCCTCCCCTCTGTCCCTCTTGTCCTTTGCAAGTTGGATACAATGATCTGAGAAGAAAGAGGATGGCTCTTTCTTCAACCTAACAGACACAACTGACCTTCTCTAATGGCCCTCTTTTAGAAAGGGAGAGAGGAGGGTCATCTTTGGTGTGTTTTTCAAGTTCCAAGGATGAGCTGCAATGTAATGACAGGAAAGAAACCCAACTGCTTGTTTGAAGAATCCAAGACTTTCAGCATTGACTCAGTTTGGTCTTCATGTTCAAGTGGGGAGTGATTGAGAAAAAACTTGATTTTATCAGAAGGAGGCTGCCCATTCTCTATTCCAGCAGGGATTTCTTTGGTTATTATCTATTCACGCATTTAATTTCTTTAGAAACAGCATCTGCCCAAAAGCTCTGGGCAGCCTGCCATTCTGCCGATGTACAAAGTGTACTTGTTATTAAACCTGGGAATGCATTAGCTACTGATCAAACACTGGTCCTGCAAAGACTTTTCTGTGTGTTTAATGGTCTGCGTGCAGGAGAAATTCAGAGGAAGGAAGCTAAGTTTACTATACATCGTTATGTCACTTGAGTTATAGTGGGCCACCTTTTCACCACATTTATCTGTTGTACAATTCTTCCTCTTCCATGAAAATCACCAGATTTCACCAAATCCCATCTCCTATGGAATGTGGAATTCAACTATTTTTTTTCTTGCTTGTCAAATTGTGTCAAATAACTGGTATTTTCCTCAGATGTTGCTCACTACTGGATTCTTTAGGAAGACCACAACATTGGTTAGTTGCAGTGTTGCTTAATTGCTCCTCCCAAGAGGATTAGACAAGTCCGCCAAGTGTCCTGGACTTGCATTTGGAGGCTAATTTAAAACAAGTGTCTGCCTTTGACTTTGCATGTATTGAACATCAGTAGAACAACTTAAGTACTTTAGGTAGCTCCAAAGAAGCTCACACAAWGTCCTTCTACTGTTTTCTACACTTTACACAAAGGTTTATGATAGCATTTTTTTTTTCAGAAGAGGATCCCAAAATATCTAAATCCATAAAAGGAAAAATTCCTTGTAATATATGCCCAGATTCCTATGGAAAATTTTCTACCTCTAGTAACTACCAATAAAGCCTATTTTATACCTTTGTGACCATCAGAACTTATGCAATCACTATGCTTCTTACATAACCCTGGCAAAATGCCACCCCCTCCCTGTTCTGGAAGAACCAAACTGACATGTTAGAGGAACATGATTGGAAAGCCTGGCTTGTGCCATTACTTCGCTGGAGCATTTAAAGGACATGTGGAATATACTCAAGATGCCATGAAATAATAGCCCATGTCAAACAAGTTCTAGGCTTCTTAACACACCTTGATCTGGCCACTGAACACACCTGTTCCCAAAGTAGGGTGACATGTCACTTCTTTGGAGTCGCATGGGTGGACCCAGATGTGGACTCCACTGTCTACTCAACTCAAGGGGTCAGTTAAAAGAGGCACCATTGTAGGAATTATCCTGCAGCCTCACCAGCACATAGGGAAGCAGCCACCTGTTCCTTCCTCCACCACTTTATGAGCAGCTCATTTGCACTTAGTCCCTGTGGCCACCTGTGAGCCAAGGAGGTGAGCGCAGGACAGTCCCCAGAGCACTGCTGTTTCCCTCTTACTTCCACTCCCAGGGCAAAAACACACCAGATTTGGGGCCTTCATCCTGCTGGTGCTCCAATGGCCCTGCTCTAAGTCATGCTGCTGCTGAGAACGTTCTCTCTCTGTCCACATGCAGGGGTTGTGTGAAAGCCTGTGGAGAAGGGATACCAGAGGTTCTGGTACAGCCTGAGTTYGACAGATACGGGCAACTGCTTTTCTATGTATGTTTTCCCTTCTACCTAGGCTACAGAAGCATAAAGGAATAGTGGAGGTTGAGAAATATATTAATACATGAAAAAAACTTTAATGATTTTTTGAATAAAATTGTAAAGAACTAAAATCAGCTTCAGGGCAAGCGCTATGGGCTCTAGAAGTATCAAGGTGGCACGAACACACGCAGCTTAGGATCCACATCCCTTCCATCCACTCACCCAGCTGGTGTGTGTGTCCAGCCCTGTGACTGATGAGGCCTGGCGAGGTGCAGAGGGGCACGGGGATGGCGCCAGGACCACGGTGGGGAGCGGGATGTGTGGGGCCGTGTGACATGGGGCTCCAAACCAGGCTGCACCTGAGGAAGCGCTCCGGCGTAAACACTGGGGTGGGGAACTTGTCTGGGCTGCGGGCAGGCTCAGGCCTGCACCGTGCTGGCAGCCAGGCTGCATCCATGGGGTTTCTGATTTCAGGAGCAGGGATGTTCCGAGAAAGCACCGATACTGGACACACCAAATACCGGAGCCTTCGCTTGCCAGCCTCTTAGCCAACAGTCATCCCCAACCCCTTCTCTTGCCTCTCCCCTGTGGCTTTCTGCTGTACAGATGGAGTTATGGGCAGGGGCTTCTAATAGAATAAATAGTCCATGTGAAAAAAAACATGTTGTACGATTATTGCTCTCTTAAATCTGCTCGTAAAGGGCTACAACAGATGAGGGAGGAAATGATTGCTGACCTGCAGCTGGTCAGCTTCTGTGAGGACTCCATCCAAACTCAGCGTTTAACGCTTAGCTTTTCAAGATGTCATCTCATGAAATTTTATAAGCTCAGTGGGAGCAGGTGAGGTCAGGGCCTTAATGGGAGACAAGTAAGGAAATGCCGGGAGCCGCGCTGCGAGCGGGCACGCTTGTTCAGCAGGCCGTGCTCTTCCCTCCACACGGCCGCCTGTGCCCGGTGCCCATGGAGCGGTGCCGGCTGAGCCACTGGGGTCTTGGAGCGGGTCTGGATCCTCTGGACCCTCTCCTGGACCCTTTCTCTGGATTCCTGGACCCTCTGGAGTGGGGCCTTGACCACTTCGGTCACTGTAAATCCTGTGGCATTTCTTTTCATGAGGACTTGGGTGCCGGTCTCCGTGGCCAGGCCAAACTGCTAGTGGGTTGGAGACAGAAGGACACCGAACAGGTTTGAAGGGATGAGGAAACATTTAGGTCATTTTTATCCCGAGTGCGTCTGCTATCTCTAAATCGTGCCAAGTGGGCATGACACCAGGAACAGGAGGTGAAGTATGRGGGAAAACATTGCCAGATTTTTATTTTTTTTTTACTTCTCTCTCCTCAGTTTTAGTGAGATTGCACCAAACGTAGTTCACCTGAATGCAAGCGGTATGATGGTCAAGTGGGCAGCTTTAGGGAAAGAAAGCCAAAGTGGTGACAAACTAGTCRGGTTGAAGCTAAATTCAGCTGTTTGGAGACCATGAGCTCTGTGAACTCCTCTCATGGCTTTCAGGAAAGGCCTCAAAGATTCTGGAGACCTCTGAGCCAGCTTTCCCAGGGTCCAGGCATGGAAATGCAGAGGATCTGAAGGGGAAGGGATTCAGCTGAGCTCCCAGATCCTCTGGTCTAAGGGAATAGAGTAGGGTATTTATTTTTACCCCTCTACCTGTCTTTCCCGGGCTCTGGAGCAATGTGGGCTGTACACGCAGTGTAGGATGTGAGCACATACTGTACATCTGAGGTGAGATGAAACACAAATATGCCTTTTCATAATAGCATTTACACCTGGAAGAGAAGACCGGTTTATTACCTTGGTAAACAAAAGTTAGAATTCAAGCAAAGTACAAACTTTGCCCCGGGCTATTCTGACAGCGCACCTTGTGTTTGTGAAGTGAACTCGGCTGCTAATGTGCAGTGTGAAGCAACGGGGCCTTTTCCAACCCTCCCCCAACCTCTCATCCAAGGTCCAAAGCTTAAAAAATCCATGTTTTTTGGAGGGGATGTTGTTGGGTGATAGGATGCACCATGGCCAAGACAACTGAGATGGCTGCTGTTGATGATGGGGGGCTGCACATGGCACATCTCTCACATACATCGTGTTTTCTCTTTCTCCACAGRGGCTGAGGATTACAAGGTGTGTACATTTAGCAATATGAGCTGTGCCAAACTGAGACTTGTGCCACAGAGGTGTGTTACTGGGGGAGAAAGATCTTAGGTGCTTCTCTCCACAAGGTTAGCACACTGAATCCCAACTCGGCGCTCAGGAGGATTCTCCAACAACATCCCTTATGATGTCTGTCAGGCCTCCACCACGTACATGTCACTTATAACACGTACATTTGTAAAATCTGTCCAGTGCTCTGGATCCTTCCCAATCTGTTCTTTTAGTGGGTGCTGGTTCACGCACCTGTAATCAAAAACCTCTTGGAAACTAGATTTCACTCCCTGTGGAAGTGAGATTAGCTCCCATATTCCACAAAGGAGACACTCTCTGCCCTACCCCAGCTTGGTTTGTTGCAGTCAGTACCGTATGCCAGCTGGTCAGAAAGGAAGGGCATCCAGATAGATCTAAAAGGAGCTGGAGCAGCAGGATGTGTCTGGCACTATGCTCCCAAACCATCAATTCTCAGCCATTTTTCTCCATGCCAGAAGATGATTCCTGGATCAGGCATAAGGCTGGCTCTGGGCTGGYCTATTCTGTATCCTCATTAGGCAGCAGCATGTACTAAGGTCAGAAAACTGCCAACTTTGTCCGGAAGAAGGTATTAGCTTGTTGGGATAAAATTTACAACTGTTGCCAACCTACTAGCTCAAATCTTTGGCTGAATGAATCACAAGAATCACAAAGCTTTTTTTTCCCTCTCTCTTTTTTTTTTTTCTCCTTACAACTTTTGAGAAGTCCACATAATTTCATCCTTTTTGCTGACACCTCTATTTCTTTCTGGTAATTGAAAGCATAAGCAAGCAACTCAACAGAGTCAACAGACTGCAAATTTGGGATTGTACAGCAGGATGGTACATATCTCACCAAGCCATGTATTTTGCTGTAGGTCACTAGCTTCCTTTTTTAATGACTTAAACACATCATTTTGCCTAGCAGCTGTACCTCAAAGGTGAGCGGAACCATTGGGAAACCTTGAACTTTCCTAGATCACAATGCTTGTTGATCACTGTATTTAGTCAACCTGACTCTAGAAACATCCAGAGTTACGTTAAGGGAAAAAAAATGCCCATTGCCTAGATGTCATGGAGCTAGGAAATAACCTGCCGTTTATTTTCAACCCTTCCAGGCACTGACAGTAAGAGCTTGCTCTTTTTCACCTTGTGTGAGACCAACTAATAGTGCTTGGCATGCATGTTACAAGTTATTGGCACTGAGAGCTATCAGAGCTGCCGGGAGACTGTTTTCTTGTGTTATGCTTTCAATGGAAGAAAAACAGAACCATGGATAGCAAAAAGAGTGACTTCCACAGCCGCTTTTTTTCCAAAGACACCAGCTGTAACTTGCTTGTTTGAGGTTGAAGGTTCACCCTTCTCAAGGCATTCACTATGGCAAAGGGACAGGGCTATAAAAAGACTCTAGAGAACGACATTGAACTAGTTTGATCCATGAAAACCACCAGGCTCTCTCTCAAAGAAAGCAAAACATTTACATCAATATGGCAGCAAGTGCCCTTGGCCCAGATGTGAGGTTCTTGAAGGAAGTGCCTTAAACCAAGGAAGCAAAGGAGAAAATGTCAGGGAAGAATTGCTCACTCAGCTCCAATCATAGCTCTGTTGACCCACTCACTTTACTGGATTACAAGATAAAGTCACGAGGACTAAGTTTAATCTGAATACAGCAACCCCATTAATATAACAGTGATTTCAATTTGTTGAATGATGGTTTGGCTATGTTTATTGCAAGGTCTTAAAAATTCTTGGAAGATGAATACTTACAGAAATTAAATGCATTTCTGCATAGGATTTGTTTAACCACATCAAACATGCCTAAGTACACATCGTACAACTGTGGGGCTCAGTTCTGATCAGAGATATAAGATTCCCTGGTGCTACTTCTGCAGCAGTATGACATAATTTTACCTGGCTGTTCAAGTCCCTTTGCTTGAGTGATTAAAAACAAGACCAGGCAAAGCAGTGAATACAGCCAAGGGAAAAATTCTGCCTGCCTCTTGAGAGATTGCAAACGGGCCTCAGATCATTTCCATCTTCAGTTTCTTTACATTCTGTCATGATTCTCAGGTATTTTGCAAAATATGTGTGACTGTACGTATGGATTTTGCAGTGGGTTTAGAGATGGTTGAGAGCTATCCCTAAATTACATGAGAATGGCTGAGTGAAGTGTGGGTTCTGGTCAGTATTATGTATAGACAGCTTGCTACATTTCCAAAATACCTGTCCTTAAGTCAGAACAGAATGTGTCTTGTTGGCTATGAAGGTTTGTTCCCTTTCTTTGCATATAAACACTCACAGCATCCATGGGATCAACAGCTATTTCCCAGGAATACAGGGTCTGGGTCTGTTCTGGAAAAGAAACCATTTTCTAAGTGTTTGTATTTGATCTAGAGCTTATTTCTCCAACATCCCTCCAGAAAACCTTCATCTGGAAACAAATGGAGTGGCTGGGAGAAAACCTTATCTTTGCGAGCTGTGAGACAGTGCTGGAGTGACACAGCTGAGACTGGGCTCAAGACAAGCCAGGACATATTCTACTGACTGTATTGGCATTTGCACCATTTGCACCAGCCCTCCACTTGGCTTCCAGCCACTGTGTGCATGGAGATGAGGCCAGCTCTGTTCAGCTTAATAAACACACCACACCTGCGAAACACTGCTAAACAGGCACCTTGAGCCTTGAAAGTGTGACATGGATCAGAGTGCTGAACAGCTTTGTCCATGTTCCCTACAGAAGATCTGTTTTGGCAGTGATACTCCCTGAGAGTGCTCAGAAAACAAAAGTTGGATTTTCCAGGCAGAGATTCAGAGGCTGAACCATGAAGACTATGAAGTTTCCTCATTGAAAGTGAAGATGTGCATGAGATCAGCTCCCTGCATGCCAGGCTTTCCCTCTGGGCAGCTAGCATGAGCCTAGCTGTAGTTCAGAATAATGCTGAGATGCAAAAGAGGCATCCTGTGTCCCAGAGGGGCTGGATGTAGGATGGCCACCTGAGGACCAAGCTGTAACGTGCTTTGCTTTGCCTATTCTCCCCCTCTGATCCAGACAGCATAAACGAGAGCTTGGCTCTCACAGCAGCGCCAAATAGGTTCATGCTCTCCCATGGAAAGATGCAGACAGAGGTCCCCAGTCTGGGTGTAAAAGGTCCAGGGACCAGGGTCTGAGATTGTTCAACTGCAAAGCACGCACACCCGGGGAAGCTGGCCGGGGCAGCACCCAGGAAGGGACAGGGGGCTGGGGCTATTTGGCTGTACCTGTAAGCCCTCCAGCACACAGGCACAGCTTGGCAGACATGGACTATGCACACAGATTGTGGTGGGGGTTATTTCTGCATGTGAGGACGCCTCTTTYGGGTACGTCTGCTGTTGTGTGCTCCTGTGCATGGTTGGGACATTCRTGGCAGTGCAGTGTGGACACGTCCTGTCTGCAAGTTTGAGGAGAGAACGGAAGCTGAGAGCTTCTGTGGGAGACGATGGAAGACAGCTTGCTTTAGAAACACAAAGTGTGCAAACCTGTTTTAACAGTTATGTTATACTCAGTTCCTCCGTGCTGCACAGTGTTTGATCCTAAGTTTTAATGCACTTGACAGATTACATGTGTAGTGAAAATAGGTATATAATAATACATGGTGGTTTCTATCAGGAACCTGCTAAATACACTGAGAATCACTGCAGCTTTGTCCAATGCATAGCACATTTGCAGTAAACATCTACCTAGGTTAATATAAAATATTGAAATACTACTTAGCCTGTAATTCATTAAGAAGTCAAGAGGTGGGACCCCATCCCAGGTCCTCTTTGCCTGCAGGATCTGCCTCATTGCAGAAGTCATCTCTCCCCAAAGCACAACCATCCTCCTCTTGTCGATCCCCCTTTTCTTAAGGGGTCAAAGGACCCAGTCACTGCAGAGCTGTCTCGGGGTCCATTCAAGGAGGCCACAAGGAAAAATGAGGAGGCTTGTCCTCTGTCTCTTCTAAGGATCAGCTACAAGTTATGGCTTGCACTACAACATGACTGAACAAAATTAGAGATGAGGGAGCAGTAAGGCTAGCAATGTCCTGCAATTTGTTGAGTGGAAAAGGTGAGGAATCAGTCAGGACATTTTAAAGGGAAAGTGAGTGTCTCCTCTCTGGAGGGCTTAGGGGAGGTCCCTTGTTTTGTGGAGCCCTCCCAAGGCAGCTCTGTGATGTTGGGATTTGGCAACACTGTCTGCTCATTGCCTGGCTTTGCATGGAGGCCGCCAGGAGCTCCGTTCATCCAGCACTATTTATGGTGAGAGGCTGAGCTCCCAACCATCTGGAGCCCAGCCCCAAGAATCATGCCCTCTGCCAAAATAAATTGAACCTAATTGGCTGGAAAAAGAGGAGGAGGAGGAGGGAAGCAACAGCAGCAAAATCAACAACAGCAACAACAAACATCCCAAACTCACCCCAACCCAACACTCAAAACAAATCATTAAGTACCATTTAAAGTCAAATTGCACCAACTGTTTGACAGAGGCTTGTCCAAGTTTGGCCTTATCAGCATTCAGCACCAGTGTCCTAAGATGAATGAGAAAGCACTAAGCACCACTAAACTATGAGAGGGAGAGAAACAGGGCCCACGTTTTATTTACTCCGAGGCCTTATATGGTCTTCTGACAGAGAAAAAAAAATACCTAACTGAGAAACAGGCTTATTGATTATCTTTACCTAATTTGAGTAGAAAATATTTCTTTCCCACTAGTTCCCACCCTTTCTAGGCCAGCAACTGAGCTCTCATCTCTGGGTGCCGGAATTGCCTGGTGTTCAAGGCTGCAGGGAGGCTCCAGGCTCTGCTCGTCAGCAGGGCACCCACTGGCCTCTTTCCCCCTCATTCCGTCTTGGGATAGCATGTCAACATAACCCAAGACCGAATGGTGAACACCATCTGAACAGCCTTAGTCCTGTTTCCCAGCCTCTCCCATTTCTCTCTGCTCAGCAGCAATGGAGGAGGCTGGGTGACCTTGGACGTACTTCCCCAAAAAACCTCTGCATGCTCTGCTGGCAAAGTCACCCCATGGT
This sequence comes from Nothoprocta perdicaria, assembly GCF_003342845.1. Classification (NCBI taxonomy): domain Eukaryota; kingdom Metazoa; phylum Chordata; class Aves; order Tinamiformes; family Tinamidae; genus Nothoprocta; species Nothoprocta perdicaria. The sequence continues at coordinate 9,705,076 of NW_020455643.1, forward strand.
CCTCTTCCTGGCCAATCYATGTTCCATAGAGATGTTTAGGGCCCTCCTCCAGAGTCCACCTCTACACAAAGACATCCTCAGGCATTTCCTCAGCTCAGGATAATACCAAAGAAGGATGCTGGATGGCAGGTATGCAGCCTCAGGGACCTTGCTGTCTTGGGTGTCTCCTACTCCCTTCAGCTCCAGTTGGGTTCCCACACTGCCTCATTGCTGGAGGATCTGATCTTCTTCAGTAGTACACAAGGAGACGTGATTCACATCTGTTACTTGTTTGTTCTCTCACCCTCTCCCAGGGGGAGGACTGTGTGCAATGGACTGTTCTGTTTTGTTTGGTTTTCAGTGTGTATGTATACATATTTTTATACATGCATATGCAGAAACACAGATACAGATACTGACATGGATTTCCCAGTTCTTGCCTTTCCTCCCACTCATGCATTAATACTTCTGAGCGTGCTGCACACTCCTCTGCAATAAGAGAGAAGTTGTCTGGGTGTTCAGTCTCCCACCCGTAGTGTTTCTCGGCCCTGGATCTATATCTTAAATAATGCAAAGTGCAGAAAGATATGTCCATATTTTATATGTTCCACCTACCAGATAAGGAAGCTGGTTGGGGATAGCATTTTAGAATTGTTTTCCTTACTAGGCTGGTTATTTCCAAAATGCTGGGTTCTCTCCTCAAAATATTTGTGCCTCCTTCCTAGAGGAGTTTCTCTTAGCTTAGAGAAGATGGTGCAACTGAGTCAAAGGAGAAGCATTGCCACCTGGGTTCCATGTGGTTCATAAGGTTGCATATGGAGGGGTTTGTGCACATACTTGTGTGTCACCTGCTGGTATGTCACAAGGAGCATGAAAGGCTCCCTACTCCCACATGAACTGGGCTCTCTGTGACTCTAGGATTTCATCTTGGCAGGAGTTTTTAAGCTAGTAATGAGAGGGACACAAAGAAGGGAGGCCTAGCTGAAGGCTACCAGAAATTATTTTGCAGCTATGCACACCTTGATCTTCCTGACATGCCTCATCCATGATGGAGATCCTCCGGACTCACCAAGAAGGAACATCTCTTGGCACATCTYTTAGAAGTTTCAAGCAGCAGTAAATCAGGAAGGCAAATACACTTTAGATGCTCTGATTTTTTTTTCTTTTTTACCAGAAGCCAGCACTACCTTCCAGGCAGGCAGTGCATGGATAAAGATACATCAGTTCGCCAGAGAGACAATTCTCCAGACATTGTTCATAAGGTAAGAAATATTTCACCTGTACCTTCAAAAGCTTTGGGCCTCTTTTTTCCCCCTTCCTAATGGAGCTTATCCATTCCCTGGCTGGAAATGCTTTCCCCTCTGTTGTCTGTGATGTTCCTTCATTGAGCTCAGTTCCAGTTCTTGCTGTTCCATTTTCTCTGCCATCTCCTATGCCGTTATTCTGGCTTTAAAGCACTTCTCAGTCCCCTGCCAGTCCAACATTTTATAATTACCTCCATAAAAAAATCAAGCTTCATCCTCAAAACAAGCCAGTCCTGCAGTGCCCATGGTGACTGAAGGACACTGTCGGCAGAACTTCATGCTGGTTAGAAGCCTCCTCCCAAATGTTTTCATACACCAACTGATTGCCCCATTTGTTCTCATGCCAACAGGATCTTTTAGCTTGGATGGCTTTTCTCCCACCCTCCTGTTTCATGCCTCTGGTGTATTTACAGGCAACAAAACTAAACCCTCTCCTCCATAGTTTTGCTAGACTAAACAAGCCAAGTAGTTTTGAATGTGGGTGAGAAATACATTCCAGAGACCTGCTAAACCTGGGCTGCTGACAAGAAGGGCTGCAGCGTGAGCCTTTCATTCCTGCTGCTTCTGCTCGATTTCACTTTATGAGGCTGGATTTAGGATGCCTCGCTACCTGCCAGTGCAATTTCTCTTCCTCCATCCCCATTCTTGGACAGTTTTCCTTGTTGTGTATTTGTCACACCTCATTGCTGCTAAGCTGGGATGTCACCTTAGCGCGCTGCACCTTTCCTCATTTCCAGCCCTCTGGATCCCTTTCTGTGAGCACAGAGAGCCAAGCCCACACGCTTGACCTGCTGAGTCCCAGACTTCACTTTTAGCCTCCCATTTATCAATGAGGTAAAAAGGGGAGCCAGGAAGAGAGGCTCCTCTGTGCTGTGTGATCACAGGGCTGAGGTTTCCCCTTGCCGTGCGCTCCCGGATGCGGGAGCTGTTCTCCTGCTGGACAGTTCCTCCTGGCCTGGACGCAGCGGGAGCCGGGGAAAGCGTCAGCACCCGCCACCCTGCAGCGCAGACTGTGCCGGGCCCGTTGCTCTTCCCACCCACCGGCTGCCTCTCAGGCTTCCTAGTCCTGGAAGGTGCTGTGTCTGCTGTTTCCGAATATCCAGCACTAGGTTTTCAGATTGCAAAGCTGTGTGTGTAGAAGCTGCATTTGCCACAGAGGTTAAGGCAGGCAGCCCGTGTACCTGCTCTCCTCTCCTTCCCTACTTTCCAGTTGTTGTGGCATTGTTCAGCTCTTGCACAGACCTTACATTTCACCATGTCATTCTGAGCAGTGAGGGGAAAGAGCTCTGTAATAGTTGGACTTGACCATTCTCCTGCACATGTGAATTTATTCAGATAGAATCCCCCAAATGCCTCTTGTCTGGGCACAAAAGGCATTTGTTTGTGCTGATCCCACACCTGTAAGCACAGCACATATAGGCACAATCAAATAAGCTTCTGTGCAGTTACCTTGTGTCCTGAGAGCTGTGAACTGTGCCTAAACTGATCTCTTAGAAATACCTCCCAGAGCAAAGCAGTTTTTATTTAAGCATTTTGAAAATACAGTGTTAAGGGGAAGAGATCCCAGCGCATATGCCTTCCTCTGGATTCGGCATAGCTGGGCAATGAAAGTCTCGTTTTCCTCTGCTCAGCCTTGTYCACGCGCTTGGCCTCGTGGGTTTCGCTTTTCAAAAGTCACTTTCCAGCTCTCACAAAGGAGAACAGATCTGTCCGTCTGGGTTTGCAGCAGAGCGGGTGTGCGGTGGAGAAGGGCCTGGTTTCAGTGCATTGGGTTTTTAACCAGTGAAAGGATTGCCACCAGATTTTGAAACGAAAAATACCTCATTTGAGGGACCACTAGCCTCTCTTTAAAGGCACAGTTTCTGTCAGCTGCAGTTGCAATGATGAAGTTTCGTGTACGGGGAGCTGCAGACTCGGTGGCTGTCTGAAGCGGATCGTATCAGCTGTGGTCAGCTTTCTCTTTTTGCGATTTCCCCTTTCTCATTATGACTTCTCGGCCAAGTTGCATCCCAGACCTGCAAGCCTCCTGCAGCAGGCTGTGGGGAGTGACACATATAGCAACACATTCATATCATGAAAGAGCACGGAGTGCTGCAGTGTTACAGCCTTCCTGCAGGCCTGTGTGTACGTACCTGTGCTAGGGTTTCAAAATGCGATTCGGGAACAGAACCGGTGAGGAAAGTTCAGCGTGGAATAAAGAATGGCAAGGTAACAGCATAACTAGAATGACTTTCAAATTTGAGATGGTCCTACTTCATTTTAAAGTAACCTTGGGAATGGTGTATTTCAACTGCGGTTTAAAATGTGTTTACCAGACAGTTATACTTAATTTCATATACCACATTGTTCCTCCTGAGCACCAAAAGCACTTTATGGAAAGATGGCAAGCTATTGACTCAGGTCTGCAGTCTGGAGATTTATCCTTGAGACGCTCCTTTCCTGAGAGAACATTGGCTTAAACTATTTTAAAGCAGCTTGCTATTCCTGGATTGATTTCTCTCTCCTAGCACAAAAGAGCTCTCTAGAGTAAGGGTTTGGATTGTTGCTGAGTGACAGATCTTTGCCACAGAGACGGTCCCCTCTTGAGGATTCTCTCTGATCCTAACCCTGATGCCAAGGACCACGCACCAAGGCTAAGACTCTTGTAGACAAGTCCTGTGTTCTCTCTCACATGAAGCCTGGGAATGAGTGAGAACCAAGACTTACATGATGAATATTTGCAGTACTGTTCAACATTCAAATGCAAAGCACAGACATACTGTGATGAGGAGACTGGTAGGGGAACCCAGGAGAGAAGAAGACCCCCACCAGGGCACCAACATCCTTGGAGTCATCCAGCCAGCTGCGAGACAGGTTCTCTGAACATCATGGATGATTCATGATAGGGTTTCAGGAATCTGTGGAGAAGTCCATTCTGCCTAGAAGAGCTTTAGAGGTGGAAACCAGAGTCCTTCACTGCCCCAGGATGCTGCAATGTATTCTCAATGGCTTTCTGACACCTGCACTGTGCAAAATATGGCAGTTTCAGTTCACAGTGGCTTGGGCAATCACTTTCCATTGCCTTACCTTACCTTTATGCCTGCTTGAGTTTTGCTTTCAGTTTAGGGTTCAGGCTCACCCATATTTTCGAGGTGAAATGAGCTCAATAGAAAGTATCATGAAAGAGGACACTACCCGGATTTCCTCCAGCTTGGGCCTATTTTCTCTGAATATGTGCAGGAAACTTTGAAATTGGAGGCTGGTTCATGTTTTTAATAGTATAGCAAGTATCAAAACACTTGCCACTTACTTTCCAACTCATAATACAGGAACTGAATTGAGTGAATCCCTGCAAATCTTTAAAGCATCTCATCCCCTTCTCTCCAAAGATCACAGAGTTCTTTGCATAGCCTATGACTGCGGTGACTTTTTGCTCCTCAGTTTGAATTGTTTGCAGTGTTTCTTCTTTTAGTTTTCAGCTAGAAAATCATCTGCTGTTGCTGGAGCCAGATATGACACCGAAAGCCTTGAAGGGATCAAGGCTGAACTGAAGTCATAATTTAGTTACTGTGTGATTTTCTTTTCTGCAGTATATTATCTTGGGCAGATTTTTTTTTTTTTTTTGAAAGACTAATCTACTACTCTATCTGATCTGTTTCAGAAAATTTTGAAAATTTAGCGTGATAGTTTTACTTCCTTGTGCTTCTCATGCCTGCCCCAACGTTTTTGATGGATCTGACCTGCTCCATCTTGTATACTTCTCCATGGATTCTGATGGAGTTTCTGGTAGGAGGATGCTTTTTTTCATCCAATGCCTTCTTGTAACTGGCCTTTAGCAATTCTGGTTCCTAACACATTCTGCTTTCTAGAAGCAGGTTCATGCCCTGTGATTATTGTATATATATACCTGCATCATAACAATGGGCCCACAAACTGATAGGCAGGTGACCTGCCATGCTGACTCTACAGTTTTAATTAGACTTTGGTAACTTTTAAGATAATTAAAATCTCTTCCATGCAGCCTTTCCACATACTGGGTAAGAGGGATTAAATTGCAAGCCCACACACACCCGGGGCAGATTTCTTGTTCTAATACCTTGTCAGCCAGTGAGACACTTGTTCTGTACTGACTCAGAAGGAAAAGCACACTTTATTGAATCAGCAACACCACTTCCTTCCTCTGCAGTCTTACCATTCACACACTTACCCTGCTCATCTTGAGACAGCCAACTAGAGCAGTCCTAAGGAARAGAGGCGAGAGGCAGAGAAAATGCAGCAAAAGACCAGGGTAAAATGCAACCTGGAGGGGAATGCAACCTTAATCCTGCGTGCAGCTGCTATCCATGATTGCCGTGCTCTTTACTAAGCAATGCAGCTTGGCTGGAATGGGTGTCACTGAGCTCAGCATCCTCCCAGTGGCTGATGAAATGTGTCACACCGTGCCAGGGCACAAGCAGTGGCTGTGGGGACTGGCTATGGAGAAAGGGGCTTTGACCCAAGCGAAAGGGAGCAGCTGCTCTTATTAGGGCAAGCYATCTGATGACTCTTGCACCAGACAAAGTCGCCTCAGGATGTTTGTCATGCCGGGTCACGAAAACACTGTGGTGAATAATTGATTTCCCTTCCCTGCTACAAAAACACKGCGTAGAAAGGCGTGTGGCCTGCTACAAAAACCCTGGGCAGAAAGTGCCGTGCACAAGCTCAGCTCTGCTGGCAGCATAGTGAAGAGGTATACCTTACGGGAAGACACTTCACACTATCATGTTTGGCTCTGATGGTTGAAGGAGGCCTGGAGCTGTACACCCTCACGTGCACACCTCATGCAACCACAGAGTGCAGTGTGACAGGATTGAATTTGCCACCTGCAGAGCAGCTTTGTTGATTGGGTGCATTTTTGTGGCTGAGGGTCCACCTTGGTTGACTTCAGCTGCTCACAGTGGGAACTATATAAGCCCTCAGTTGTGATGAGAAATGGTTATCTAAGATAGCTACAGATTTATTAACTCACGCTTGGTACAGAACATACCTCCATGGCCCATACTATAATCATTTAGTGCTGCCTTCGTGCAATTCAGGCAGAGACAGGACAAGAGAATGGCAGGCAGAATTATAAAGCTTTACAAGGACTTGGAAGGTCTGTTTGTTAGGATCTTGTTCTTTTTGAGGAACTGTTATGGGAGGGGATGACTTTAATGTTTTCAATGAGTTTTAAACCAGTGGCTCAGACATATATGGAGTGTTCTCACCACCACTGGCCAGGAACCATGCCATATTTGATAGGGCTCTTGGCTGTTTATGAAAACAGAGATGGAAACCAGCTTCCTGACTTTCCAGGCTAATAGCAGTGGTTGGGTTTTACCTGCCACAGCCCATGGACAAGTCCCTGAAGACACCAGCTCCCTGCCCACTGGAGTCGAACTATGCTGACACATTCAGGGGAACAAGTGCAAGAGCAGATGTGATGACAAAGGTTTTATTTCAAGCTAGAAAGATGGTAATGGGATTTGTTTTTTACTTTTGTACTTTTTTACAGATCTGTCATCATCATGATTTTTCACTACCTTGTTTTTTTTTATTTGTTTTGTTTGTGAGGTTTTTTTTCCCCCCACTAAACCTTGGAGAACTGTGCAATGATGGCTCAAAATCTTAGTGAAATTTGTTGTGTAGGCTCGCAACATGTGCACTGTTTTTTTGTGTGTGAGTATGCATGCCTTCATATGTGCAAATGAGTCATTCTTATTCTTGTTCGTGTTATTTCCGGGAGGGGGAAGTGAGGTGGCTTAATCCAAGGTAGGAGAATGCAGTGCACAAGCACCGTAGCATGGGTGGAAGGAGCACACGAAAGTTTTTCTGGCTCGGAGGTGGTGGACTAGAAAGCAATCCCACCATGTCTTTCCTAGTGCAAAGGCAGGAAATTTCCCCTTTGCCTCCAGAGGGACTGGTGTCTTGGCTGGTCAGAAAGTGTCAGGCATGTCTCATCTCCGTCCCATTACTTTCTGTATGTCACTGTGGGCAGAGGCAAGATTCAGAGAGGAAACCACAAGTGGTCTGGGCTGCAGAGAATCAGAAAACAGCAGAATTGCCTCCAGGTGCAGGCTGTTTGCTCTCAGGAGGACATGATGCTTTGCAGGCTGGACTGCCTGTCCCCCTCCCAGGGAAATATCATCTCCTGCATATTTGATATAATGTCCCCTCTTCACCCTCCCTTTCTCTCATTCACCCTCTACCACCTTCCTGACTATGCCTGCACCTTTAATGCGTCCTTGTTGTCCCCTCCAAATTAACTTTTTGACAGCTGGCAGATTTAGGGTTGGCAGAAAGGTATATTCCAAATAAATTCTGAACCAGGTTGTCACCCATGATTTGTATTGAACCCAAATGGGACCATTCCTGAGGATCTTAGTTGTTTAATTCAGCATAAGATGAATTATTTTTAATCAGCTCACTCCTCCTGAATCCTGGCTGGGGATGGTACCGTCCGTATTATTGTCTGGTAGAAGGGAATTGAGGTTGAAAATACACATCAGTGAAGCAAGCTTCTCCTAGGGTAATTTATGGCCTATTCAGTAGCAGAGACCTGTGAAAAYCCCACAAGGAAGTGTGTCCTCCAGGAAAGGTGAGCTTGAATGCGGAAGTTCTGCACATGCAGATAAACTCCCGAGGCCAAAATCCATGGGTGCAAGTACCGAGGGAGCTTGGGCAGGTGAATCAGGCCAGGATCTGGCGCAGGCCTCTGGTCGTCGCCCAGCAGAGGCCTATGGCATCAGGGAGAGGAGAGCAGCGCTGCCGGGGCACCTGGAAACGGTGAGTCCCGCTTCCACACACCACGCTGGGCCTTGGACCTCCTCACGCGGCCTCTGCATGTACCTCAGGCTCCTTGAGCCCGTGTCACACGTCACCTATGGGGGCCGCYCCGGCGATGCGTGTGTGGCCGCGCTGCTCCACGGCCATGCCTCTGCTGTCCCAGCGCTCGGCTGCCATTTCGACACCTCACGCATTTAGAAACGTTCACTCAGCAGTTTGGGTCGACTTGTTTCTGCTGCTGCACATTTTGGGGCTCCTGACAGAGGGAGCGTTCCCAGAGCTCCTGCTGTTTTGTGCTGTCATCCTCCTTGTTCCTGGGATTCAGGAYGTGGCAACAGTCATTACCAGCCTTATTTTCCTGGACCTCTCTTCTGAAATGTCTCAAACAGAGATATAGCTGGTGAGTTCTAAGGCATCATGGAGGAGAAATAAGTCAGCAAACAGCCTTCACTGGACTCTGAACAGTATTAAACGCAACCCTCCCCTTTCCCTGTCCAGGAAGAGCAGATTTTCTTCTGAAGAACCTAGAGCTTGTTCCTGCATCCAGGATCCAGTGACTTTTCTCCGGGCATCAGTATGAGAGTCATCAGATCGTTTGCCGAGGTTGCAGCAGACACCTCAGACTGAGGATAAGCATACTAGGAGCTCCAAGAGACCAAAGAGAGTCGGGAATTCCTTTTACATCTTCTCCTGGAGCACTGCTTGGATGCCAGTGGTGTTAGCTGCAGACCTGGGTGACTGGCTGTGGCAGCAGCCACGTGGAGGTACCCAAAATATAAGGCAGTCATTGGTGGGACTCTACCTGAGTTTGCTCCCCACTATAGGTTTTAGCAAGAAAAAGATATTTCACATGAATTATGGAGGCCTGGGTGGCCATAGTGCATGGTGTACTCGGGAGCATTGGTGCAGAGTGATCCAGGAAGGCACGTAAGGCCAGGACTCTTAGAAGGCCTGTTTTTTTTTTCTTGGCTGATGACATATGGAAGATTTGCATTAGTGCCTAGATGGACATTAGTGCCTTTGCAGTTTTTCATGTCATTCTGGAAAGTCCAGTTTACTTTCCCTTGTCTGGCGAAGCTTTTTCCAGACATGCACATAGGACAAAGGAATWTTTTTCACTGAGTTATTTCTAAATACCACTGGAATGTGCCTTCAGAAAATTGATAGGAAAGACAAACGACCCTGTCATGGTGGCCTGATGATGATCAGAGATGTCCTGCTAATGTGGTAAGTCATGGCTGTGATTTTTCTGGTCTCTGTGAAGGTTAAAGGGAGGTCATTGAGCACGGGGGTGATAAGGAGATATGTGGTGGATGTTCTGAGCAGCCAGAGAGCTGGGCTGATGCAACTGCACAGGAGCAGGTAGCTGTGGATGCATAGTGTTCCTGCTCTGAGCCTAGGGACATGGTAAGAAATGCATATGTTTGTGTACAAGGCCTTTATTAAAATGACCTCACCCATATGTATACATTTTAATCATGCCAGTGAATGCCTTCTGTGTTTATTTTTAATACAGGGCTTGTTTTGATGTTACAATTGTGATGGTGTGGAGGTAATGGCAGTGACTTTTCATCTTAGGCCCAAAATCCAGAGCTGAAAGTGAAGACACTTTGCATTACTTTACAGTACAAAAGGGAATGTCCCTGGGCAGATTAGTCTTTCATTTCCATTCTAGACTGTAGTCAGCTGTCTGCTGCCTGGAGTCCACAGGGCACAAGTAGCTCTGGAGGTCATCTGAGGTTCCTTCTGCCGCAGCCTTTCTCAGTTGACCGATAGGTGATGGAAATGCAAACAGACCTTTGTGGTAATGTTCACTTATACTCTGAACTTCAATATGACCCAGATGATAAAACAGTCTTTGTGAGCTTTGTTTTTTTTTTTTTTTTTTTTGTTATGAATTTCCTCTTTTTTTTTTTTTTTTTTTTTTTTTTTTTTAACCCTGGATAGCTCCAAAATAATACCCACGGTATATACCCTAATTACAAGGGCTTCCAATAGCCATCCTGATACTGGAGTATTTGTTGCCACAGAAGTTCCCACCAGCTTTCCATAGAGGAGAGGCCAAAAACAGATCAGATAAAATCTGTAGAAAGATCAGCAGAGACACTGACAGCCAGTCTGTGTGGTGGAGCCCCAGGAAGACCGGGAATTTCTAACRTCAGCCTTGTACTCTGTCCTTAAACAGTAGCATTGTTGCTGGTGTGCAGAGATCTCGCAGTTTTGTGTGATCTTGCATAATGCATGATGTGTGCTGCTGATAGACAGGCAAGCCAGCGAGCCAGAGGCAGGCTGCCAGCCTTGCCTTCCCTTTGAACGCCTTTGGCCGTCCCAAGACTCGTTCCAAAACATTTAAATTGCTTAAGTGTGCASTGATGTGTTTTAATTAATGCAGAAGAAGGGGGCAGTAAAATACAGGTCCCTTCAGTACTAATTTGGCCTTGTGGTTGAGGCACAGGTGTTAGAAAGCCAGGAGTGCCTGGATCTCCCTCTGCTCATTACGGCGTGTGCAGCGTTGCAGTTTACCCCGTGCTGGTGGGGATCACGTGCTGACCTACCTTTGCTCAGCAGCTGCAACGCGGGGCGATGCGGGAAGCGGAGCATCACTGGTGAGTGTCACACGCAGCCACTCAGGACATCTTTTTGGTGCTATGTCTAGGAAATAAACAGTGAATTTATTATTAAGCTAAGCCCTGCTGTGACACATTTTGTGAGAAGATTTAGGCCATAGATGTTCCTCCAGGGTCCTCGCTGTCCTAAGGGAGGCAAGTGATTGCACCATTTGAGAGAAGGATTGATGTTTTCAGTGTGCAGGTGGGGAACGCAGACGTCACATAGCTGAGTGACACAGCAAATATGCCATGGAATTAGGACTTCACACACCCCCTCCGGAGCGTCACATTTGGGCTTTACCTCAAGGCCCAACAACAACAATAGAAAAGAAAAAAAAAAGAAAAAAAAACCCCACATGATGTGGACTCTACCACATCTGGAAAGCTAAAGCCAAATTCTCTGTCAGATTGCAGTGGACTATGACATCTTGAGGAGAATCACACTTTAGAAAGACGTAGAACATTTTGGGAGGAGATTTTAATTTAAGAAGTTACCCACAGTGGATTTTCTGAGCTCCTCGGGCACTCGGAATTTCAAAGGCACCTTGAAATGGGTTTTATTTTTTAGAAAATTTAATGGGAAAATTTAACCAGCACCTGCATTTAGTCAGTGTGAGTCTTACCAGAATGGTCAGTTCCTTAATTTAATGAGCATTAGAGCAGTGATTCATTTCAAAGTGGAACTTTGTTATATTGCTGCAGAAAGAAGAAATGACAGAGGGGAACAAAGAGAATGAGGAAATAGTTGTTTTAGTCTGAAAACAGAGTGATATGTTCCTGGAAGTACACTTTCAGCCCCTAACCAGGCCTGCTTCAAGCCAAGGGAGGAAACTCTATGTACAGTTGGCCCCAGTTTCTTCTTTACAAGATTATCCTGGCTTCATCTCTTCAGGCCAAACCTCTGCAGTGCTGCAGGTACCGCCTAACGCTGCATGCCAGACTGCTCTGCACCCTAGAGCCATGCAAGGAGCATTTTCTCTGCATTTCCTTGTTCTGTGAAAGCACTAGCAGGTTAAATGCTTGCACAGAAATGTAATAATAATGATTAATGCATTCCTGCCTGGGCTCTGACCATTCTTCTGACATAATCCGTCCTTCTTCTAGACTGTAAATCCTTTGCTCATGCCAATGGGTGTTGGGTCCTGCCGGCTGACTGAAGTCAGCAGGAGATGAAAGTGTTGCAGCTCTTGCAAGAGGAAATCCACCCATTCTTGACCGAGTGTATGCCTTCCAGAATAATAAAAACAATGCAGCAGCTAAGCCTGTAAATAGCAGACCAAGCAGAGAAAGGAGAAAGCGCTGGCTGCCCAGGAAAAAGGCCTGGCAAGGCTCATGGTGGTGAAACCAAATGGAAATGTTGCAAACTTTTGCCTAGAATAAACAATCCAAATCAGCTGTAAGTGCTTTCCATCACAGTAGTTCCCAGGAATGGAATTGCATCATTTCTTGACATGAGGCTGCCAAAGCCTGTAGCAACATACTAGGATCCTGCTGATTAGCCAAGTTCTTGGCAAATTTGTATGGACAGAGATTTTTATTTATATATATATTTTTGGTAAGAATTCTGGAGGATTAAAAATGAAAATCAGGCAAAAAAATACATATTTACTTGGGTGGAGGAGACTTTGGCTTTAGGGCACAATAAGGCCCTGTGTTACATGGCAGCTTTCTGTCAGAGGACCTTAGACACAAAATGCCATTATTAACTTCCCAGCATCATCTGTGGCAGGTGAGACATGATCCATTTCTCAGATGGGCAGAAGCTGCCCAGAAATATTAAGCACCGAATGCTCTCAAATCCCCTTGAGTCAATCCTGACTTGCTTCTCCATGGAYCCGAGTACCCCATTCCTTGTTGTTCAATTACTCTCTGAGAGCTGGCTACTTAGTGCTTCAAATTGGCACCCACAATTAGTAGGCACTTGGTTGAGGAGTTAGTGTCACGCTAAGATCAGAGCTCAGTAGCTCTGGCTCTGCAGCCACTCTGTTACCTATTGAGTTATGTCTGGAGGGGAGGACATGCTTCCTTCTCGTTTGCACTTCAAAAGCATCTTAGTTTAAGCAATATTTCTTTTTCCCTTCACAAATGCCATCTCCTATTTTACGTCTGTTCCTTGAGCTCTGCCTAATCCATCTGTTTTGATCGCTGTCCGCTCCTTGATGCTTGTCCTTTTGATATGCACAAACCAGGCGTCGGAGCACCACCTTCACCCCTCTCTTCACCAGCTCTCTCCCAGGAGCTACTTCTTCTTTTCACCCTTCACTGCCTAAGCCACCATCCTCCTGTTTTTCAAGCCAGCCTTTGTACACACTTCCCTTTTCTCTGAAACTCTAGCAATGCAAGATGTGTGAGCTCAGTGAAAACTGAATAGCGATGGCAAGATTTTCTTCTCTCTCAGCTCTTTCTTAAGTGCGGCTTCCTTTGGGAATCCTGTTTATAATTTCTTACCATCTGCAACAGTATCCCAGGAACTGAGCTGCAATGTAATACATATGGGGCTAAGTTTGAACTGGGAGCCAACACAGACAGGGATACTGGAGCGGAGGGGAAGGAAACAGGGAAAGCTCAGACGTAACTGGACATCCAGCAAGGCCTTGCAAAGCCAACTGGCAGTCTTGTTGTTCCAGAGAACCATCTGAAAGCAGAAATGAGTCTGAATCAGAAACTTCAATCCAAATACACACGAACTTTGAGAAGGGTCAAGTCCAGATTGGTTCCAGCTGGACTCCAAACCCTGATAAGGGTTCCTCTCCAGGGCCTTGAGATCAACTGAATCCACAGCAGCCTCTACAGAGACCTCTCCTTTCCAGAGTCTCTGGGATTTTTAACCCATTTACTCGGTCATGGGCTGGAAGAGGGAGACCCACCCACACGGGATGGTAGATTTTACTGGTCTTTTTAGGGAACTCTGCAAAGCACTTTTTCAGGAGGGGAGGAGATTGAGCATGACTCAGTTGTGTTTGAGAAACAGGGGAGACAAATACAGAGATCCTAGAGGTACTTCCTTTTTGAATAGCTCAGAGATTAGTAACACTTTGCCATACCTGTAAATAGTTCACACGCAGAAGTGAATGCCAACAACTGCTCTGGGAAGTTGCACCTGACTATTTCTTGTTTKCTAAGTGCGTTTGTAATTTTTTGACAACCAACTTCCAAATCCAAGAGAAAAATAAAAAGATCCCTGACCTTTCACTGCTCTGATTTCCTAATCATTTGGACACCTTTAATCCTTGTCTCAATCCACGGGGCACAGTTGTGTAATAGAGCCACAGTCCAGGATGGGCCAGGCAGAAAAGAAATGCTAGACATGGAATGGCTGAACGTGAACAAAAGCAGGAGGAGCACAAAGCAGGGAGCGTGTCTGAGGCTCACTGCAGCATAAACTTTTTTTTTTTTTTTTGCAGTGTTTGGGGATCAGCCAGTGCATGGAAGATTTTTGCTTGTCACCAAAATGGTCATGCAGAGTGGTCAGACAAGTTGGGCAGTGAGCGCATGCACATTAATATTTGCTGTCACTGAGGTTGCAAAACAAAAGCAGACAGATCATTTCAGGACTTGGCCTCCTTATCTCCACCTACCACAGCCTATAAAATTGCATGAGAAAATAGGATTGAATAGTAAGAAGTTTCAGGTGGAAATCTGAAGAGAAATAAAGCAGATACAGCAAACTGAATTACAAAGTTTCCCTCACAATTAGATTTTTAGGTACTGGCGAAGCAGTTTTATGCGTGTGTCAAACCCTAAATTCAGGTTATACTCAATTTAAGCTGAAAGAAGTTAAAATTAAGGAAGCTTATTTTGTGGTTTGTCATAGACTCTGTGATTACAGACAGTCCGAAAGCTCATTCTACTGAAGACTCAAGGATGTGTACCCATCTGGAAAACTTCCTTGTTTAATGCACATAATTCCAGTATGCAAAAACTTAATGACTGAGAAAAAGAGGAAGATGTTCACCTTGTGGTTTAGTGGTGACAAAGGGTTACTCATCTCCCAGTGCTCCCAACAGGGCCACACTAAAATCCTTAAGAGTCAATGTGGAAGGGACAACAGGGCAGTGTTGTGAGCACTGGTCCAAGGGAACAGGTCCTTGCAGAAAGCCTGTGTGTGGAAGAGGAGACAAAGCCTTTCTGATGAGATCTGTTGGACACTCCAACTTCATTTTAATAAAAGTGAAGGATTTTTGTTAGGAAAATACGAGCAGCTGCTTAATGACTTCTTGGTGCAGTGGATGAGCCACTGACTGGTGCCTTGCCAGGTAAACAGATAACAACATTAGGTCAGCGCAAGCAGTTTTCCTTGGGCTCCATCTGCCAGATAAGGACCATCTCAGTGGCATAATGTTTGTGAGGCTGAACTCTTCTTCGGTTAAGGGGAGCCAAAGGAGAAGATTGTTAAGAAGGGAAGCTGCGATGGCCTCCCTAAGCCAGCAGCAGGGGAATTGCTGCCGTCAGTTTGTTAATCTCATACTAGCTCAGGTCAGAATGAGYTGTGTGAGGAGGAAATATCTCTGCAATGGCACATCGAATCTGTGGAGCCAACTGAATCCCAAGTGTAAAATCTGTTAGAGGCGACTGGGGTGGTTCTCGTTAGAAATATCCCTTGCTAGTTACATGCAACCGTGTGTTTGCRGTCAGTGCCTGCTCCGTAGCCTTCTCTGTGCTCAGCCTACCCGAGACATGCCTATTTCGCAGCCTTATGTTCATAGGTTTGTTCATGTTCGTGGCCATATTTAGTGGCCGCTCAGATGTAGTGCTGGGAGGGCAGAAGTGTGGCATCTAATAGTGGAGTAGATTGAGACGAGATTAAAAGAAAAGCTGTGATTCAGAGGAACGACGCCACGGAAAACATCAAGGAAAATGAGATGGAATGTGCTGTCATTAGCAGATGACTTTATTTATGGCTATTGGACACTCCTGTTGTGCCAAATGTTGAATTTATTGGGTGCTATGAATGTCTTCATTAAAATCATATTACCCATTGTTCTTTGTTGTAATTTAAAATGGACCCCTTTCTYATTTTTTTTAACTTTTGCTCTTTATGTGTGTATGATCCTTATCCTGTAAAAAGAGGTCATCCTATGGGCAGTAAGTTACTAGTTGAAAATGTGCGTTTTAAAGGATGTGAAGGCATGACTCATTTTCTCTGCGTTCTATCTTTTTTTCCCCCTTTGTTTTGGCCTTGTTCACCTTGAAGGCTGCACTACAGTGAGAGCCCTTTTCTCCCAGTAGTCAATTCTAAGCTAATGGTATTAAAACAAGGATTTTCAAGGGTCTTTCTAAGGCTCAAAGAGCTTCTAGTTTTTCTATAGGAAGCTGTAGAGCCTGGAGTTGTCCAGCCTGGCAGGGTGCCCAACTCATCACAAGGGCAACCTTAGCAAGATCTCAGTACAAGGATTCTGTAGCTGCTATGAGCTCTCTAGATACCATAGCAAATGATCTCTCTCTCCTAATTAGCCAGTTGCTGCTTTAGATGAGGCAAATACTGACMCTTTAAGGTCCTCCTAATGATCCTTACCACAAGATGTTCAGAGATGGGCTCCTTGAGGTGGAGCTGAGGAATGAGTAGAGGTTGCAGAAGGACAGATGCTGTTCAGCACCTGTCTTTGCTCTCTTCTCATGCACATTTGTACACTGGAGCCYCGGCAGCAACCAGCAACCCTAGAGTTCAGCCTTGCACACACTTCCCTTTGGCAGGAGTGACATTTTGCCCAACAGAATTGTCCAGTGTTGAGAACGCTGAAAAGACCATCCTTCATCTCTTGGATCTTCTCTTCGTCTTTCCTCTTAACTCCAAGCAAAAGGCTCTTACCATTACTTGCTCCATGTGRTTGTGAGATCTCAATGATCATTTTATTTAGCTTTCTGACAGAACCAGGCTGTTTGCCTCCCTCTAACACACACGTACCCGGAGAGCTAAGCGCCGATGTTTCAGGGGAGATAGGATACTTCCCTGTCTATCAGGAACACTGTGAATAGCAGTCCCCAAGATTATATTTCCCTGTTGTGTATTTTATCCCCCTTCCAGTGGCTCTTCACAYGACCTGGGCCATGATGGAAGGCCCCGGTGGATGGAAGGCTCTCGAGACTGCCATCCACAGACAAGGTGAAGCACATGCACACACCTGCTTCAAGCCAGATGAAAATGAGATATGTTATCTATTGCCAAAGAAGGTTTCATCAGTACTGGAATAACTAAAACTTCCTTAAGATATGCAGGAATGCTTCCAGGTTGCAAAATGAAAATCACTGCCTGGAATTACTGTATTCAAAGTAGGGAAATGTCTCTTAAAAAAATCCATTGGTAATATGACTAAAGCCCCTAAAGCTAAGCTGATCTTCAATGTAAGTCTACCGAAGTCAAGAGAAATATGCCAGGGATTAAGTTTGGCCCAATAGTGAAAACCACAGGCAGGTGAAAATGATTCCCAGAATCAAGCTGACCTGAAAAATGCAGTTAAATTTTGCCCGTAAAGAAATTATTTTTTAATCGCGTTAAATAAAATGAAGTGCTTTTCAAAATTATTATAAGCATATGGGGATGAGACAATCAGTGTTACATGAATTACTTCTTTCAGCATCTACATTTCTGATTCATTTCTTAACTGTTCTTTCTTTAATTCTGAAGCTTATAACTCACCTGCTGGCTCTTCTAGATTTACCACATGCTCTATTTATTTGCTGTTATCTTTCTAGAGCCACAGACTATGTTTGTCACTGAGCTGTTGTGGGATTTTGGTGACATTTTTTGGTTTTGTGTCCTCCAGGTCCATCTCTACGGGCACATCAATACAGATCCCCAGGCAACACTGAGTCTAAGCACTTGTCATATCTTCCATGAGTGGGTCATTGGTCCTTGGCTGGCTGGTTTGCAAGCATCACAAAGCAAGAAGGCCACTTAGCACAAAGACAGAGCTTTCTCATAGGCTGTATCTGAGTGTAAGACTTGCTTTCCATGAGAGGAGAATGAGTGGCCACAGAAATAATCTTTATCTTTTTCAAAGCTCATCCAAAACTCATTTGTTGTGTTTAACTTGTCCTTAGTAAGTCCTAAAGGCACACTTGGAGACAACTTGGCAGTGTGCTAAAAGGCTCGAGACCATTACCAAAGAGCTCCCAAACTTCTCGTTTGCTTTCTCAGCTTCTTGTTTCTTTAAAAAGGCATCACGCTTTGTCTACATTGGAAATTACATTTTTATTCTTCAGTTATATACTCTTAGTCACAGAATTCTTTGCTATGAAGAAAGATTGGAGACTGTTCCCCGGATCCCTAGTACTTCAAGGATCTTTGCCTATCACTCCCTCGCCTCTGAGAGGAATCCAATAACTCATGTTTGGCAAAGCACAATTTGATCTAAATCAGACCTCTGAGGAGGGGAGCCAGGTTGGATCTGATGGCATCAGGAAATGTGAATCCACTCCTTCCCTTGGACTTCATCCCAAAGACCAAGCTCCTTTGCAATTAAAATGTATGCTCCTTTCTTAATTGAAATTGCTCCTGTAGAGTACTTGTTATGGACTTTTCCTGAGATTAAAAACCTCTTTACATTTTTTTTTCCTGAAGGTGGTTACACATTATTATAAAGTCATCTCTCAATTTCCTTTGGGGTAAATTTAGCAGGTTGAACCCTTCAGCTCTCCCAACTTTTCTTTTAAAATGTAGAGTTCAACAATAGGGAAAATATTTGTAWTTTTAATGGCCTGTAGAAGCAAAATTGGTCCATGAATCCATAGTTTATCCATCTGGAACTCCTAGGAGGCCCTGTAGCTGCAGTATTACACTAGAAGCTCAGTTCTTGCTGCTTGTCCACTCTGGTCCTGGCTTCTTTCTCGGTTGCCCTGCTTTCCAGGATACGAGTTCTCCTTCTCTGCAGGACGGCTGCTTGTCGAGTCCCTCCATGCGACGCTCTGCACTTGACTGCACGAGCGCACGCGCTTGCT
Organism: Nothoprocta perdicaria; assembly: GCF_003342845.1. Taxonomy (NCBI): domain Eukaryota; kingdom Metazoa; phylum Chordata; class Aves; order Tinamiformes; family Tinamidae; genus Nothoprocta; species Nothoprocta perdicaria. Next base: position 9,723,689 of record NW_020455643.1, read on the forward strand.
TTGAACGAGCCCAGTTTACCCAGTGATCCAGATCTTTCCACACGGCTGGCCTGGCCTCTTCATCAACCACCGCTCCACCTGCCTGGTGTCATTGGCAGGTTTTGGTAGCAGTCACTGCAGATCATCTTACAGGCCATTGATGGAAAAAAACCAAAAAAAGAATATTGTTGGATGTCCTGCTAGTCCCTGGGGCTGTCCTCTGGGGACATACTTGAGTGACTCCCCGTAGGCTGCTCATTTGAAAGATCTTCAGTCCCCCTGGTTCTTAAGCCGTGTAAAGTGCCTGCGATTGAGCTCGTGGATCCATATTTGTTGTGAGAATGTGCTGAGTCAAACACCTTGTCAAGATCTATCACATTCACACAGTCACTTTTCTCAGCCAAAATTTGAGTCTGCTCTAAAAAACATAATAATATTTGTTTGAAAAGGCTTGGATTTTTTTTAAAAAAAAAAAAAAAAAAGATGACTGCCACAAATAACAGCTCCAGCTCTTAACTCCTCTCACCTTTATCGCCCAACAGCTTTTCCATCGTGTTGTACACAAGTGGCATTCATGTGTAGGTTGATTTTTCTTTTTTTGCTTTAAAATATTGTCTTGGATTTGTGATTTTGGGGAGACTGCTCCTATAAAGGGGTGTTTGGTGCCTTTAGAAGGCAAGAGCCTTTCGGAAAGGTCTCAGGGTGGACTAAGTTCTCTCCTGTCGTTTGCCCTGACTAGTTGGACCAAGTTTTGGGCTGAAACTGGTGGAAATGCTCAAGTGTGATGCAGCTACTGTTTCCATGAAGAGGTGGGGGAGTCAGTGCTAAGAATAGCATGAGAATTTTTCTTTTTTCAACCAATCTTACCCCTTGCTAAGCGCTTTCAAACCCAGCCTTGGGCTTGATTTATTTTTGAAAGGTCATTTTTAGCCACTGTGTCTAAAAAAAAAGAGGCTGCTGAGCTTATTTTTAAAGAAGAAGCCCTGTACATGCACAGTCCTTGTTCACTTCTTGGTCTCCCACAAGATCCTCCCCACAGTGATACCAGCGTTATCACTCAACTCTCGTTACCTATGGTTGGTTATGTAGCGTAGTGAGAGCTGTGCCTGTGCTGCTTTCTAGGTTAAAGCACACACACACACTCACACAAAACCCAAGGTTCACAAAACCACCAGAGTCAGGAGCAGCCCATTTTGATGTGATCCATCTGAACTAACAACTTGTTCCAGCTTTGGGTTTGCTAGTACTTGCATTCTGGAACTTGTGCAATAAAGGCTGGATAAATGTTTCATAAGTAGCTGTCTTGCAGCACTGAAACACCCTGGCTTTCTTTTTGGCTCTGGTATGGTTCTCCTGTAAATTTTCCTTTCTTGTGCACCTGATAATGCRACACTTTAAATTAGCAGCCTCTTCTTCAACTTGTAAGTGTTTATTGAACTGCTGTTTAATTAAGATGCCAGAAATGCAAACTGAACAGGAAAGGATTTGGTGGGTTTGTGGTCAAAACACAAGTCTCTGAATCAGGAAATGATCAGAATCAACTTCTAGAGATGGGTCCAACTCTTAAAGCTTCGTTCTGCATCTGCCTCTGTACCAGGCTCTTGATGACCTGAAGTCAGGGTTGAGTTGGACTGTGGCTGATGCACGGAGATCAACTTTTCTTTTCATTCCTTGGACATGCACAAAGGAAATACTCATTTAAGATATTACCTAGACTCTTAGATTGCAAAGAGACCTCAGTGCAAAATGAATTTCTTCCCTGTGGTGAAGGCGTTCGGACCCTGTGGACATACCCTGGCATTTGAGAGTCATAAGACCTTCTTCAGYCCATCTCCTGGGACACACAGGATTAGCTCGTCCCCCAGCTGCAGGGTAGGAGCAATCAAGCTGATGGCCTCACTCTTCCCCATCTCCATCTTCTCCAAGCTATCGCTGTGAATCAAGCAGGAACTATCTCTGAGGAGCAGTAAAAGATTCCAGTCTGCTGAGGAGCACCACCAAAGAAACACAGCATCTTATTCCCAGATACTTGTTATTCCCAGATGGCAAAGTTCAAAACAGAAGGCAACAGCTCTGGGAAAGTACCTGGGGCATACCTGAACAATAGAAATAATAGAGATGTAAGGAGAAGATAGTTCTTTTTTTTTTTCTGATAAATGCATTCCTTGTGATTGCTCAGGAAACAAACACACACCTTGTAATTTTTGTCAAACAGGAAATAATCTGGCTGAATAGAAACAGGCAGAGGGTTACAGTGAAGCAGTTGAAAGAGGGGAGAAGGGTTGGTAGCGTGAGCAACATGCCAGGCTTATCTGCTCCTGATGTCTCTGTTGTGTCACGTGAGCCTGGAAATGTTTGGAATCCTCTCCCGTTTGCTTGTGTACCAGCAGGCTGAAGGTGTAGCTACCTGTACGGTGATTTGGGGGATTATTTTAAAGATCAGGATCCCCCTGGTAGTGTTTTGGGAAACCCAGAGTGGATGGGGCTCAGGGTGGTGACTTAGGCTGAGCCTGAATGAGCTTTGGGGCCGCTCAGGGCAAGGCTGAAATGAGTAGCGTGAGGAAGAAGCGGCTGCCGTGTCTCGCAGGGCGATTGGGAGCCAACCCTTCTGTGGCGGGGAAAGACGGTGAGTGTTTCGGGAGACACGGGTGCAAACAGTAGCACGAGGAGCAGCAGCAGGAGCAGCTCCGGGCACGCGCCCCAGCTCCCGCCTCGCCTCCTCGCCCCGCCTGCGCCTGTTCCTGCTGTGCCCCATGGCGCATCTCCCCCACGCAGCGGCATGTAACATCTAATCTCTGCTGAAAGCTCTGCAGGGCAGGAACTCGCACGCTCCCATCTAAACGGGCTGCTCATGCTGTCTTAATTTCGCTGGATCTGAATAACAACAGCAAGGAAATAAAGTAACAGCCAAGGAATCAAGTAAGTGCAGTGAAACAGGGCTCTTCCCCATTTTACCAGTTGCATCCACAGCACCTCAGTGGTGGAGGGAAGGCTCCTAGTTATGCCTGGAAACTCTTCTCCAAACAAGCAGCTGAGAAAGCTCTTAGCCACCAAGGAAGGCTGGCCAGTGCCATCCACTCTTCCTAAAATCCCGGAGATCAACATCTCTCTGTGAGGCATCCCTGAGCTCAGAGGCAGCCGTCAATCCTCTGTGTCAGCTCAGGGTCTGGGAAGAGCGAGCGTGGGGTTGGTGCAATCCCACGGGCTCCTGCAGCCGAGCCTGGCACCATGCTCATCTCCACAGGCATCAGTCCTGCTGCCATCTGGATGACAGGTCTTGCTCAAGACCCATGCCATTACATAAGGCTTGGTCTGTTTACAACTTCCCTCCCAGCGCACACCCGCCATGTGTTAATCAGGATGGTTCATAGTCAATCCTGGAGTAAACAAATGCAACTTCACCAAAAAACACGGGAGCCGCACCTCTTTACTCCAGGTGTGCGTTTTGGCCCACTATCTGTTTCTCCATAGTGATTAGTGACTGGTATTTAAGACAATTTCTTAACAGGATTTGGGATCGGTGTTTTATCTCCTCATTAGCTTGGTAATATCATTAATTAAGGTTATGTCAACGGACATGATGCCACAGCAGATGGGTGTTATCAGTGGCAACAGCCTTCCAGGGTTTGTGCTCGCAGCCCGCCTCCCGCAATGTGCCCATGAGCATCCTGCCCAAGGTGGGAGCCTGCCCGTTCCCCACGCCGCCAGCGGAGCCCGCCTTGCCCCGAAAGCCTTTGGAGGCAGACCCCAGAAATCCCCTCAAAAGTCCCTGCTCTCTTATTGATTCTGGAATCCCATCTCACGGGCGAGCTCGGATTGGGGAATGAGGAAGCRTGGACATATGGAGGGAGAAAGCAGGGATGGGAGGCTGTATCCTCTACCCTTCACACCCCAAGAGCATCAGTCCCCATGGCATATGAAGCACCCGGCAGCAAGAGCAGCCCTGCAGCCCCCTCGTCCCCAGACCCATCACAGACCCTCCTGCATCCCCATCCAGGATTCCCAGGGCTCCCAGTGCATGGCAGCTGCTCCCTCCTGACTCACAGCCCCTGCTGCTCTGCTAGCCTGGGGTCCACCCAGCTTGTGCAACAGGTCTTGGGCCTTTTGCAACATCCTGCTCGTACCTCGTGGCTGAGATTTCGCTGCCGGCTCACACAGGTACAGCAGAAAAGGGGGGCTTGTTTTCTTTCTCTGGATGGCAACTGGCAAAGCCGCCAAGGCCTTGGTCTACTGCGCTCCACCTGTCCTCAGCAGCACCTTGGCCAGCCCACCTGCCTCTTCCACATGTCTGCTTCTTCAGGCAGCAAGTGTTTTAATCCCCAATCCTACAGRACAACTTTTGAAGAGAAGGGATGGTCCTGGCGCGGCACAATCCCATAGTGCCTCACGCTCGAGGCCTGATCCTGATGCAGGAATTTTGCTGTTGTCACCTCTCTCCTGCTATCCAGCGCAGCTGCTTTTTCCTTGACTCTGCATTTTTAGCTGAGAAAATTAGCAGTTTTCCAAGGGATGCGGCGCACTGTGTCCTGTGGAGCTAGCAGCAGGGCTGCAGAGCTTAAAGCGAACGTGCATGGCTAGAACAAATTGAATCTGGGGGTCTCCGGCCTGCACACAGGGTAAACATGATGCTCCCTCATGACTTAAAGCACACAAATCACTAAATCCATGAATGTGCCATTTTGGTGGCTTTAGAAGTGAAGAGTCAGTGAGTTTCACCTGTCCTGCTCACATAATACTGTTTCACGTGGTAAAAAAGCAAAGCGACCTTTTAAAAATATCCTCGTGTCTTACTCCAGGAGATGTAGCCAGGCCAAACACACACTCTTGGGTCAAGTCCAGCCCCTGCAGAAGTCCCAAAATGCTGCAGAGATGAAGTGCTCTTGAAATAGGCGTCACCAGCACGTGCTGGCTAGAAGAGATTTTAAAAAGCGGTGCCTTCCAAATGAGTGCAAGTTCTAGTTGTTTTCCTCGGTTGTTTGAGGTCACTGTTCCCCCGCCCTTGTTAATAAAGAAGAAGTGATTAATGACTCTTGGCAAAGATGCTGCCTGAAAGAGCCAATGCTTTAGGAAAAGCAAAACCAGTTTTCAGGTATTTTCTCTAAGGTTCATGTCAAAAACACAAATACGGTTCAAAGCACTTACCAAAAGCACTGACRCCCCCTTTCCCCGGTCTCCACCCCGCTGCAGAGGCATTGCCATTCACAACCTGCATAATCGTGCTCCGTCTACCTGGATTTTTCTCACTGTGTCCCCAGCCCCAAGAATATTCCTGCTGGGCCTCGTGAAGTGCGGCTGCCAGCGCGGAGCAGCCACTGCAGCCCTTCCCGAGGCGGCTGCCTTGCACTAATGGGTTTGTGATGGCTGCCCCTGCACTGAACAGTTCCCAAACCCCCGAGTTAGGCTCCTAAATCCCTCTTCAAAAAATCACTGTGGTAGGAAAAAAAAAAAGATTGAAATTGCTTTGCCTGAAACTGCTGGGTTCGCATTTACCAGCCTTTTTTTCTCTAAGTAGGAGCTCTTGGAAATCCAGGTGTGTAAAAGCAAATATGGGAATCTCCCAGCAGGCCCAGGATGCTGGGAGCTGAGGCATGGAGGCAAACATCAAATATCAAGTTGTTTATGAGAACCGCAGTAGGAAATTTAACAATCTGAGAAGAATTGCCTATACTAGGGACCAATTTCTCCTAGGTGTGTTGTACTTTCATGAGGATTAACTTTCTGAAAAGGTGTTTTGAGACGTCACCTTGGTGTCTTTTGGTCTGCGCCATGTAGTCCCTGTGTTGGTTTTGAGGGTGACAGAAAAGATGTCCAATGGATGGACATCTTTTGATGAGGAATCAAAAGAATCATCATCGTGATGATGAATCAGTGGTGGATGCCCGGATCCAGCGGTGCTGGCACAAGGTGGGTACATGTGCAATCACACCAACATGTGCTCATGTCTCGCACCGGGAGACAGGCTGCAAGGCCATGGAGCCTCCTCCAGCTGGCCCTAGTCCTGCCGCGGTGCTGGGCGCTGATGTGTGGGCCCAAGCACGAGCAGAGCATGGGCCAGGRCTCGGTGTCCGGCCAGAGCCGTGTGGACAGCTCCGAGGTGCCTGGCTTCGGGCTGGGGCCGCGTTTGCGGGCCGCTCTCTGCAAGGGAAGGGCCGTGMGTGCCGCAGATGGAAGGGGCAGCTGCGCCGTGAAACGTGGTGTGTCCCGGGGGCCTTGGCAGGCGGCGTGTTTTCCCAGCTGCAGGAAGCTGTGCTGGGGAGAGCCAGGTTGGATCRGCCTCTGACGTTTCATAATCCAATGGAAAGAAAGGAGTAAGCGCTCCAGTGCGAGCCCCTCTCCAGAGCTGAAGCAAACCCTTTAGCTGAGCAGGACACCAGGATAAGGGCTTGCAGGAATTCCCACCACTGTTCCGTTTCCCCTGCAGGCACCGAGGAGGGCTAAGGCATGGTTTAACTCCAGCCGAGCAGGAGACACGTTCGCAAGTGTTTGCAACCGGGTTTCTGGACCGGCCCGTTCCAAGCAGATGGCAAATTGGCAGTGCTTTCAATAAGGTCCTCATCCATGTGCTGAAGCTTCCCCAAAATTGGTGTGGGTGGCTCTAATTATAACTTGTGTCCTAGCGCCTCTCCTTTCTGCAAGCAGGAAGGATCTGCGCATTCTTGTTACACGAGTTGCCTGCCCGTTACCATGTCTAGATTGCTGGTGGGATAAGGACTTTCCATTTGTTTGTAGTACTGATGTCCTACTTGGCAACACGTGCCTCATTCCATCAACTCTACAAAGGGAAGAGCCCCGAGCAAAGCAGGTTTGCAGCTGGCTTAGCAACACGGCTGCTCTGCATTCCTGTAAATTTCCAGGTTCAAGTGCAGTTTGCTCTGCTCGGCTGCCGAGCCAAGTGGACATCTCACTCCCCCTCCACATCCCTGCCGAGCCTGCTGAAGGACAGGCGGGAATGTGGAGCACCAGYGGCTCTGGGGCCAAATGTGGGGCCACAGCGAGATAACGGGTTCAGCAGTAGGGAGGACAACGAGATAACTGGTTCAGAGTGGGATTGGCTGCACCATCTCCCACTCAAGACTTCCAAAGCAAAGGGGAAACCTGCTCTTGAGGTTTGAGGTGAGGAGCTAAGTGCAGCTCTTGATGCAAGTCCTTCAGGCTAGGCTGCTTTTTCTGGCACTCTGGGCAGTCAATAGAGTCAGCCTTGGACATGACAATTCTTTTCTTTTCAGCATCAGGCTCATTCTTGCTTTCCCACTACTTTATTCCRTGTGAGGCTGGTGTTTCTTCATTGTTTTCTCTCGTGCATGATTGGCAGCAGCAGGAAGGAAATGTGGAAACTATAGAAACTGCTCTGTGTGCTCAAGGAAGGTGCCTCGGTTCTTGTGAACCTGGCCCCATTGTTCTCCCCTGCGCCCACGGGCACGTTCCCTATTATGCCCCTCACTGAAGGAATCAGTGCATCCCAGCCTGGGTTCGGAGAAGGATCACAGGCAAGTTTTAGGTGCTGCTCTCATTCCCATCCAAGTCAGGGGTATTTTCACCCCTGGTTTCATTAGGAGCAGAATCAGGCCCCTGAGTACACTATAGAAATAGAGGTATTTGCCATCAGGTAGATGGGTATCAAACTGTTTTGATTTTTTCCCCTGATTTCATTAGTTAGGTAATTTGTGCTACAAGGAAACTTATTCTGAAACTGTCACTACTTACCTGAAATGAATTTGCACTTTGAAGTAGGCTCTAGAAACAAAATGAAATTGCCAATAAAGTAGAGGTGGAGAGGCATTTTTTGAGGTTTGAAACTCTTAGGTTTCACCTATACCAGAATGCAAAAATAATAATCCTAAATTTAAACACGTTTTTTTTTTTTTTTTTGTTTTTTTTGCATTTTCAACCTGAAAATGAAATCAGTCGTGAAAAGAAATGCAACTGACACACTTGGCATGCAAAGCAGCCTGTGTTTTTGCCAGGGGTTTCGCGTGCACGTGTGGATGTGTTTATCTGCAGAACAGCTCAGGAGTCTTCATGGAAGGCTTCAACATCGGCTTGGGCTCTCCAAGGAGCTCAGCATCCTGCCGTGGTCCTCAGGCCCTCCATGGATCCGCACAGGCCACGTAGTGACGTATCCCCGAAGGATCCACCCAGCTGCATCCACTCACAAATGATATAAGAAYGATATAAGATATCTTATGATCATTCTTATATCTTATGATCATTCTGATATAAGAAAGACATAAGAACACTTACTGAACCCCGTGGGCCCAAACAGTTAAGGGAAATAATCTGGCCGCTAATTAGCCGGACGCTCATTCGTGCCGGCTCAGACGCRGCCAACGGGTTTGTGTGCGCACCTTGTTTTGTTGCACTGCTTTCTTCCTGAATGAATGGTAGGATAAAAGTAGCAGCAGCTCAGTGCAATGTGCCTAAAAAAAGGTGTTTGTTTCCAGCGCCGTGCTTAGCTCATTGTTCCTGCTACCCGTCCTGTTGACTGCGCTCACAGGAAGGCTCTGTTCCTGGCAGCCCCGGCTCCTGCCTGCTCCCTGCTGCTCTGCCACCAGGTTCCTAAATTCACAGGGGTTTTTATTCCACTCTCTCCTTCTCCCTCTTCAATAAAGGAGGGTGTTTCTTATTGATTTCATACAAGTGTGGGGTTTTTTTTAATCCTTTGAAAGCTCCTTACAGTTCCTGAGATGGGAACAGAGAAATGCACACTGGTATGAGTAGCAAATATAACAGTGATTTTTGCTTACAAGCTCCCATGAATCTGGCTTTTCCAAGCCATGCATTAAATTATACTACCCCACATCTGGCCACGGGAAGTGTTAATTAAAATGCCTTTACATGCTATACTTGAATGAAAAAATCCAGCAAGCTCTGGTGTTTGTATCTGAATCATTTTGGGCAGTCTCAGGATGAATGGGAGCTCGTGGAGGGGGAGGTTTGCTTTGCTTTCACTGCACTTTCTTCTCCGGCGCTGCTCCCTTCGCGAGAGCAGGGACAGGCGGCCACTCGTGTCCCACTGCTGCTCCTGCTTCAGGGGGCACAGAGCTCGTATCAAAGAGCAAGAGATGAGTCAGTCTCCATGCTCGGCTTCAGTTGCATGCGGCTTCCTGAAAGCAAGAAGTGAATTACAAAGCCCTTTTTCTTTTCTTTTCTTTCTTTTTTTTTTTTTTTTTAATTTGCCCACCAGATCCGGAACTGAAACCATCAATTCATTTCACTGACGATCTCGTTCTTAACTCAAATCAGCAATAGCTTCCTCAGTTTACACCAGGTTTTACCCACTGAATCAGCTGGCTTGTCTCCTGTGGGCTTGAAGGTACCTGTTCTGCAATGTGGGAGAGCTGTTTTTTCCAGCAAACTAGGCAGGAAGATTCCCTAGACATTTATCACACACCTTTATTTTACTTACTGAATAGAGATCAATCCTGCAGTCATGTGCTGAGGTGAAACAGGGGAGGGCAGAGAGTGGGAAACATTGGGAAGCTCCACCTGAGGTGCGATTTCTTATCAGGTTGCTTGATTGGGGAACAGGTCCCGTATTCTGCAACCATTTCATGTTGGGATCTGCTTTCCAGATCTCAACTGGACCCACTTCCCCATGTTGCTGCCCATCTGCACAACCCCAGCCCATGGCTCTGTTAGCTGCATTCTTGACAGACAGCAACAGAGGCCACAGGAGAATGACCACAGGAAGGGCCTGCAGAGGACACCTCGCCAGGTTAACCTGTCCTGCAGAGCGGTTAAGTTGCTGCTCCAGGCAAACCCCTCCATTTATTCTCATATCTTTCAGTGCTGAATCAAAATCCACCGACACCAATGGGCTTTTCAGACTCACAACCATGAGTTTTGGATCAGACCTTTAGCTTCCCGAGATGAAAGTGTTAGGAACAGGCAGGAAATTATCCACTTGGAAATCTGTTTCAATCACCCTGTTTTATGGCAGATGCTTTGGAAATTATTAYGTGCTGTGTAAAGGACTATGGCTTTCTGAATTTATTCATGCTAATTCTGAGCTGACTTAAAGCTCATTTATATGACTCTTGCTGTGCAAAGGGTCTTAATGCAGACAGAAATTTATTTACAACCAATTTAAAGGACTTTGGTGCGGCCAGAAACACAGAAAGCAGAAAAGCCTGAGACTGCACATTGTTTTTATACTTGTGAGTTTGTCAAGAGTGTGTTTTCTTTTAATTACTATAGTTATAGTGACAGAGTAAGCAGTAGAATGACAGGCAGATAGGATGATTCCCTGGAGTAGATATAGTGGGGGCTTTATTCGGGTATGGTCTATCCTTTTCTTAAAGAAATAAGCTACACATATAAAARCACTTTTATAGCATTACAATTCATACACACTAGGGAATTTTGCTCCTTTCCAACAGACAGACAGTCTCATAAAAATGCAGTGCTGAGATCCACTCTTCCTGAAAACCAGCAAGCATCTCCTTCTTTCACACTGTGGTACAGGTTCAAAAGAAAGTAGTAGGCCAGATGATTCAACTTTGACGAAGTTCTGAGTTTTATTAACCTTGACCCAAATCTCTTACATTTCATTTACTGCAATTTCATGTTATTTGACACATGTTTTGAAAAGTTTCCAATCGATTTCACTGGGCTGTGAGTCTACCTTGAGTCTTGTGAATCCACTGCCTCAGAGGCTCATGTTGAAAAGGGTCTGATAATCCCTACCACCAACTCAGTCTCTGGAAGTTCCAAGYAACCATCTAGACAAAAGTAGATTGTTGCATGTAGATTTATCTCAYGCACTCAGGAAACCACTTGTTTGCACTCCTGCAAAACTCTTAAAAAGGGCAGTTCTGCTGAATCTTTATTTTCTATTCACAAAGACGTCTCATCTGATATTTGTTTCAGCTCTGAGCCAGATTTTCTCTCTCCCATATTTAAAGTGAATCCCCCTTGAAACAAGGAATCTTGCCTCTTTGCTTTAAAAGTCCTAAATCTAGCTGAGCTCYGTATAACTCACACTATCAGAGACAGCTGTGAATTTACTTATCTCTGTCTTGTAGGGCAGAGCTGAAGAGTGGGTTGTCTTCAGCCACACCATGTTGGAGATCCCCTATGAGTGAATATAGACACACATTTTTTTCTGTTTGTCTGTATAAAAGCATGGTCCAGATTCTGTTCCTGATCAGGCTCATTCTACACTCCAGCTGTGAGTGATTGCATTGGCCACCAAATGTAGGTAGGCASAGAGATGAAGGCTGACCCCTACACAGTGCAGGTCCCTAGAAGATACCAGGGGCTTTTCCAGGGGGTTGTAAACCATGGATGGTGTCAGACCAACCACCAATGTTGTGGGTAGAGTGCTGACAGTGTGGGAGGCATCATGGGCAGGATGGGCTGTCCCATATCCTTTGAGTATGGAAACTCAAAGGGTAACTCATAGCTTTCATCTCCCATGGAAGAAGGGAGATTTTTCTTTTCTTTCTTCTTCCCACTGTCCTCATGGTTTCACTACCTGCATGGATGTTTTGGGGCAGCCTCTTCACCCCATCTGACCCTGAGTGAGGAAGGAAGGAAGGAAGGAAGGAAGGAAGGAAGGAAGGAAGGAAGGAAGGAAGGAAGGAAGGAAGGAAGGAAGGCAGGCAGGCAGGCTCTTGCTCCCTGCCACAGTGTTCCTGCTGTCCATGTTCTACTGGCACATGGTCTTGTCACCAAAAACACCCTCCTCCCTGTCTTCCCTTATCCCAAAGGTGTGCTTATGGCTGCCTTCAATCAGAAGAGCTCCAGCACATGGTTAAAGGGAAGCGCCTGCTTCAATTCCCAATCCAGAAATTCCCAATCCCTTCACCAAGGGAACCGTGGTGCTACTCAGTCAGAGCTACTCAAAATAAAAGTGCCGTCGACTAACAGTGAGAGGGATTTGTTTGGTACAAATTGCTTGGCAAATAATTCTGAACCTTAGGTAGATTTCAAAAAATAGTGACCTATTTCTGGATGATTTATCACGCCCACGTGTGGCAAAATTCCTCCACTGAATCAGTAGTGATGAATGATTTCAATGTTTATTATTATTATTATTATTATTATCTTTACTATTATTATTATTATTACAACCTGATTTGGCCACCTTAAATGTTCTGAGACAAGATGAGAGTACTGAAACTTCTAATGCCTCCCTGCAGACTTGCTATTGTAGTAGTGAAAAAGAGAAGAATGGCTCAGGTTTTAGTAAAATCTTTGATATATGTAAAGTGTGTGATTCAAAACCAATTTTCTGCATAGCCTTTTCTTGCAAACTGAAATAGTAGGATGCACTCAGACTAGACTTTGAGCTCAGTGAAAAGGAAACACTGCTGAAAATCATGACTCAAAAACACCCTTGCATCATTTAATTCTATTTGTTTTATTGGTCGGATACAAATYGGGCCCAGTTCCATCACTGAAGAAGGAAATTCAGTGGAGGGCAGAAGGCCAGGCTTAGGCTTAGGCTTAGGCAGCTCCTGGACTGCCCTCAAATCCAAGAGGTGGAATTCAGAYCAGAACAAAGACTATGGGAGATTTACCAGTAACTTCCATGATATCAGATTTCATCTTAATGACCACTTCAGGAAATATTCATTTGTTTTTAAAATGTGCATCATTGCAGAGTTCAGACGCTCTCCAGGGTGGCCACTGCTTCCCCTCTGGCACCTCCGTGGATGCATGGAGAGAACTGAAAGCAGGTGGTGGGCACCATCCATGCCACATTTCTCTGTACATGGATGGTGGCATTCCCTTCTCTTCAAACCACCCACACAGAATTCCTAATATCTTAATCAGCTGCTGCATGTGTTTGTGTTTCACTTGTGGGACTTTGGGGTCTATTGCAGCTTCCGAAAATCATTTCAAACATTTCTGCCCAGAGGCTTTTGGTTACTGGGCCATGATCTGGGAGAAACCAAGTTATGAAGCCAACTCTGCATGCAGCAAGTGCACACGGATCTGCAGGTGCACAGAGTGCAGGTTCCACAAGCAGACAGCTCTGTAGAAATCACCACCCCTCTCTCGTTTCTACAGTCTTTACGTAGCTTCCCATTTCCTATATACGAGAAAAATATTTATAGATATCAGAGAAGTGGTGACACAATCTCAACCTAAAACGCCTTGTTTGTGCAAAAGAGAGAGGATTTCTTGTTGTGGCTGCTGGACAAATCCCATCACTTGGTCCACGCCGTTCTCTGTTCCTCACTTGCACGATGTCACTGTACTCAACTGTGCTCTCACTGTGTGGCGTGGTCGCATGGCTGCTCAATGGAGAAGAGCTGGTGAGACACCACGTCTTAGGAGAAGAGGAGCCTGGCGCCAATAGTCACAGCAAAAGGATACCTCTCCAAAGGAAGCCAAAGCTGACATCTCATCAGCTATAAAGTACCATAAAGGATGCTCAGTCTGCAATACCTGATGAAATACACATCAGAGTAATTGTTTCTTATGCTTCTGAAGTATATCAAACAGTAACAGAGTATATCAAACAATACTCTTAAGTATTGTAGTAGCACTTCACACTTCAGTTGCTGCAGCTAACAGCTAATCTTTATTTCCATGCTGATAGCACCAAGCAAGTCGATTTATCTTCTGTGTTGCCTTAAATACCAGAAAAGATATGCATGTCCTTGAATCTAAGGTACAGGATGTAGTAGATGAGTTAAATGCACGCTTACATCATTCTCTTGATTTATTTTGGCTTTTTTGAGTGTTTACCAAGCGAGCTCTTCAGAGATTTTGTGAACAGGGATCCACCAAGGGTCTTTGCATGTGGCAACAGTGATTTGCTGACATGGCTCAAACAAATCACAAATATGCTGATCATTTCCTACTCCCCTTCTTAAGACTTTATCGTAAGTTTAACAAATGTTGCTATCAATTGACAAATGTGTGATTAGCAGATTCAGGTTGATAATCTATTTCATACTATTTACCTTCTGGTTTTGAGGACATGTTTTCATGCTTTCTTTTCAACCACAAGGCAAGAAAAATACTTTTTATTTTATTTTATTTTTTTTTTAAAGAAAGAAAAGAGAGCTGAGATTCTCATGTAATCACCTGCCTCCAGCATCTGGGGCTGAAAGTACAAGCCCAAATATGGTGTRCAGTGGAAACACTGAATGATCAGCTTTTCTCACATGAGTAGTCCCTTTGAAGGCTGAGTCTATTCTCATGAGCAAAGTTACTTGCWTTTATGAGAGCCTGGAGAACCAGAACATGAACAAAATATAAAACTCAAGCTTATCCTAGAAATACCCACCTTGCATAAATTTTGTATTTCACTGTTGGGGGAAATACCCTTTTTCCTCAACTAAACATATATCTAATCTTTTTCATTTCATTTGTAAAAGTACCTGTGTAGACGCAGATGTTTGTCTTGTAAGCGTACTGTTTTAAGACTTTCTTTAAGTGTTTCAGTAAATATTAAGAAGGCTTAAGGCAATAACAGAACTTCATGACTTTTTAAAAGAGCTTGCTCCTTTTCCTCCCACATTATGCTTTCAAAAGAAAAAAAAAAGAAAGAAAAGAAAAAAGTCTCATAACCTACATCTTTATCTGCTCCAGTCTGAAGGTTTCTATTTATAGTTTTTGGTTATGAATGTTTTTTCCTATGAAAAGGTCAGACCTCACACATATACAATGGTGGAAAGCCCTGCTTATTAAAAAGCAGGCAGATGGATTTGTTAAAAAAAAAAGTCACTTCATAATGCAGCTGCTGTGAAAGGMGGCTGCTTTAGCAGAAACATCCTCACTTTGCTTTATGAGAAAAACAGGTAAAGGAGCTCTGTTTTGTGGCTAAGTAATTTTTCCTTTCCCAGCCTCCATCCTCACAGACACTACATAATCTTTACCTCTATTGATGTGCTTTGTCCTACACTCAAGTAGACTTAGACACAAACACACCCTCATTCCCTCTGTTTTTCCCACCCCAGCTGGTGGTGGGGAAGATGCAAGACATGCAGGACATGGAGACTGCCATGGAGGTTTCAGCACCCTCTCCGTGGACCTATGTCCTGCTCCCCAGGGCTTGCTCAATCCCTATCACAGTCCAGTTTTTCAGTTCAGAGCAGTCTGCAACTGCCCTTCATCAGCACCAGAGATTCAGGGAAGCGTGGGAAGAGGGCACCCACTCCAGCCTCACCCCACCTGGTCTTGGGGTTCCTCCCTGGTGACCATCATGCTCAACATGGCCCACAGAGTGAGAGGTGGGTATTGATGGAGAGCTGTCCTTCACCAGCACACGGAGGAGTGGCACTGCCCAGCACAGCTTGGCTCTTTGGGACAGGATCCCACCAGCTGTCAGACCTTGCCAGCACCCCCAGCCGTCCTGTGCAAGCTCTCTCCCTCATACAACAGGTCTACCATTTTGCTGCTTTCTTGTATTCAACAAGAATGTCAATTATCCAAAGAAAAGCACTTCATCCCTAAATGCTTTCTTTCCCTCCTTCTTTCTCCTTAGCCCATCCAAGCACTCTGTACGCACGTAGCGCTTTGGATTGCTGCCACTGATGTAAGGAAACAGTAAACATAGTCACATTTCCTAAGGACTCGTGTTATCATACAGTGATGGCCTTTCCTGTGTTTAAAGAAATCATCTGCAAAAGAACTCAACCTTTCAAAAATTGATCTTGAAAATAATCACCTATCTCTAATTCCTGGATACTTGGTTCATAAATGCACCACTCCAAAACAAAACAAAATCCCAGATTGTCCTGGGATTTTTAATACCTAAGTGAGCCATGACAGTGACTTATTCAGGCTTCCACCATTGCTGCTCTCATTGATTGCATTGACTGCATTGATCATGTTGCTCCTATAAGGAAGAAGAAGGATGAACTTATCAAAAAGCATTTCCTTCTCCACAGCTGGCTTGCCCCCACGCCTCCTGGCTTATTCATCAGCTCCTTTTCATCAGCTCCTTACCATGAAGCAATTCTCCTGGTGTCCCCTCCACTGTGTCATCCTACAGGGTGCCAGCTGCTGTCCCCCTTTCATGAGCTGTACGTGAAGTGACAGACGTGATGGGGTGGCCAGGACTCCCCTTACAACCCAGCCACAAAGGGGGCTGTCGCTTGTACCAGTATCACTCAACACAGTCAGCCCCCCTGGAGAACAGCCCCATGCCTGCAGCTTGAACAGTGCCCCATGCACCCATCCCAAGTACTGCGGCTGTGGGAATGGGCCATGGTTGGACTGGGCTCTAGCCCCATGTGCAGCAAAGCCTTTACTGAGATGTGTAAGGGGCAATTTTCTCAGAGTGGAGCTAAGCAAGCTTCTTGCTTGAATGCCATCTGGTCTGAACTTGCAAAATGAGAGTGCAACAGGCTTACCAAGGCCGGCTTTTGATGGAGAGATATGAGAGCTTCCACTAACCTGCAGCACAGTATTAATAGGAGCAGGTTATCGCCTGCCAGCTTGCCACCTGCTTGCACTAGAAGGGTGAAAGCACAAACCTTCTGTAGCAACAAAACCCATGGGATTTAGAGCTTAAATGCTCTGTGGATATTTCGCCCATGGGTTAATCTTCCACATTGTGAAATCCAACCCAGCACCTGAGAGGCTTCCTTGGTGATCATCAGCATGGCTCCTGTAGGGCACTAGAAGAACAGCACAGGAGATGGATAGAATGTGAACRGAGAAAAAGATCTAAGATAAGAATTAAGATGAGTATGAAATTTGGAAACATGGAATGAAACATGGGCCTCAGAGAGCGAGCATGTAGATGTACTGTTTATCTCTTCATCTGCAGTGAAATCAATAAAAAGGTTTAGTAAGGCAGGAATGGAAAAACCAGAAGAAAGAGTCTTTCCAGCTGACCTGCTGTGCTGCTCTCTTGACAGCTGTTGTTTCAGGAGATGAGCTGCTGATAGCCATTCAAGCCAGTGCAACCTGGTTCACCTCACGTGCCCTGTCCCACTTCCAACTGCTGGGCTACTGCAGAAGCATTAATTACTGGCTTTGCAAAAGAGATCATTTAATTGCACCACAGATCTTGATGCATATAAATGGGGATGCATTAAATCATAAACCACTGCTCCTCTGAGCTGCAATGTCTGTATATGCACTAGGATGGAAGTTACTCTGGCAAAAAAAAGGGCATGTTATAGATTTGTAGAGCACTGTGCACATTAGTCAACAAGACCATTAAGACCATCAGAGCCCTACATTACAGTTGTGRAGGCAGATATTAAAATGATTGGGGTTTTTTATGGTAATCATATTAGTCCAAGATGAAATCAATTTACAATGACTCAATAGCAGTCAAGCCTGAGACCACCAACCTCTCCCTCTGTGGGACCACATAGATCATTTAAGTATGTGGTTTAGCTCAGCTGTTCCTGGCAAATTGGGTCACCAGCTTTGTCCCTCTTTGAGCATCTCCTTGTGTGGAGCCTGAACCTACACCTGGTGCCCCTCACAGTAAGCCACGTCACCCTGGTTTGGTGTCTCCAGGGCTTGCTAAGGAGTAGGATGCTGTGACCCGCTGCTCATGGGGAGAATGCCCAGGCCTGTTGGAGTGAGGGTTGTGCACCACGGAGAGCACAAGCGGCCGAGAGGTCTGGGCTCGCCATACACCTGGCGGGGCAGCAGACAGGGGAAAGCGCGATAGCTCTGCCAGCACTGCTGCTGCTGCTGCTGCTGCTGCCGCCGCTGCTGCTGCTGCTGCTGGGGAGCGACGGGGACGCGAGCGGGGAGGGCTTACTAATACCGAGAAAAAAGAAGTCTGCCTTAGTCAGATATTTTTAATGATCTCTCCCCACACAGGGCAGGAAGCGAAACCTGGGTCCCAGCCAAGCCACCCCCTCCTGCTTCCCCTCGGCAGCCCCCGGGCAGCGAGGCCGCCCGTGTGGTCCCGCCGTGCGGGCGCGGGGCACTCTCCCTCCTCCGTCAGCACCGGGATGCTGCGAGCGGGGCTCCCACGCCGGCGCCGCCTCCCCGTCCCGCCGGAGCCGCCACCAGCTCCCACCAGCATCATGGGCGCTGCGGCTCCTGGGCCCCGTTAACCCCCCTGAGCAAACGTCCCCCATCCTTAGGAGACTTTGTGGCCAAGCTAGTCCAACGTAGCTGCTCGGGAGCGAGGGGCAGCACCGGTTTTATTGCTGTCACGCAAAGGTGTCTCCGTCCTCCAGTCTCCTGGTGATTGAATGACATTTGACAGGCAGATTAGAGGGACAGTGTCAGACACCTACGTGACTGCAGCCGCTTCCAACTGGAACACAGGTGTCGTGTGATTGTGTGCTGCGAGGACACCACCCTGAAAATTAAAGGAGGGTCGAGGTCAAGAAATATGTGCTGCCTCCAGAGCTTTGCAGGTGGCAGAGCAGTCCCACTGCTTGCACTTGAGCTGGGCTGCAAATCATCAGTCCCCTTGGGAAACTACCTCGTGCCCACCAAGACATGGCACAGGCATCTTCCCTGTGCTGTGATTCAAATAGCAAATGGGGGGCATGGGTATCGCACTAGGTGCGTAATGAGGTGGTTCCTTCTCGAWACCTTTTCCCATGGCAGTTGCGCCTTCACCACCCATCACTCTGCTGGACCCCCTGTCTGACAAGAACAAAATGCCACAGCAATATTTGCCCCAGGGGTAGCTTCAAGTAGCTTTGTGGTACTGTAGAATGGGTGATCAGAGTATATTTCTACTGTGGACAAAGTGTCTGGGCAGAAGAGGTTTTTGGCAATTGGATTTGGACCTTGGGTCTGTTCCCTCTAATGAGGATAGTTCAAGGGAGGCGGCTGTAGGGTAGCGCGGCCCATCCTTCCATTAGCCTGATCTACAAAGCACCATCAAAGGTCTTTTTATTACTGTTCTCTCCTCCAATTAAAACATCTTAAAGATTGTGCTTGGCAGAGCCGCAGCCACATCCAGAACTAGAGCCTGCTAAGAGGATACAACCATCTCGCTTTAGGGCCTGCAGTAAGCCAGAGGGACAGGGACCACGTGCCAGCTGCAGTGTGCCAGGTCCTGTGCTCTGCCTGCTCCAGTCCTTCCTGTCAGCTGCTTTCCAGCAGCACCCACAAGTCTCAAGTGGCCATGAGAAGCCAGCAGCCAAAAATACTCATGCGCATAGCAAGAGAGCCCAGTTTTGGGGCACTGTGTGTCCCCTTGCACCCGTGTGTCCCAGTGGGCAGGAGAAGAGAAGAAGGGTGACTCCTCCTGCAGGGGACAGGGCCAACAGCTCGAGTGAGACCTGTGCCACAGTCACCTGCCAGCCAGTGAGGTGGCCTTGAGGACACAGCGTCCTCCTAACAACTGAGGAATGAGCAGTGTGACCTGAAGTCCCCTGGGCATTTCACACATTAGTTGCTTTTTGGCTGCCCAGCTGGGTCTGGCTGTGATTTCAGCTCTCACAGACCTGCTTGGGGCAGGTTCTCCAGTGGTTACCTCTTCCCTAACCTGCTTCAGAGAGCTGGACTTTGAAGAAGGATGTTCACCAGCAGCAAAGTAACTGGGCATCATTTCTCTGGAGTGAAAAGAAGGAATTAGAAGCAAACAAAGGAAGTAGTTGCCTTATAAACTATGGAACAACATCAGAAGTGATGGAAAGAGATCTGTGTCTATGAGTCCCTGTGTAACTTATGATTTTTAGTAATATCCAGAAAAAGAAGATATATTTCAGATACTTCATGGAATATAAAAGGGAAAGYCCAGGTCCCACATTAATTG
Source organism: Nothoprocta perdicaria (assembly GCF_003342845.1). NCBI lineage: Eukaryota > Metazoa > Chordata > Aves > Tinamiformes > Tinamidae > Nothoprocta > Nothoprocta perdicaria. The sequence goes on from NW_020455643.1 coordinate 9,743,322, forward strand.
ACTTATGGAGAGAGCATTCAGCCTAGGATCAGAGACCCCTTGTCAGGTTTTGAGCAAGGTCATGCCCCTACGCTGAGTAAGGCCCAGCCAGGGGTATGGAGGCAAGCAGAGGCTCCAAAGGGGCAACGTGTGAGGTTCTTCCCCCTTCAYTCCTAGTGAGTCAGCACTGGCAAGCAGGGGTGCAGATGGATGGAGCGACAGAGAGCAAAGGAACTAAGCAGAGTGAAATGACCAGTTTGATTTCCTCATGCAAGCTGAAAGAAATACAAAGTGTGAATGAGCTCCTGATGAAAATGAAGAGTGATTCACACCAGTCCAAAGACTGTTGGATCCAGCAATTTTCATTCCAGTTCAGCTTTTAATGACCTATGGGTGTCATTAGTGATTAAAAAAAAAGGTTCCTAGTTGAGAAAGGATCCTTGTGATTGCTTCTTGCCTTTTTAAAATTATTATTTCCAAACATATACCTTTTCCTTATTGCTTCTGACACCTGTCAGCAAAAAGCATAGCCTTGCGTATCTGCTGCCATCCCTGCCCAGCATGCAGAGAAATAGCCTTGCATTCAGTGTGGGAAATGCCCCAGCAGTTCCAAAGATCACGCAGGGAAAACAGATAATGCAAATAAATCATAGGCACAATGGAGGACTCTCCCTATAGGGACTGGTGGCCTTAACCTCATCCAAACCAACAAGAGTCAAAGGTTAATGCAGGTGTCACTTGAAAGGTAATTTTCCATTGATTTGCAAGCAGGTCCCTGACCTATTGACCTTCATGCTACAGGAAATAGGAGTTCCCTTGCAGCAACATGTGTTCAGGCAAATGTATTATTTACTTTGGTAGTCCCTCCAGAATTTACAAGCCCAGTCAGGACCAATATAGATAACCTAAGGAATGTAGTAGCCCTTGTAAAGATTTGTGCCTCACTCTTAAATGTTTGAGCAGCAAAATACCAACCTCGCTTGCAATATGACATATGAAATTCATATATGTGCTCTTGGATTTCTGCAGCATCTTACAGGCAATAAAAACCATCTGTAAAAAAATTTAACATGGTTCCTCTGGGGCTCCTTGCAAGGGTCAGTTCAAGAGTCATTGACCATGATTCCTGTTGAACACAGGCATAACACCATTCACTTCCATGGAGTGATCTTTGTGTGTCACTGAAGGGCCTGGACAAGCCTGATCCACGAGAACATAGCTGTGTTTCTCCATGATGTTGCTTGGGGAGGCCACRGTTTGGAAAAATCTTTTCAATCACCTCTAGAGGCTCAGCTGGGAGCATCGGCCCCTGGCACGTCCGGCTCACTGGCCTGGACCTGGGAAGCAATAGCAAATGTTCTGTTTGGCTGCAGATTGGGAACTGAGAAGTTGCAAATTCTCCTGCTATTTCTTCAAAAGTAAATTAGGGATGTTTTAACAAATGTCTGAAAACCAGAAATGATCAATAGGGAGAGATCCCACAGCACTCCCAGGGGGKTGTAATTATTTCTTGCTCTCCCTTTATGAGTGGTGTAGTTGATGGTCCATGATTTGCAGTTGATCAGAAAGGAGGTGCAGATAGATCAGAAATATGAAAGGGGATACAGCTTCCAACATGAGTGGCAGTGGAAGATTTCCTGAACCAAAGAAATTCAGGTTTTCAATTAAAKAGTGGATATTTTTGGTGGCTGGAAGGATAAGAGGGAAAGTGTTGGAGAATTTAGGAAAGCACCATTTTTTTACCATGTCCAGTRGAAATGGAAGGTCATCCCCTCATTTACAGCACAGGAGAGACACAGGAGATGGGACGGTTMCTGCACAGCGTTTCAGAGGAGCTGGGCTGTTGCTCTCATTCCCTGGCACCTCTGGGTACTGCCGAGGGCAAGGCTCAGCGGTGAGGGTGCTTCAGAGACTCCATGGCCTGCCAGGAGCAGCTGGATCAAGGCTAAAGGGATCTGCCAGCTCCTGGGGAATCCAATTCTCAGCCTCCTACAGAAAGACGTTTCTTTTCAGCTCTGCTTCTCACACCCCACCCCAGCTCAGTTCTTATTYCCAGTTCCCCTCCTTTTCCTTCTCACTCCCAGGGCCTTGATCTTTCTGCCAAACTGGTCTCCGCAGGCTGTTAGCTGTCACTCTGCCCCACAGAGCCTTCTGCCAGTGATGCATCCAGGCCTGACTCAAAATTTGGGGCACAGAACCTGGCAATTGTACCTTGACCCACCCAAACTGGGAGTCTATCGCAGCCTGGGGACATCTTGCCCAGGTATGACTCAAGCTGCTTGCTATCTGCCAGGGTTGCCAGGCAGGCAGGGCATTTTATATCCTGTGCTCTAAGCTGGCTTCCTAGGAGACCCAGTTTTGCACATGGATTTTGGTGATGGTCTTGGCCCATCCTGGTGGTGGTTGCAGCACCAGTCTGGCCAGGCATCTTCCTACCCTTGGGGAAAGCAAAGTGCTGGTGTTGGTGCTCCTTTCTCCCCTTGCCSTGTGCCCTTTCCCTCCTGTGTCCCTGCACGGCTCTGCACCACGGAGCAAGCTGCACTGTGGCCTTTAGGCTCACTTGCATACCAGTGGTGTCACCCAGAGATGCCAAACCCTCTTTACGATGCTGGAAGAAGATAAAGCTCACGGGGCTCCTCCAGCTCCTCAGCAGAGCAGGACAGGGCACCTGCATGACCCAGCAAAGGCGTCTTTAGCTGCCTCAGCTTCCCCAGCTCGGGTTGTGGGTTATGCAGCAGCCCACAGGGCAGCACAGCCCTCCTGCCAGCCACGTGCTGCCAGCCTGGCACCAGAACTGGCTTTAAGCTGCCCATGAATCACGGGGCAGCCCACAAGCCGTCCAGCCCTGCCCTCAAGGTGTTACCCCATCTGACAGCCTGAAATGCTACCGCACTAGATCCAGGGAACCGTGGGGCCTGAGAGAGAATTCCTCCAGGAATACTGTGCTCCCAGACTCCTTCCGTCTGCTGTCCTTCTTGGTGCTGGAAGGAAACTCCAAGAGAGGGGAACCTCTTCAGCCTTGGGTCAGCAGCTCCCGGGACTTGTCCATTTTTCCTGACCCACACCTAAGGAGGGAAAGTGCTCACCACTCCGACCACATTCATTTTGTTGTTCCCTGAGGCTTCAGCATTGGTCAGGATACCAATAAAAGAAAATAAATAAAAGGAAAATTAGACAGAATAGCCTTCAGGTTTTACTTGCTGTCTGCATCTCTGTAGCAGTACTCCTCTACTTTTCTGCCTGGAGGAAGAGAGCTTGATCTCACCGAAGGAAAACGCAGCAATCAGGAGCTGGTTTTGGATTAGAAAGGAAGAAGGGGAAGTCTTACTGGACAGGCAACTTGAAAACAAAGCATCTTCTTTGATCCTCCTGCCCACAGTGGGTCAGTGCCACAATAGAGAGAGTGGCACTGCTAAAGCCAAGGATCCAAAGAAGTGCAAAAATGTCCTGGCAAAGCAGTGACTATTCCCGCTGGGAATCTTGCAAACCTGCCACAACCACGCTCTGCGCAACTGTGCATCAGGGGAAGGCATTCATCRTTGTTAAAATATCATCTCCATCCTATAAGTCCAGGGACAGTCTTCACAGCCATCCTGTCACCTTCTCCCTGAAACAGTGGTCGCCCATGTCATCTCCTCTGCAAAGGGCAAACAAGGACTCAAGTGCAAAATGAGGGCATCTTTTAATAGGCCAGGTCAGCAGCAGATGGAAAAGTCTTAGCATAGCTCTCCYTAGGAGAAACCCTTTCTAGAAAATTAGCTCACAGCCTTTGACCCCTTTTACATGCACAAGCCCAGGCTGGGAAGCACAGGGATGCTGCAGGACGGTGCTTGGTGCTGATGGCTGCACAAACGGACCCAGATGCTGCAGAGGAATGGAGCGGCAGTTGGTTATTATTTTTAGGCCTGCATTCACGTGGCCTGAGGATCAGATGTACATTCCCAGATGCTCATTCCACAAATGCTGAGATCCCTCCAGCCCTGGCTGCTGCATGGATGCACCGAGCGAGGGAAAAGCAGCAGCGGCAGCCACCGCTGCTTCCAGGGGGCTGGTGATTCAGACTCCCCTCTGCCACACAGGCGTGCGTGGACACGTGAGTGTACAAACCACCTGCTTAATTCAGGAAGCCTCCAGTGAAAAAAGCTTTCTAGGAAACTAGCGCGGAGGGATCTTGGATAAATATGCTCAGGGAAGTCAAACCGAATTAATCCATCAGGGCACGTGCCACTGCGCGGCCTGTGTCCCCTGAGAAAAGAGGTTTGCTGAGGTCAGAAGCTCCTGGGGAAGGCAGAGGGCTGGGCTTCAAAGGGAGAAGGCGGRAGGAGGCAGAGAGCAGGAGAGCAGGTGCTGCCCATGGGCATGGTGCGGAGGAGCAAGATGTGAGGAGAGGGACGCAGGGAAGCGGGAGCCGAAAGCAGCAGTGAGGGGGAGCCAGGCAGCTGCGGGCTCCCCCTCACTGTGCTGGGCTGTGGCAGTAAGAGCAGTTCCAAAACCAGTTCTCTTTTCCATCCTTCAAGGCAAATGTGATTCAGGAAGGTGTAGAATATAAAAAGACAGGAAAACAAACCCTGGAGTGAGAAACACTGAGCACAGCTTTGCTTTAATCCCAGTCCGCCCTGCAGAGGCCGGACAGAGAGCTTGACTTGCCRCAGGTGTGTGAGGCTGCCTGTGCACATGGAAACCACATGCAGGACATGCACAGCAGGACTGACCTCAGGGGAAATGTGTGTGAGCCAGGAGAACTGTGCACACACAGTGCACGCAGCCAGGGTTTCCAGGTAGTGCTCTGAATGGATGGGCTGCCAGGCATCTGAAATTAAAAAATAAATAAATAAATAAAAATAAAAAACAAAAACCAACCAACCAACCAACCAAACAGTCTGAAGTCCACACATTCYACGCAGGCAAGATTTTTGGGCAGAAAAGAAAGACATATTCAGGATAACCCAGGCTCAGGGAAGTCCTGCYGAGATGCAGTGATGTGATACAGGAATTGAATAATACAGGGCCTGTCTGGCTAACAGAGGTAAAACAAGATCCAGCAGCTGGAATCTGAAGCTGGACCAATGTAGATTAGATATAAGGTGTGTTTCTATCATGCGACTAATTAACTGCTGGCACAGTTGGATCCTCCTGATGGATTCTCCATTACTGGCAAGGGTCCTGTTTGCATTTGGACATTATTTCTGAATGCTCTGCTCTTTTTCAAGTGCAGATACCTATCTAGCAGCAGAAATGATATGGGAAAGGTGTGAGGCCTGTGGTCTGCAGGTGATCAACAAGTCAATTGTTTATCCCAGYGACAGTTTTGGCACCAGGAGAGTTCTGGGCTGGTGCCAAAACCAATAAGGTCCAAAGTCTTTTAAAGGTTTTAAAGCCTTCTAAAAGTATGCCCAGGATACCACAGCACATCTGGCCTCAGTCATGGACATCAAATAGCCTTCACATCTCTCATAGGCTGTGAGGAACAAGCAGATGGGTGGTGGGTAGGTCCTAGCTCCGTTGTGGGGCCGTTGCCCTGAAGTTACTGCTCATTCACTCAGGGTTGTACTGTGGAGCACAAACCAAATGYTGGGTGACCAAGGCCAAAAGGCCACATGCTCTCCCATGCTCTGCAGGCTGAGCTAGAGCCCTGGGCTGTTGGGAGAGTCTCTGGAGATGTCATTTGCTTGTTCCTTATGCAGGGTGATTTCACAGCTGATTGGGAGAGGCATGGAGTGGGGTCGTAGGCTCCAAAGGTCTTAGACCTTTTCTAAACTATAAAGGTAAACTCTGGTTTTAGTGCCTGGAGAAAAGAGGTTACTCTACCTAGAGCAGGGACTTTTCTCCTGGCTTCTGTCCCTGAGAGCAATTTCTGTCTGGTAGATAGATATTGAGTGAGTCAGTTCCTTTTCCTGATGCCTCAGTTTCCCTGTCTGCAAACTAGCTGAAACAGTGCGTGTGTTCACATTTATTCACTCATAGCGCTTCTAAGAGAGGAGGAGAGGAGCTCTCTGAAGCAAACTCGGAGCCCAGTGCCCATAGCTTGCCAGGGGCAAAGCCTTGCAGCTTTTGATATCACACTTCTTACCAGCACAGTCATCTTGAGAGTGTTCTTGCAATATCCAGAGAGAGGCTCCATGCCCACRGGCACTCAGCAACTGCGACCGCAAGGCTTTGTGCTACGCGCCTCCCTCGAGCCCTTCTTCTTTCCGAGGTGTGTGGAAYATCCAGCCAGTCCCGGTGCTGCCGGAGCGATCTCCTCAGGGGCACCTTCCCCTGAGTGCTGGGGATATTCGGCAGCGCTTCTTAGCCAGGCTGGAAAGGAACAGAAGAAGGAAAAAAAATGTTTTGATTATCTACCCTTTAGTTTCCCTGACAATTCAGAGCATCTCTGGGGAGCTGGCAACTTCCCCCAGATCTGGAGTTATCTTCCGTGTATGTTTCCTCTCATAACCTTCATCAGGCCCTGGCATTCTTCATATAAAACTTGGAGAAACTCAGACTTTATTAAGCAGAGAAAATACATGATGCATTTATTGATAATCCTAGGAGCCTTGCCCCTTCTGTCCTTCAGCAGAAAAGTGCTAGCATGGCATGGAGAAGCCTTGCTAACGTCCCTTCCACTTTCCATTGGATTCTTCTGAAATGAACAGAGCTAGTTTTGTCCATTTTCCTTTTCTGCTGAAGAGCAGTAATTCCTGAACTACTGCAGCAGCCCTGATGACAGGCTCCCTCCCCATCCGTGGGCTTGGAGCTCTCCTCTCTGCTAGAAAGGACAAAGAGGGAATCAGCCTTGCTGCCTAATCTCCTGTGCTGCAAACAAGAACTGCAAATATTGTGAAATAATCTCAAGAAAAGATCTGGACTAAGTTCCAGCTCTTACAAAGAGTTTTCCTGGGTCTACTGCTGCCCTTTAAACTCCAGGGAGCTGAATGAGGGACTGCTGTTTCAGCTGAAAATGGAACTGATTTCCTCTTTGTTTGTAATTGTGTCTGGTGTCCTTCTCTCAGTAAACTTGCATACATGTAGACAAATATATGTATACATGTACACAAATATATGCACACACACGTAGATCTCGTGCTCATGGCAAATTCCATCTCCTCTTCCAGGGAGAAGTGTGGGCAGTAAGTGCCACATTAGCCTGGGGCCAGGGCATCTGGGTTCAAGGCTGGGCACTACCCCAGGCCTAARGGGTGAATGGCTTTAACACACTGTGCCTTAGTTTCTTGCACTGTACCAGAGTGATATTGATCTTCACAAGACGCTTTCAGATCAACAGACAAGAGCTGAGTCGTGGTGGTGTATGAGGGCCTCCTGACTCTGCCACTGCTTTGCAATACTTTGATGCCCTTGAAATCAAAATATCGCACTGTGATTTCATTAGTTTTCAGAGAGGATATCAGCAATCTTTCTCAAGTGTGTGCATGCAGCAGGTGAAGGGTTGGGGGTGGTGGAAGTTACCTGAGATGAGTGTTAATGACTAACAGTTTCAAGCTCAGAGACCAGAAGCAGGAACATCTACATCTAGATGAAGGCATTTAATTAAACCTTTATTAAACAACCTCCAATGTAAGAGCAAAACTCTCCCTCACTTTGTGAATCCATCAATACCAAAAAAAAATGTTGCTCTTTCAGGCTGAGAAGCACGTTAGTCTTACTTCACTGCAGGATGAAGTCCAATACAAGGAGCAGGACAAGAGAGTTTCCAGCTCCTTCCAGCCTCATCTCATTGTTCAAGTGACCATGATTTAAGCACACAACTAGTGGTGTTTTGGTGTATCAAAGTACTGATGCAATCAGTATCTTTGCATGACCAAGCCTGTAGTCTGGCCATTTTTTTGCTAGTAGTTTCATGAAGGAGAGCAGCCCACTTTACATGAGGATTTGAGGTTTGAGTCTCCTAAGTTTCATGCACGTGATTTTGCTTGGGTTATTAAAGAAATAAAATGATGGTCCCGGCTGAGGTAGCACACAAAATTGATAGTATTAAAACCCCCAAATATCATCAAGTAGCTATAAAATGACTACTATTTAATACTTAGCCTCACCTTTTACACTTTCAAGACACACAATGATATTCCTTTACTGTGTTCACTCACCCTGATGCTCCTTCAGGAAAACTCTATATTGTTGGCTATACGGGGAATGAAGGATAATACAGCCATGGGCATTCATGCATTTCAGTGAGGCAGGTGGGTATATGGTATTACGGCTTTAAACAGTTTGCTGTCCTTGAGTGGCAAGCAAAATGTTCCCTGATGCAGAGRGTGCTCAAAACCAGCCAGAATCGCAGCATGTGCCCATAACCACATCTTGCAAGTTTGGGCACATTGGCACCCAAAGGCTTCTCTGGAGACCTTTAGACCTGTTTTAGATATTTTTTTATATATATATTTTTCTTGTGTATGCCCTGGATGAATAACCTATTGCCCTGGACCCACGGCAGGACAGTGTCCCAGCTGTGATGTCCAAACCGCGCTTGGCGCTCGAGGAACCCAAACCGGTGGCTGCCTGCTCTGAGTCACCTGTGGGACCGCGGCAGCGGTGGGATGGACCTCTAGGACCTATTGCCGCTCCCCGTTGCTGCTCTCACAGCAGTCCCAGGCACGTGCTGCTTCCCTGGGTCACAGCACAAGTAAGCCTTTAAGTGTGTGCTTAGTATTAAACACAGGAGCAACCCGCTGCAAAACTGTGCTGACTTCAGGAGACTTATCTCTGCTTAAAGGTCAGAGCATGCTTAAATGCCTCAGTAGTTTAAGACCTTAGCACTCTCAAGGAGGTGAATTAAGAGCAGCCRTCTCTTCCATGAATGCAAACCCCAGCAAGCTGGACCCTCCTTTCCCTCCCCCCTGGTCCCTGCACAGTTTTCACTGGATACAGCCTGAGTTTGCACTGGGGCCGGCGSGGAGAAGCGGCTGGGCCAAGGCAGAGCAGCCCCCGCGCCCGCAGCGGAGCCTGCAGTGTCCCCRGCAGGGCCACGACGAGTTGTGGCCGCCCACAGCAGCTGCCTGGGGGAGAGTGTGAAGCCTCTTCACCTCCCCCGGGATCGAAGTCCCCAGAGAGGGGCCAGCCAGCGCTCGCTGAGGCGGCGGCGCCCGCCTGCCCGCCACCGCCACCGATACCACCGCASGACCCCCAGGTGGCCTGAGGTGGGCGGCAGACGGCCACGGCGCAGCCTCCGTCCACCACAGCGGCCCTGCCTGGCATCCCCCCACACCGCCAGAGATATTTTGAGGGCCTGCTCTGATCTCCTTTGCATGTCAGTTACGCTATTTCGGAGCCTATTTATTTTTATTGTTTTCCGGTGGGCTCCCGCCGTGATCTTTTCCACTTCCTCTCACTTTCAGGCCTCTTGCTCTTCCCGCCAAGCCGGCGGGGCGGCTGTTTTTGCCCGAGACGCGGCGCGAGCCGCGTCCCCTCCGCCTTGCGAGGTCTCACACCCCCAGTGGAGACCTCTCCTTGTGGTGGGAGTGAAACATCCACCCTAGGAACCAGGGGCGGCCGCAGAGGCGCCGTCAGCGGCCCGGGGAGCTGAGCACCTCAGCAGGTTTCCAGCCGCGTCTAACCTAGTGCGTCACGTGGAGAGAGAAGTGTTGACTCATTAATCGTCATTTTGTAGGTTATGGTCGGGCAGATGAGTAAAACTTCTTCCAAAAGGTGCAGCGCTGCAGAGAGCAAAGGTTTGCACTTCGCTCACCCAGTTGCAGAAATGGCAAAACAAGCTGTGATCTGCTGAAACGGGCCGTTCCAGGAGGACATCACCTTTCCACCGAGGAAATCCAGCTCCCACCCGGGAAGTGTAGCTTTTGTTTATTTTTTTGGTTATTGAAAACTGACACTCTTCGTCCAAAAATGGGGGCAAATGGGGAGAAAAGATGTTTGGCAGCTGAAAAGGAGAGGGTGAAGGGTTTGTCTTTTCAGAAAATAGATTAAAAATACCTCTGTGCACCATCATTTTTAGTTTGCCCAAAATACAATTTACCTCCGCAATTCTGAGTTAAAAAAAAAAATAAAATTAAGCAGATATTGAGGCCAGATCTGCTATAATCTTAGCCTSTGTCTAACACCAGTGAAGGAAATACACAACTATTTCAGCACGTAGAACTCTATTTTACAACAGGGCTTTATTGAAGCAATTCCCATAGTGAGGTTCAGGAAGAACCTGTCACATGGATGGGAACAGTTCATATTTTCACAGAGACATGGAAGAAAATGCCAGATGATTTGACTGCAGGTCATAAACCCATCGTCAGCTGAAGGCCGAAACGCAASCTGCGGCACAGGTGAGTGCTGTGCACCTGTGGCAGAGCCAGCTTGGGTACACGCTAATGAAARTCCATGGATTCAGCACAGCAAAGAGAATTGCTATAACAATGAATCATTTATTATTAATGTTGTACCATCAGGTGTTTCGTGAAGGTTTTCTCTCCAGATAGGCTCATGCCTTCCTGTGGAGCAGCTGGGATCARCCATTTGGGGAGATGAACGAGTGGCATCTGTGCACTGAGTACCTGAGTCAGTCTGCTCAGCCTTAGGCTTCCCTTAATAGCCAGCAGCTCCTGAGGAGGAACATGAACACTGCAGAGAAACACATGAACCTTCCTGGCTTTTCCCAGTGCTCTCCTTTATCTTCCTTCATTCCAATCTTCCCATTAATGGGCTTGACCTCCAGCTGGTTTAAGACAATGTATGATTGAAATGAATGAGACTGGGCTGAATCCCTTCCAGGATGCTCTGGGGAGAAGGATGAAGGCTGCTAGCCCTTGCCTACAGCCCACACCCAGTTTAGCTGATTTATTCCTCCTAGGGTCAGGAGCCTAAGGCATCTGCTGGGAATGAGTTTTTGCAGGGCTTAGTTCCTCATTTACAGCTGCAGGGAAAAGCACAGGCACCTGCAGGGAAAAGCAAGGATAAAAGCCCACAAACAGGCCTTGGTGCTCCAGCAAAATGATAGTGGTGGTCATGCTGTTGTGTTGTGTCATGTGGTGTGTTACTCAGGTGTAGTTTGGACAGTCTGAGCAGCATCTCCCTCCTTCCCCCTTTCCAGGCCTAGCTTGGACTATGTGAAGAACATTAGTTTTCTGGTGATCCTCTCAGCAGCTCCTGGAGTAGCTTTCTTCCTTCATGTTTAACTACCATCTTCAATGGCCTGTAATACACCCTATAAAAGCTCTACAGAAATTGTCATGGTTGAAACTGTGTGCCACAAAGAGCCTATAGCAGGTGAAAAAAAAAAGGAAAAAAAAAATTATATCTGCTGCTAAGGCAAATCTTACTCTGGTTCCTTCAGAACGAGCTCCCCAGGGCTGGGTTTGGCCAGTTTGCAAGTGTGATAAAACAGACTGGAAATTCAAGGTCTGGATGAGGTGCCTGCTGCCCTGTTCCTAGCAGATACATTATCCTGCTCTGCCTGGGCCTCTGTTAAAGTCAGTTCAGTCTCTGGTGCCAAGACTTGTACTTAAAGCTACTGCTTTAGTCCTCCTTCCCTCTTGCAGCCTCCCCWCATCCCTGGACTGCCCCTTTCCACTCTATTTCTATCCTAACCTCCCCATTTGATTCCAGTAGCCTTACCTCCTGCCAGTGCCCAGCTAAGCCATCACTTCTTTGTGACCACAGACCCACTTTCCGCCCTGCTCAGACCTTTGCCTGCTATTTTTCCAGCAGTTTCCCTGCACTTTCTAGCCTTGCTCCCCATCCAACCCCAAGCCCAGCCCCGTGCAGGAAGCTCCAGCCAGGGCTGATGCGGGGAGCCCAGCCGGGCTCTCTCTGGCCACGTGCAGCCTAATCAGCCTCTCACTTTTTCCAAGTGCTAAATTCCCACACAGGGAGAAAGAGGTTTCAGGAAATTTCTGCTCCTCTCAAAATCCCCTCTGATTTTTCTAGTAAAAGCGTCTGCCAGCCTCCTGCCGCCAAGTTCCCTTTTTTTTTTTTAATACATATACGATTCAAGCTGTGTTGGCTCCACTCCTGAAGTCTGGCAGGTGCTCAATGACATATGTTCTGTGATAAATGTTTATTACATAAGTTCATTCAAGCTAACATGGATTCTGAGATATAGTCAGCTCTCATTATACATCTTGCCTTCCAAGCTCAGTGTCCAGATTATGCTTTTTTCTTGTAGGGATGTCTCCCAGGGTTTACTTGCTTCTTCTCTGCATTTAGCCAACTCTTGATGGGTTCATCAAGCTAGTTAACGATGCATTCAGATTGACTCTGGGGGAGGGGAGCAAAAGAGCAATTATTACTTTGGCTTGTTCCAGCTCATTATTTTAATCACTGTGCATCATATTTGGTGAAAACATATCTCTAGAAAGATTAGAGTTTAGGAGCTGGCATTATTCAGAAACAAAGGGTCTGATTTCACTGATCCCAAAGCATCAGTCTTGCTTTCGGGGTGAATTGCAGCAGTTTTCTGTCACTCTTCATCACCACTGCCTTGGAGGAGTTTCCTTCTCGTTTCCTATTTTGGAACTGGGAACAGGATTCATAGTGTCTAAAATTTCAAATAATTTGCTATTCTTCATCCAGGTTATCCTAAAATATTGCATTTTAATCAGATTTTAATAAATTCCAGTCACTTTGTGTGTTGCCCTTTCAAAGGATGAAATCTCAAGTGCTACAGCATGAAATCCTGAGCATCCTGTACAAGTCAAGAGGAATATTGTTAGCAATTTCTTTTTAAAATGCCTCAGATGGCAAAGCATGAGGATAAACCATTGTTTGCTGTGGATGAGAGGTTAGACACGGCAGAACGGAGCTGCCTTTGGACTGCCTTCCCTGCCACTGGGAGAGAGGCCGGTCGCCGAATCTCAAACTCGTTCTGCTCACTGTTTTTGGCAGGATTTACAGGACCCACATATGTCCAGGAGCATTATTAGTGTGTCATTCCGAGGAAAAAAACAACAGTGGTGGTAAAAGTTTTGTCTGGGCCAGGGATCTTACAGTTTGCTCTGARGGATCTGGCTGATGTTGCGTGTTACAAACACGCTTGTGCAAACTGGATGAATCACGTATGTTTTGCAAAGGTCTAATGCCCCTGGACTTTCTGGTGAATTCAACCTTGTTGAGACAGGGCTGCTTTTCACAAGGTAGAGCAGCAACCGATGTGACGTTTTCTCACAGGATCCCCTCACTTCCATGAGCTGGGGGAACGGAAACAACGGGATCATCTATGGGCAGGCAAAAGCTCAGCACAGCGCTCTGCAGTTTGCCAGGATGAGCCCCTCCAGCGAGCTCCGTAACGGGGAAAGCAGGCTGTGTACTTTACACTTGATCAGCTAGGGCCAGCAGTAACAATAATCATTTTCCAGTCAACACATGTGTCTTCTCTGGAAAATTCTGAAGCAAATGCACTGTGCACTGGCTGTTGCCAAGCGGCCGCACCGCTCCGGGTCTGCAACCCGTGTTTTAAGCTGCTTTTGTGCACTTGCTGTCTGAGCGATCTCAGTCAGAAAAAACAAACCTCTGCAGACCTGGCAGGTCTGCAGATGGGAGGGTTTACAGTTAAGGGATAGCACTGGGGTATGACATGTGGTTAGGGTTATAATGTATGCCTGGGTTATTATGGTTGAGGTGGCGTGGGTTTTTAATACAGCTGCACAAGACAGTATGTCAAGCCTTCATTGAATGCGTCGGCTTTAGCAAGATGTGTGAACGTTATTCAAAGAATCTAAGGTTAAACTTGCCTGAGCTGCAAATCTCAGACACTGGCATGCGGTGCAGTTCCAGAGTGTGCCGAAGCATGCTTGGGAAAAGGAGAAATGCAGAGAACATCATCCTTAGGGTATTTGGGATCAGAAGTGCACAACAGCAAGGATCAGCTGCCTCTGGTCATGCTTTGCCTTCGGCTGATTATATTCAACCTCATGTTTCAGAGGTGTGGAAAGGATAAAATGATAGACAGAGAGGGAGAATTAAAAAAAAAAAGAAAAAAAAGGAGTAAGGGATCAGGAAGGGAAAGCAATACCACATACCACTGGAGATCCCAGTCTGGTGTTTTCATTTTTCTTGTGTCTTTGGGAGCKGAATAATGCATAGCAGAAAGCACACTGGAAGCCTCTCCCGCACAAAGAAATCATTAATGTGGAGATGCAAACAGAACAGATGCAATTAACAAATGAAATTAATATCCTCTTTTAATCCACACAGACCAAGACTTCTGCTGCCTCTTGGAGTGAGTAAATCTACAACAAGCTGCTATCTTGGATGGATTTGGCCAGAGCAAGGGGGCTGGAGCTGTGCCCTGGGTCATCCTTATTAAGGGGATCCCTCAGAAAAGGCTGTGGAGAATAGGAAAAAAATCTCAGTTAAATCCTAGCTATGAGAGCTGCCTGAGCTCAGGAGGCGACTCGGCCCTCACACTCCCTGAGTCCTAGTGAGGTCAGGGTGTGGGACAGGTTTTCTCCTGGGAGAGGAGTTGCTGGAAGCTGGGATGGGAGCAGCAGGCAGTGGTGCTGTGGATAGTTCCGGAAATTGGATGATTTTACATAATGTGGGATTGTATAAGGATGCTGTAATTGATAAACCTGCACCCCAGGAAGAGTTGGATGGTCAGCCTGGCTTGTTYATGAAGTGCCCCTGCAAGGCTAAGCCCTGGCTGCTGTAGCCTGTGCCAACCTCTGGAGAAGTCAGGAAGCACCTGTGGCAGCATTTGCATGCCCTGCAAGGTCCTTGATGCAGGGACCGTCCTTTGGTGGTGTGTTAGCAGCCTTCAGAGCCAGGAGTCCTGACTGGGGCACACCTGCAAGGCAAACCTTAGCGAAGGGGCYCCCATTTTAGCCTCTCGGAGATGAAGAACCTTGTCTTTGGCTAGGCAGATGACTCAAACCCAGAGCAAATTAGAATTAGCCTGGGTGGAAGTGTGATGTGAGCGTCTAGCCATCATTTGTGGGGAGCATAATGCACATCATTGTACTCCATTAAGAGTGACGCGGCCACTCTCCACCCATAGAGAAGATGGCCCAGTCCATTTTAGTCAGCTCCTTTGGATAATTTGATTTCCCTCAGCATAAAATATGCTAGTGGTTTTCAGTGCCTTGTATGCCAGCATGCACCACATACCTGTGGGGATGGTGTTTTTGTATCTGTTGTTGTCCAACCACTCCAAGCAGAGCATGGCCATGCCCTGAGCACCAGCCTCCTTTCAGAGCGTCCTTATCTCACCAAGAGCTGCCACTGCTCTGAAATTAAAGCCAAGATCACGCTTCAGAGAATCAATTTGCCTGACAATCCTGATCCTCGGGGGGAATGACATTAGTGTGGTGGTTATCATCAGTCTGTCACTGAGGGCTCCCTGATCCACAGGCTGTGGAGCGCTCTGTCTCCTGGCATGAGCCACTTGGAGCATTTTTAATCCAAGGGTTCTGGAAAACCCAGTCTAAATTATTCAAGAGGGATAGAGAGGAAGTAGATGGAGAGACGTGCTGCTGGAGATGAATATGGCTTCAAGGCTTGCAGAAGCACTCACCTGCAGAATGCTCCTGGGCTTTATCAGTTTTCAAGTTTTACTTGCCTGTAAAAGCAGGAAGATGATTTTGCTTCTTCAGTTTCCAGCGGAGTCAGTGTTCAGACTTCCTTACTGAGTGGGCATTTTTGCTCTATTTTAGGCATGAAACAACCACTTCTGTTGTCTCATCCACAAACTGACCCGTCTGGATAGACTCTGCCCAGTCCTGGATAGAGTGGCATAGTCTGGGGTTAAGCTTTCCAAGGGTAACTCCGCTGTGGGGACTCCGTGTCTGCGAAGTCCTGGCAGGACTTGCAGGAGCAGCCTGTCTTCTGCAGAGCGCTGGGCATCATCTCCGAATGCTGCATCCCGCAGAGGTTTCCCCCGGTGAAGCGGCTCAGACACAGAGCCTCCAAAGCATCTGGTCACTCCTGAGCACCCCRGCACCCCAATACAGCAAGACTGACTTTGCTCTCTGCCCAGATACTTACCCTCCATATACCCTCCAATCYGTCTTTTCTTCAGCTCTTTGCTGGATTCCTCTCCATGCACCTTTGCTCTGCCATCTTCCAGTTCCAGATGGAGATGCACAAATCGGCCAAGACACCCGTGGTATGGATTAGACCCTAGTTCATTTGCTAGTATTGCAGCTAAAGACACGGTGCTCACCCTGACTATGGCTGCTGCTGCCRAAGGAAAGACCAGGCAGGTGCTCTCCTGCCATCACAGACTTCTCCATTTGTGCTAACAGCAGGTCACTGCATGCTGTCAGATGGCTTTATGTACCTCTCCTTCATCACAGCAATGTGCATGTTTTTATTAAATACCCTGGATCCAATTGCTGAACTGCTGCCGCCCATRAAAGTGTTTGGTGTTTGACCAAAGGAAAAACACTCCCCTCGGAAAGAAGTGATCTGTGGGGAAGTGATTTTGTCAGAGTTGCTTGGTTAAGCACTCGGAGACAACAGCTCAGGGTSAGCCATGGCTAATAAGGCTTCAGATGAGAAACCAGGGTCCTTGGCTGTACAGTAAGGGGTGGATGTTCCCAGCATGCTGCCTGTGAGGGATTGCAACGGCAGCACTCACTTCCCTTCTCTGGGAATGAAACAAGAGCAAAGCAAGCAAGAACTAGCAGCAGATGGTCCCTCCTGTGCCCAGATCGTTCCAGCCAAAACAAATCTACATCCCCAGCTGAAGGGAAGGGTACAGGAATAGAACAGGAGTGTGACTCAGATCCAGTGACTCAGACAGCAAGGCGAGGGAGGGGAGGGGGAGAGGCAGAACCTGGCGCAAGAGCCTCTTACGGATGACAGTGATTATTGCTATTATTCTAACAAGTGCTTGCGGGCACTGACAACTCTCACTCCCGCTTCTGTTCTGTTTTTTTTTCTACTGCCTGTCTCTATCTCTCTCTCTCTCCTTCTTCCCTTTTGTGGGAAAGCTGTGAGCAGCCCCCTCTGCATCTTTATCTGCTTGCTGGCTGGTACATAGCAGGCCAAACACTTGTGTGCCAGATATCAGATATGCTCAGCTGCTTGCATGCCAGCGGAAAAGGCCACATGCCCCTTCTGCCTCCGCAAGGGCAGCCGCATGCGAGATTCCAGCCTCGGTCCTGGGCTCCTCTCCGCTCCCTTTTCCCAGCCCACGGGCCTGGGGCACTGCCGCCTCCGGCCTCCCCACAACACAAGGGCCGTTCCGGCAAAGGAGGATGGTGTTTGCCCAACCTTAGCAAGTCAGCTTTTGCCTAATGAGCTCAAGTGCTCAGCTGTTGGTGTTGTTCTGTCGGAGCTGCCAGGCGGGTCAGATTAGCTATTGCCACCTACTCACGCGCAAAATGTTTTTGTGGCCCTTGGCTTTGCCACGGGGGGGACAGATTCACGTCTTGACACCCCTTAGTTGCTCTGAAAGGCTTTGCAAAAGCTCCTGAAAAGCACTATCACTGGAAAAACTAGGCCATTGGGTGAGATCATGCATTAAGCACTAGGGACTGGCTGAACAATCTGTCCCAGAAACCAGCCTTGCGCTGTGCTGTGCTCTGGCCCTTGGCACAAGCACAGGTGGGATGAAAGGCTCAGATCCTGCCTGACTGCGTTGGAGGAAAAATCCTCTACGGAGCAGGACTTCCTGCCTTGCCGGGTACCCTCATCCTGGACACAGGGTGTCTAGGGAGTGGGCAGAAAGTCTTGCGGAAATCCATACCCTGCTGTGAACCAACAGCGATTCTTTTTCTCTGTCCAAAGTCATAATCGTGAGGATTTTCCCATCATTCACTGGGCAGAACTTAGGGACTAGTGTTGGACCTAGACCCACTCCATGACTAGTGTTGGACCTAGTGGGGACCATGCTGACCCCACTGAGCCTGATCTRTCCCACAGCAACGCAGTCAATACGGCCCTGCAGCAGAGCACTGGTGAGGAGGCCCCTAAGGCATGGCTAGCACATGCAGCTCGTGCTGAGCATAGGCAGCTTGTGCTGTGGCTTCATGTGCTCTGTCAGCTGGGGTCTTCAGAAGAGCCCGATGGGCCTGGAAACCTCTTGTTTTCATTGACTTTCAGCTAAATTAGGGCCCCTAAATTGAGTAAGCTGTGACTGTAAGCAGGTATCCCGTACACATGTGGGGATTTAGGGGTGATCAGCACCAGAATGGCTCTATTCCAGGACAGAGAGGCTTCTGAATACGCTGTCTGCTCTGCTGAAGGGAGTCCCTTCAACCCCCATGACTGGCAAAGTGCCTGTGGGCTTGGCAGAGTGGACACGGGAGTTGCACTTACTCATCACGAACGCAGACATCGGCACCAGGGCCCTAAACCGATGGCTCCTCAGGGACGGAGCCAGTGCACAGAGCAGATCWTGTGCTGGCCCACACACCTCTCACCAGCCCGGGAGGGGTTCAGGAAAGCCCTGTGGTCGCTGCCTACCCCAATGGGCTATGTCCCTGGGGCTGCTTAGGCCTGAGACAGGGCCCAAAAACAGAGGACCTTGGCACCATGRTCTGGAGGGTTTTCTCCTCTGAGTTGCACTGATGGAGGGTAGAGACTGCCAGATCCCAGGTTACCTGCTGAGGGGCGGCTCGAGGTGCTTGGAGGGGAGASGTGGTATGGATTTACACACAAAAACGTATAGAAATTGTTATAGACATTACACACACTGGGTTCCATTTAACTGAACAGGATATAGAAGGTAAAACATTCTTCATGGCTACTTGAACAACTTCCCCCTTCTTTGCATGTGTCTGTGGGGCCTTGGCTCGTTATAGACCRTAGTAGTGCTATATTTTCACCTGCATAATGTGGTGGGTTAAAAAAACATAAAAGTGATTCAGCAGTAATGCAGGCTGCATGCACGTGCGGGCACCTCAAGGGGAACTCTAACGTAAAGCCCCTTTTCACCATTCCCCTCCCCAACACTGTTCGTGCATGAAAATACAACATGTTCTCTGCCTTTTTTTGTTTGYTTTGGACCACTTTGTACCATGCCATGAAGGGTGATCTCTAAATGATGCAGAAGGAGGGAGAGGTCTCAAACTCCAGGGTCAGTCTAGCAAACTGCTGCTGTCCGTGTTGGGAGAGGAGCAAACCTTCCTTTCCCATCCCAAGCCGGTGCCTCAGAGGCACAACCTTTACATGATCTTATACTAACGCATGATCTTATTCTGTATCTGCCACACTGTTGTTATACCCAGAGGCTGTTTCTGGGGGAAAGTTTGCATGACCTAGATACAATCTTGTGGTTCTTGCAGGGAAGACAATGTCTGAAGTCAAGAGATTCAGGTGGGAATYAGGAGTTATTCTACACCAAGCTCTGTCGTGGGCTTCCCATATACATTCACTAGCCACGCAGTATGTTCCCAGGCTGGGTGACACAGTGCACGGAGCAGATAAACGAGTCATTTTGATATGCAGAGTGGATTGGTAACAAAGCCTCGGAGGGAGAAGACAAGAGGGAATCATTAGATTATGTAGTCTGACCTGTAGAGTGCAAAGCGACTGTTTTTGCCTCGCTATCCCCTACCCAGTGCTCAGTGACTTGCGCTGGCCTAAAGCATCTCTTCCAGAAAGGTGTCTAGTCACCAGCTGAAGATATCGAGAGAGGGAGAAGCTGCCCCTCCCTTTGGTCGTTTGTTCCAGTGGTTAATCACCGCTTTGTTAAACACGTGCGCCCTAAAGCTAATTTGAATGTGTCTGGTTTCAGCTTCTAGCCAGTGGCAGCTCGTGTTTATGCTGTTCTCCACTATGTTAAGAACTCCTGTCCTACTCCCTATTTTCTCGCCGATGAAATTACTTATACGCTGAACTTAAGTCACCCTTCAGTTTTCCCCTCCTTCCCCCTTTGGGTGCATGAAACAGATCGAACAATTTCAGCMTCTCGCTCCAAGGCGTTTTCTCTACTCCTTAATTCATTTCTGTGGCTCTTTCCTGCCCTCACTTTAACCACCTTTTGAATATTAAAATGTGAGCCCCAGGCCTGGATGTGTTATCTCATCCACTTTAGTCTCATCACGGCTTTTTACGGAGGCAAATTAACCTCCCTGTTGCTCCGGAGTGCCTCGCCGGTGAGTTCATTCCCAGGCGGCGCTTGCCCCYGTTTGTCAGCAGGCAGCGCTGGGTGCTTGTGCTGGGCTGCTCACCCACCCAGGCCTTGGGGAGAGGCTCATCCATGAGAGCATCCCCTCCAAAGRGGAGACCTGCATTCCCTTTTCCTCAGCTCACCATGGGGCGCTGTGCACTGCACTTGCGAGCGCCCATCAAAGGAGCTCTGCCCACCCAGTAGGTCCAGATCTTGAGCTCCATCAACTACCATTCCTCCAAACTGCTATCCCTGCACTTTAGCAGTGGCAATTTTGCGTTATCCTCTAGATTGATGGTAAAATGCAGAGGATAAAGCAGGCCCTACTCCCAAAGCTGCTATGAATTTGTTGTTCAGTGATGAGCTTTCATTGACAATAACATTTTGAGATCTGTCAGTTATGCAGTTCTCAATCTGTCTCACATATCTTCTGTTCTATACCATTCTGTGCTATTTTTTAACCAACATGTCATGGTTTTAGCTCAATCCACTCGTAAAAATCTAAGTATAGCACATCTGCGTAGTTACCTTTATCAGACAGCTTTGTAATCTCCTGAAAGAATTAAATCAGGTTTGGTAAGTGCTATTTTCTCTACAATAACATTGAATCACATTCTCAGAAAGAGGGAATGCTAAATATATTATTATTTTATACACAGTCACCTGCTGTTCTTTCCTAGTCAGGAAGGAGTGATGCTGTATTGATGGTCCCTTAGATGCAGCATCTTTCAGCAGAGCAAACTAGCAAGATCATGAAGTCCCCTAGATGATCCGCAGTGCAGGGGCAGCGAATGTTTGGTCAGTGCTGTCACGTCAGTGGGTATGTACGACCTAAAGACCAGGCTCCTTGGTCCCAACTTGTATTATGTGCAGCAGACTGGACGACATACCCCCAGCAAAGGGGTATATCCCTGAAGAGAGAAGCTCTTGTGCTTGGACATGAAGCACTAAATCATGCTTGCCTGCAACAGCATCTCTAGGAAAGGTTTGGGGAAAAGGGCTCTGTGCCTCCCTGCTCTCACCACCACCTTTAAATCTGACAGTGGCTTTGGAGGGGTAGAGTACRACTTGGTTGTGATAGGTCAGGAAAAGGGGAGAAGAAGGGATGGTCTGGGATGTCTGATGCTATCTTTTCAGCAGAAGTATCTAATAATGACTATATCCAAGTTACTTGAGTCAGACCAGCCAAAGCAAGCAGCCTTTCTGTGTTACCAACTGGSCTGAAACTTTTGCAGTCCCAATCTCATTGCTGAATCCTGTGGTTCTCTATCACTGCCCTGRGCTGAGATGCTTGATGATTTTTTCCTGGTGAATGTTGGAAGAGCTCATCCCTCCTTCCTGACCAGAAATGCTTGACATTGCAGTGCAAGAACATTGCTGAGCTACTCTCCTAGCACATGGAAAGTGGTCACATCAGCAGCTGAAGAGATTAGCTATTCCCTAGCTTTTCCTTATTAGTCTTCCTGGCCAAGGCTGTCCAGATTAGAAGTTCAGCTGAGTTCGAGACGGAGAGATTTTACAGAGAAGGTTCAAATTTTTCTCCAGTGGTGATTAACATCCAGCTACTCATCTCTTCAGCACACAGTGCTGCTTCCTGATGGCCATGTCAAGTGGCTTCTTTCGGTTGTATAAAGACACTGTGGAAGGGACAGATACCTGGTGTTTCCTAGCCATCTTCTCCTCAGAAATGCTATTCTGATCACTTCCARTGTCTCTTCATGACCATTAACATTRAAATTTGTCTGAGGAATGGGTATTTATCAAATGGAAGAGAAACACCACAGCCCATTTCTTCTAATCATCACATTATAATGCTGGCCTTGGGATCAGGGAAGATGGGGAGGCCACATTCTGTTTTGCTTGAACTTCAAGGCTGTCCTAAATAGATGGGAGCTCTAATAATTTATGTCACAGTAACCAAGCTTTAAAAAATCTGCTATGTTTCCACTGCAGTTTGCTTTCTCAGATGTGCCAGCTGCTCTTTTTCACACTTTTGCTGCACATTTACGAGAGTGAGAAGGAATGCACACACATACATGCACATACACACAGCTGCAGCAGCAAGACCTGCCTGGCCTTAGCCCACACTGTGCTTTCAAGCCCAGAGATGTATTGAGTTAGAGCAGGAGAAAGGTAAAAAAATTGCTGCTGTAATAATGTCTGGATTCCCAAACACCTGCACCAGGGTTTCCTGATATTTCTGTAGACATTTGCATCAGAGATACAGCTGCCACGTTACTCACACAAGGGTTTAGCCTTCGTTTGATTGTGATTCTGTTCTCATTTCATTTTCCTTTATTTCAAACAGAGCTAAAGTCTTACGCACACCCAAAGTTGCAGCAGTTGAACTCCTGACTTGTGAAGAGTGTCCAAGTCTAGTTTTAGGTACGCAGATTTAAAGCCATTTACTCAAAATGCTGAAAAAGGCTCTACGTGATCTGTCAATTTAGTGTAATTTGAGAATGTGAAAAACAGGCTTAAACCATTCTAGCTGTAATGTATTTTAAATAAGACAGAAAAACTGTATACAAAGAAAGCCTGATTTGATGCTGTTGTAGTTTTGGAAAGAGCTAATCTCTCCTGAAATTTTAAGAAATGAGACTATTTTTAATTTGTAGGAGGTTTTAGTCTTTCTGCAGTGTTCATATCTTGGTGAGTACATTAGTTGATCAGATTTTGGGGGCTTAAAGGCAAGTAAGATAATCAGGGCCAAAGTCCCACGTGACAAAAAGAAGAAGAAAAAAACCCACAATCTTTTCTCATGAGATCTTGGAAGCTTTCTCCTTCTACTGACCTTTGCAGGGCGTAATGATAATCACAGCTGTTGGTCCCTTGCTGAAAAAATGTCTATCTGTATCAAAGATGCTAGGGAAAAGTAGTGACGGGAGAGAGAAATGCAAGTCAGGCAGCTAGTTCCTTCATCTATCACAGCCTAGAAAAACAAAAAGTGAATGGGAACTCCCATTTGGTGTTTCTAAGCTTCTATGGTTTTCATAAACCATAACACATATTCAACATAAAACTGCAAAGCCTTTAGGGGAAGTCAAGCAACAATTTCAATCAGATTTCTTAAAAAAAAAATGCACACACAATAGTCAAAATGTTTTTGTTTATCTTAGAGATTCTGTAGAAAACCCATGCTTAACTAAGYCTAGATTTGGGACCTATATCAACCTGACAGTTTCCTTTAGCTAAACCTCATCCGCCCTTCAACTTAAAAAAATAACAACAGCAACCCCAAAGTTCAGCAAGCAAACAAGATGACATCGGTTCTTTAGGCCRGGCTCCTCTGGTCTGAATTCTAAAGGGCTGGTTATTTAAGGAGACATCTATATGAACAAGTAGGACTGAACAGAAGCAGCAACACGCCCTGATGCAAGTATGAGGGTGTTGAAATTGTCCTGCTCTCCTCCACAGAGACATTTCAGATCTCATTTCTTGAACACTGTTTATGTCGAAAGCGCTCACATTTTGATTTCCTCTACAGCCATTTCAGTGCTCTCTACAGCCTCGACAAGCATCATCAAGCGTTTCCTCATTAGATAATATCATCACACACCCTAATGATTACACTCAATGAGTCACCTTCCTTTTTGGAGCTCTGTGTTCAATCCAAAACTGTGTGTCCTCTGTCTTGAAGAGAACTCCCTCCACAAAGAGATGCCTCGAGAGCCTGTCCTAGCCGTTAGCAACAAGTTCAGTAGCTGCCCCGTTGTGGTTGATATCAAAATCCCACTGTGGGACGCCCAAGACAATAAAAGCATTGGCCGGGTTGGGGATGTTGTGCTCTGGGAGCTCTGTGGACAGCTCAGAAGGAGAGTCCTTGACAAAGAGAGTGTCACCATAAGAAAATAATAAATGGTGGGGAAAGGCTTTGGGGATTAAGGAGATGATAATCCATTGGTTGAAATGTGGTTCACATTCAGGGGCTTGGGAAGGGTAAAGAGGAGGGAACAAATAAATAAAACAAACATGAGGAAGGAGAAGAAAGAGAAGAGGAAACGTTGAATGGGGTCAAGCAATACTAAGTTTGTAGGCAACAAAGCAGTCACTAATAGCAGAGGAAAAGGGACGGGTTCCCCCTGTTTGATTAAAAAGGCCTTTTCCTGTCATCTTGCCTGCAGAACAGGTATTATTATTTATCTCATTTATTTATTCAGGTGGCCTTAGCAGTAATTATAACAATAATCTCTATTGCCTCGTGGATTATTTGCATTCCCATCGGGCTTCCAGGCTGGAAGGAGAGGCTGCTGCACTGTGCAGGGTGAGGAGGAGGAGGGTCTTTCCCTGAGACCAAGCAGGGCAGAGCAACACCCCGCATCCCATGCACAGGCAGCCTGTTTGGGCTGGGACCTCAGCCAGGCAGAGAAAGCCTGTTGCTCTCACTGAAGTTTTCATGCAAGAGCTTTCCTGTTCCTCCCYGCCAGGGCTGGTGCAAGATGGACTTCTCAGGACTTTTCCTGATTTCACCGCTTTCTTGTTTTTTTCTGTAAACATTGCAAAAAGTGTAGACATTGCCTGAAGTGTTTTGACCATTTCCAATGCTTGAGGCACCTGCATTTCTGCTTCTGCCCATGCAAAAAAATCACAGCAACTCTCCCTTGGTAGCACAGCCTCAGCTTCCTCAATATTTAGAAAACTGGGTGGAGAAATATCTTAATCCCCAGAGGAACTCTCCCTGGAAGACGTTTTCTAAGCAGGTGTAACCCTCACACAKAAGAACCTCCTTTCCTATCAAGTTCACAGGCTCCCTCTCACGCACATGACCCAGCTTGTGGGATGTGCCCACCACCCAAAGAAAAAGCCATAGGCTCTCTGGGGTTGCGAGGAGGGACTCCCTAGTGAAACACGGGCTCTCCTTAGCCTTCCAGTTAGAGGAACTCACTTGGATCACCTTTCCAGATCAAAGGTGATTGGTTCTTGTGAAATACATATACAAGGATGGAGAAGCCAGGCCTTTGCTCCCCAGGATAGAAAACCAGTCACTCTTGCTTTCTTCTTCTGTCTCAACCACCATTGATTTATTCTTCAGGATGATGTCTACCTAGATCACATTTCTGATGCTGCCTTGTGTTTCCTAGAGAGCCTTCGTCCCATCCCTGCGCTCCAGATTCCATCCTAACTGTTCTCCTTTCTGCATCTGGTCCCAATAAACGTCCCACAGAGATGGAGCAGGGGTTGAGAGGAAGATGGAGGTGTAGGACTAGAGCCCTACACACCTCAGCCGGTGCCACGAGTGCCTGGTCTCTCGTCAGCCTTCTTAATTAGCCTGAGTATAGCAGGGCAGAGTGGTCGGAAAGGTGTCCAGCTTAGAGGAGTAGGTGCTGGGTGCTTAGGAATTCACCCTCTCCACCAGGTAGCCTGTCTCCTGACTACAGCGAGCTTGGCATGCAGGGTTACTACARTCCTTTGTGG
Source organism: Nothoprocta perdicaria (assembly GCF_003342845.1). Lineage (NCBI taxonomy): Eukaryota > Metazoa > Chordata > Aves > Tinamiformes > Tinamidae > Nothoprocta > Nothoprocta perdicaria. The sequence goes on from NW_020455643.1 coordinate 9,768,712, forward strand.
CCAACTCTTGCTGAAGACAGTAGCTTGCCTAGAGCTCCCTTCGCCCCTTCCTCTGCCTTTCCGCTCCTCGGGAAGGGYTTGGTCTCGAGTTGCTTTCTTCAAGCTCCTGGAGACTTATGATCCTCCTGGCTCTGTAAGCCTCGAATATTTCTCSTGGGGGAAGGAGGTTTCTCTTCCATTTCCTCCTTTCTCAAGCACTATTTCTGTTTCATTTCTCTCATCATCTAAGAAGAACTCCCTAAAAAACATTCTGGGGAGTCATGCTCTGAAGTCAAGGCTTTGGAAGCCTTGATGCTCCCCAAATTGGGGCACAGTCACTCACTTTTCTATCTGATCTGTGTCAATAACATGTTGTTCCCCATCATCCGCCATCCCCTAGATCTTTTCTCCGGAGGAGGTCCCCTTGTCTCCCTGTCATTGTTTCATAGACACACGCGTAGTGATTTCCCAATGCTAGTGTGTGGCAACAATGAATCCCCAGCGCACGGAAATGCACATGAAATTGTATTAGTCACACACAATTAAGCAACGCTCAGTCACCATGCAATCAGGGGAAGCCTAGATGGAGGTTATTGAGGTGCAGAGGTTTCTGATGAACCGTATCGTCACCCCAAAATACTCACTTATGAAAAAAAAAGGAGCTTTTCCCCTGAAAGGGGYTGCACCAGGCAAATTTTCAATTCGAATTGTGTGTTAAAGATTGGAAATTGTCCCTTAGTCATTTCCAAAATGAAAAATTCATTTCACTCAAAATGCCTTTTGATTTCACAATTTAAGCTAATGAGATTTTGTTTTTACCTGGTTGAACACTAAACATTTCAAACCTATCAAAATGAAATACTGTTTATTGCCCCARTGAGCTTTTTCATATTTTGTTTGTAAAAACGCTCATTCTCACCTCTTTGCATTTAAGGAAGAAATGTTTAAGGCTTCAAAATAAGTGCAGAACAAGGTGATCATGAGTTGCTCAGCTCTAAGGCAATTCTAGATTCACCACCCCCTTGTTACATGGTCGTAATACCTTGTCTTGTTGCCTCRACCTTTTCCAGAGGACAATTTCTTTGCTTAAGAGGACACCTGGCTATGCAYATATTTACAAGACAAAAATCTACCTCAGACATTTCCAACCACATGCTGGGCCATGCAGCTCTGCTGATATGGAAGGAACAGATTTGGTCTGACTTGACCAAGTTGCATGGGGTCTCAGTGGAGCTCAAAGGGCCTTTACTGACCAAAGGGAGACCTGTATGTGATGTGCAGCTGCCAAGGGAGATTTCCAAGGTTGATTTGAGGCTGYAATCAACATGCTATCAGTCATTATAATTCCACTATAACAACCACAGACACGTTCAGTAGCTTGACAGGTTCCTCATACATGGAGTGTTTGCACACAGCCCCGGTGAATCCAAGTGGGAAGTATCCATGCATACAGCGGGAAGCTCTCCCAGGAAACTGGGAAATCTGTTTCCTTGGGCTAGCCCCTCTCTCTGTACCCCTTACCCTTTGGACTATGTTCACTGTACGTTCTGGGAACAAGAAGTCTTTTGTACTCTGCTCTGGACTCTCACATAATAAAGGTCTTGACCCATAAGTGGCATCTTGGGTGCTACAGCAATATAAACACCTTGCAAGGAGACATCTTCTCTTTGAAAGTAGCCAGAATGTGGACAGTTTTGCCTAGCAAAAAAAAAAAAAAAAAGTCTCTAGTACCAACAGGTCCCTGTTAACGGGGACATGTCTGTGGCACTGAGCAGTCCAGGGAGCCCTGGGTGAAGCCTGCGGTGCTGAGCAGCTGGTGWGTTGCCACTGTGTGTGACTCCCAGCAGCATTGCACTAGCTGTTCCTGGATGTGCCATGCACTTTTGGGAATTCTTGGAATGGGGACAAGCAACAGTAATTATAGAGATGCAAAGGGGAACAAAGCTCTGGGATCCAARTCACAGCTCCTGCTCTCTTTCAGGTCTCAGCGTGTGAAGAGCATCTGCATCATGGAGGTCTTCAACAGACTCAGTGCCTATGCTGATGTGATGTGATGTGTTGGAAATGCTTGTGAGTAAAATTTAATAGTAATAATGCTTGTGCSTTTCACTAGTGTTCTGCAAGTTACCATGGGGTGAGAGAAGGTGGAGGAATGTCCTGACCTTTCTGTGGATGGTCTATAAGAGGCACTGACCCAGAGAGACACTAGGGAACACTCAGATTGGGAAGAGATGCCAATGATTTAAGATCCCARTCCTTGTTCTTTTTAAAGCATGCCTTTTCTATGGTATTGTACGTAACAGTTTTTAATTTACCAAAAGGCACTGTGTCTGATGTTGACAGGTAGTGTCTATTCAAAAAATCTTGCACAACGCAGACTAAAAGAAAAGTACAGCATGTTATCAACCAAGGTAATCCCAAATGCAGTGAAGAACTGAAAGACCAGGCAGGATCTCCTAAAATAGGTCTCATTTTCTCAGGCTTTACAAAAAGGAGGTATGAGGGATTAGAAAATGAGGATAGGTTGTCATAACAGTCATTGAGAGTATGGCAATAGACAATTTGTTTTGAATTATCTTTCATTATCTTTCATTCAGTCTTATTTTACACTAGAAATAACAAGATGAAATCACGAGACAGGAAATACAGAGTAAATCCCATGGGCCACAAGCTTTCTTTCCAGAAAAAAAAACCACCCACAACAGCATCAAGCTCCCCAAAATTTCACACATGCTCTTTTGAAATACTCCCATTTCAAACTTGAGAAGCAGGCCTGCTCACATGTCCAGTTAGCATCATTTCTCCTCTGCTGAAGCAAGAGTTGTCTCAGTCATCTGACTCCGTTGTTACATAACAGGCTGCCCTGTCTGGCTGTGCTGAGAATGAAATAGGGGGAAAAAAATCCGTGCTTTAATGAAATGTGTTTGACACAGTGATATCTTAATGCTGGATAACTATTTTGTCTCCAAAACAGACATTCACTGAAGACACACAGAGCACTGAACCAACTCACTGGCTGTAAAAATTAACAAAAGAAGCAGAGAAATAAGTGTGAACTAATCCCTGGCTCTTTCTTCTATGTGGACYATCCGGTTAAGACAACCTAAGTGCATGTGCCAAGAACGATCTGAAAGGTAAAGTGCATTTAAAAATATCTGAATATATATATATGTTTATACACGCACACAGAGAGATGTTCATGCCTGGGTGTTTTGCAACAAGGTCAGGAGAGGTGACAGGCAGGCAATGGAGGGGATTTAGTAATGAAGAACATGAAGTGAGAACATGGGAGGAGAGGACCCTCCAGCAGGGTGTCTCACCTCCCCACATGTTTGAGGTGTTCTGGGAGGACAGCAGAGCAGCTGATGTCCCAAGGCCTCCTATGGCAAATTTGCTCTGTTTTGGCATCCAAGACATTGCAGAGACTAGTCCTACTGGCAAAGCTCCAGGCAGGAGGACTTTTTTTTCTAGGGATTTGGTTTAGGTTAGCTTAGGTTAGTGACTCAGGCACCATTTGCATTACGAACATCTCCCTAAGTGAGTACGGCTGGATCTTACACCCAAACAAGCCCAGTCCTCAGAGGCTGAAGAGCAGAGTCACAGTCTGTTGTTGACATAACTGAAAAGCATAAAAATGCCTGTGGTTTTGGCTGTTCCCCAGGGACCTGTGCCCTGCTCGGCCAGTCCTCCATGCCACTGCCAGTCCTATAGCTTGTAACCACAGTTTGTCCAAGCATGTCAGTTTACAAAGCCTGACCAAGAGGAAATAAACCTCTTTAAAAACAAACAAAACAAAACTTTTTTGGTGCAATCATACATCGCTCTTTCCCCCAGCTTCTCACAGGGATTGGTTCTGCTGTGTTTCCAGCAAATCTTTGAAAGGGATGGACAGCCAGGAAGGGAAACTGTCCTGCAGAGAAGAGCTGGTTGCTGGATCCCCTGCTCACCTCCCACCACACCACAGCCACGGGCACTAGACTGCACCTGGGTTACCCAGTCCTATGTAAGTAAGACTCTGCTCAGCTTCTGAAAGTCTTCTACTCTTCTGCCTTTTCTAGTGGGGACATTACGGAAGGGTTTCCATGAGAAAGGTTACAACTCAAAGTTTCTTTTCTTCTCTCCTTACGAGCTTTTACTGTGTTCTACAAAAGGAATCCCTGCGAGTTGCCATAGTGTGGATAAACCCAACCTCCTGAGAAAGCTCGTTTCTCTGTTGATGTTGCTTTTATGTGACTTGGATGGTTCTTGGATAAATATTTAGATACTAAACATTGAGTGTATGGATTGTTGCTAAGATTGCAAGCTCTCTGGGACAGAGGGCTGGTTCCCTCAAGTACACCTTTCACAACCATAGTAAATACAATGCATATCTATAGCAACAGCATGCCTACATTTTTTTGTAGGCACAGTCTGTGCCCAATTTTATCAGGAATGGTGAGGCTGCTAAAATTGATTGCTCTGAGAAAGAGGTTTCTGAATTCACCTTCTCAGCAAAGTCTGAGGGGAATGGAGAGGGTTTTCAATTTTATCATGACAATATTATAATGGAGATGAGTCAAACTTGCCACAGGAGTGTCCATCAAAGAGCAGAGATAAATGGACCAAACTCTAACAACACATTGTGCCTGGCAGACAGGRGGAAATAATGGTGCTTGAAAAGATTGAGGGGAGGTGGCTCTGCACCGTGGGTGCTAGAAGCGCCTCTGTGAGTGCCAGAAGAGTGAAGTTCCCTCTCCACTGAGCTGCAGACTTTCTGTCTGACGCTGAGTGAGTCACCGACGTGTGGCTCATTGCAGGAGTGCGAGTGCCTGACTGCTGTGGAAATCAGTGCAGGTCAGGTGCTAAAACAAATGTAAGGATCTGAGCTTTTTTTTTCCGCCTCCTGTGATGTATTGATAATATGGGAACACTTTGCAATAGGGATTGTAATACCCACCAACCCCCAGTCCTGGTCTCTGAGTGGACTTTTCAGTGTTGCTCTCCTGCAACAGCAACTGTGGAAAGCCACAGTGTGGCCTGCTGAGTTGAGGCAAAGGCCTCCACCTGAACACACACCGTGTGGATGCTCCTAGCCCAAGATGCCCTCACGTGAGTAGTGAACCAGGTAAAAAAAAAATGCAGATCCAGACAATGATCTGCAGAGCACAGCTCTCTTGCATACTCTCATGGTCTTAGCTCTGCGTGAACAGCAGGGTAGGGAGCTCTGCAAAGCTCTCCATCATTCAGTGTGATTGTGCAGCTTGTGACAGGATGGTTCTTGGGTTCCCTTGTCACAGCATGACAAAATGACACCATCTGAGAGGTCCCACCACCATGGACCATCTGTGTCTGCAGGGCACGCTCTGAAGCCAATGGCTCACCAGCCAGCTGTGGTGGAAGCTGCCTGGGTGGTGAAATTAGGTTTTTAACCAAGAAACAAAGTTTCCTTTCCTGTAAGCCCAGACTTATGAATCAGCACTTCTCACGTCAATTATGTATAACAAAAGACAAGAGGAGCAGTTTTAACTTTTTGCAAGATGGAGGGAAATTTGTGACTGGGAAAGGGAGCTGTTAACTACAACACTCCTAATTTGAAAACATTCCTAATTCCTAATTTAAAAACATTCCCTTCTTCCTCTTTCTAGGTCCCAGAGARATGTCCTTTATTTGGTACAGTCTTTTTAGTGTAGCATCACTAAGCCTAGGAATTTAAAATGTTTAGCTTCAGTGTCCGTGGAAGGAAAGCACATTTTATAGCTGAGAAAACTGGGGCACAGACAGTTGAAGAGCGAGGCCTTTAATTCCCCATACTGGCTTTATCACGAGGCTACCCAAAAAGCAGCATGCAGGAGGCCCTTCCTAGGAGACAGAGGAACTCAAGGGAGGGTAGAAATCCCATTTGTGCGCTAGGCCTTAAGGCTTTCATTTCTACATCCTTTGCTAATGCACATTCAGCTCTAGATTGTAAATGAAAGTTGCTTTGAGTCACAAATAAAACCCGGACAACCCACGATCTCAATGTCTAATGGTGGTAGTGAATGCTGGCTTAAACTATGGAAATTAATATGGCGTTCTGTAGGTGATTAAAGTCACCTAACTAACTGCTTAATGTCTTTAGCAGTCTCCACAGGCCCTTTGGCCTCTGCGATGACATTGTGAGCTGGTGACAATGGATGCAGGAAGTTCTTACGAGGAGGATGCCGTTATGGGGAAGCAAACAAGATGAGCTGTTAATAAAGACCTAAAGCACTGAAATCCCTCGGAATATGTGGGGAGTTTTCTGGTGAGTAATACCGACACTGTAGGAACAGAAAAATGAGTCATTCCTGCTCCAGATAAACTTCTCTCATCCCACTACGATTTACAAACAAGGGCAGTCCCCAGGAAGCCCCTCTGGGAACAATGGAGCGAATCAGCCCTTTTCCTCGAGGGAAGATGARGTTTGAGCTGGCTGGACAATGGGACCCTGGCCTCAGTTTTTACCCCAGTCACCTGAATCCTAAAAGAGGCTGTACTGCTAGATGGGGAAAGGTTGAAAAATCACTGGAGCCTTGATAAGCATGAGAAACACCTGTGGGAATAGCATCTGTGGAGCCCCCTGAGCACCCAGCTGGGAGTAATCTACATGTAAATACCCCAATAGCCAAAACCTGTTTGAGTGACTGTCTGGTAGGTCTGACTGCCTCCCCTCCTCTGCTTGGGAGTTACATGGGCTGCTTTAGGGCCTCTGAGGTATCCTGGAAAGCTTCATGCTCCATGTTCAGAGTGATACTGCCAATTAAGGGAGATAAGGTGSGAGAAAGGCTTTGTTATGATGATCAGGCTAGTGGCTTTTGCACAGGCTACCTCACTGGAGGGCYGTGAGTGATACATATAAACACATTTCATGCAAACATCTTTATCCTTGGCAGCTGCAGAGAAAAAAAAACAACCTGCAGCTTAAACGAGCGTCTGGTTCCTCAGTCTTTCCTGTGCTATGATCTCATGCTACAATGTGAGCAAACTTCCTATGGTGGAGAAGGGAAGCAGAGGAGCCCCAGGGGAGCTGAAGTGGATTTTCCCTCCTTCCCATCAGGTGCTACTTTTAGTGSTGAGCTGTGGTGTGTCCAGGAGCCAGGGCTAAGGGGGCGGGGGGTTTCTCCTTGCTCTCTGTATCCCTGCTGTGCTGTCAGCGTGTGCCCCCAGCCTCCCTGGGCCTCATTTGGGACCTTGCCCTGCAGGTGTGTGGTGAAGCATCCAAGAGCCACAGGGGAGGGGTTGGGGGCAGCATCTCAATAGCAGAACCAGGGTGATGCAGGGATGCTGCTACTGTGGAGGGTCTTGGTGCCAGGTAAGCTACTCTAGCAGAGTGTTTTGCCTATTTTTTCTTTCCTTGTGGCTGGAAATCTGTTCCCTGGATGATCATGGTTTAGGGCACCCTCCCAGCTGTGGTCGTGCAAGTCAATGCAGGTATTTCCATGGTGCAGGTCCTATGAGGCCCCATGACTTTTTCCTTTCTGCAGCAGCTAACGGCTGAATTTAATGAAGCCCTGGAACAAGGAGAGTTGTCCACAGCAAAAGWGGTAGAAACTTGTTGTGTGGATGCCTTTGGGAACTTATTTTGACAATATAGATGTATTAGATTTGCACTTCTTTTTTTAATCTATATATTTATTTATTTAGAGGTGTGCTGAATTAGTCCTGGCTTGTGCAATTGTTATACTGTGTTCGGCTTTTATGTTGTAAGGGGGCTTGGCAATGGTGTCAGGAGACGTGCTCCTTAAGTACTCTTATTACTTATACTAGCTGTACAAGTTGCACCAAATAAGAACCAGGTTTTTCCAGAAATTGCTATTGATTGGGCAACCAGGTTTACAAAGCTAATCAATAAGTTTTTTCCCTCTACCATATATTTATTTGTGGTAGAACTGTTCTCTTTGTGTTCCTCATGTGCTTTCCAGGGCTTGTAATTTCTCCAGTGTAAATAGCTGATTTCATCCTTTTTCCTGGGGAAAAAATAGCCCTGCTATTATAACGCCATGCTCCTTCTGTAAGGGAGGTGGATGAGTCTTCCTGCCTTTGGGGTGGGTAATTTCACCCTTCACAGGAAGAAGATGAAGGGATGGGAAAGAGCCTGGTTTCCTGAACACCAGATTTACTGAAGCCTCCTGTGGGTTTTTGTCCTTTGGCCTTTGTAGCCCACTTCTGTTTCTAGCATAATAACTCCAGCTCTTTTCTTGCTGCTCTTCCTGTGACTCTGCACACAGGAGATAATGCTGCGACTGGCACAGAGCTGTGCCTGTCCTAACTGGCCGACTGCAAMACAGGCTTGTTCCTCGGCCAGACAGCTGTTTTCCAAAGGCTGAGCAGCCTTTCCACCGTGAGGGACTCATCTGGGGCTTGGTCACTGCTCTCCTATCAATTCTTGTAAAACCACAAGAATTTCTGAGACTTTCTGCTTGTTTCTGAGACTTGCACCGCTCCTCCTAATGTGACCGAAAGGGTCAACAGGTTCAGAAAGTTTTCAAGGAGGCTGGATGGTTGGAGAGTCATTTGACTGTCAGTCCAAGAATCATCATCATCTGTGTGGATGGCCGAATTGCCCAAATATTTAGACTTCTACCTTTGAAATTCTGAAGAATTTGGGTAGTTTCCTCTTCTGGCCTCAAAGGGCTTTTTCCACTTATGCTGCCTCTGAAMTTCTGGCTTGCCTAGGGTAAGGCTGAAAAGCACACAAGGATCTTCTGAAGGATTTACCCACAAACTGGAAGCACCAGAATTTTGCAACAGCTTCTTCTGTAGTGTGGGTTTATGACTAATGAAATTTTGGCTGCTCTTGCTCCATTATGGCTGACCATGCCCTGTTTGAAATTGGGAATGTGAATCCCCCCACCTCTGCTCCTCTAAGGAGAAGCAGACTTGTATTTGACCTTCAAAAACCACTGGCTCTCATAGTTCTCTGGAATTGCCCGCTACCAATTAATTTGAATACTCAGCCTAAATTGGACCAATTTTGGAAATGTTGAACTCTTATTGCATTCATTGCCRCAGTGGTGACATGAGTAGTCTCTTTTTATGACGATGTACCTTAGAAAATTATAGAACCTATAAAACAGTTTCAATATATCCAAACAAAAGAGGGAGCAGAAGTGTCAAATAATTGTTCCTGAAAACTTGAACAGCAACAGTTTGAAAATACTGAGCCCTATATAAAACTTTTCTGAACTCCATCAGGGTGGATTTGGGGTTTTTTTTGTTTGGTGGTGGTTGTTTTGTATGGGCTGGCTGGCTGTCCTGTTGGTGGGCACAGCCTGAAGCAACCCCAGCAAATGCTGCTGCTTTGCCAGTTGGTATTTACAGGACATAGGAAGGAACTGGGTGTATTGGGAAGGAGGTCATAGGTACTGGAGGTGTGGGATGGGAAAAGGGCAGGTCGTATTGACAGTTAAGAGGATCTTGGAGCCCTGTAGGAAGGGAGATGTGGGCGTGGAGAGGGTGGATGTGCTGCAGAAGTGAAGGGCTGTAGGGTGTATAAAGGAAAAAAGGAATAATGAGGCCTGGAATAGCTTGGGCAGGAATGATAAACTATAGGTGTTAAATTCCTAAATACTTGCCATCCAATTTCTATTGTTCATTTTCCTCAGATTTGCAAATGAAACAAAGTGGTCYTATTTGACAGTAAATACCATATAATGGTGTGTCCTGAAAGAGTCAAACTGACCCATGTATTCGACTTAACACACGTGCAGATATATGACCCATGCATTTTGCTTACCACACATGCAGGTGTATAGCCAGCGGGGCTAGCACCCAAAGCCTGAAGCTTTATCTTCTCACTTTGCCTCAAACTACTTTAATTCAAGCTTCTAGAAGCAATTACAATTAACTCCTATTTCTTCCTTCTGCTCTTCTCTCTACCACCGTTGCAAGTCCACACCTCAGCTTCTTGGATCATTGGCTTAGGTATTTAAACAGGAAAAATACTCAGCTCACGTTTACTGCAATGAGCAGAAGCAAAGAGGGTCTCTGTAAATATCTGGATTCTTTGTATGCAGCTGGGTTCCCCTTTGTTTACTTGACTTCCCCAGTTATTTTCAAGGCACTAAGGTCATTGCTAGTTAATAGTTGGCTAGAAATCAATAGGCAGAGATGGTTAAAGATAAGTTTTAATAGTGAGTGCAATCAAATTCTAGCAGGTTTTATCTCTCTGWTGCTAGTGGTGGGTGGTTCTTGTGCAGGGACTCCATTCACATTCCAGCTGTGCAAACTCCAGGCAGGGTTTTTATCTTTGTAAAATAAAAAGTAAAAGCTATCATAGCTCACCCTTCTGCCTAGTGGTTAGTGCCCTGCTCCTGGATAGCTGAGCTGAAGTGTGCTAAATGATTTCCATGGGACTTTCTTCCCATGTGCTCCATTATCCTGTCTTTTTATGAGGCCTGAGGATGGAAAGCCTTTGGGTGGAGAGTTGGCCAGAGCTTCAACACTGTCATATCCTGACAGCTCTTTGAACAGATGGGGGCATTTCAGTCTGCAGGAGCATTGCTAGTCATTTCAGTTGTCAGGTGGGTGCTGCACCTTTAATTAGGGCTCACATTGTAGGTGAGTTTTAAAGATATTATCCTTAATCTGGGAAGGGAAAGCATTGTGCTGTAATTTATACTTCTGAGGCCAGAGTTTGCTTGGGCCAGAATCTGTGCACGACTGTAAAGATTTAATTGTTATTCCTCACCAGCTGGACTTTGACACATGCAGATGTACCTCTCTAGCAGATACCTTAGGTGTTGAGTGATCCCTTGAACAAGTGTGTTCAGAATGTGCTGGAGACGGAGGCTGCCGTCAGCCCCTGRGTTCCGGATCAGGTGCTGCGTGATGCTGCTTGTGCTGGGAGCTCCTGGGCTGCTGTCTGCCAGGCAATCCCTTGCCCTGGCAGGAGTTTCTCTCCTGTGAGYTGTGCAGAAGGTGATTGCGCTGTGATGCAATGGCATTGCATCCTGTTACAACAGATTCACCCACATGGACGGGGCAGGTACTTCCAAGCATGCTCAAGCAAGTGAAAAGTCTTTCTRCCTCAAGTCCTGCCAGATGTTTTCATGAATGCGACTGGCCATAAGGATGGCCTTGTCCTTGGGGTGGTTGTCAGGGCTTTGAGGGACTCTCGCTCAGTTGTCTGTGTGCCACAGACTTCCTTTTGTGCCTCAGGCAATTTACATCACCGTCTGTGACTCAGTTCCCTAGCSGTACAATGGAAATAGCAGCACTGCCCTAACTTGCAGGATTAGTGTGATGGTAAACACCTCTGGGACTGGGCTCAGATGCTGGACTACTGTGATCRGGAGAGCTGCATCAGCACCTAATGTGTATAAAGGGACTTGGGCTCTTATATCTGCTGAATGCTTCAGGGATCATATTGTCTTTAGGAAGACTTTCAGAAATGCTGAGACTGCCCTAATGTATGGGGACGCACTAGGTGAYTATTCAGTACCTCCTTGTGTAAAAACACTGTCAGTCCTGAACATCTTGCTGAACTATCACATCTCCCAAGATGTGATCTTCCATCAGAAGAACCAAGCTCCTGATGTTCTTCCTCTGCAAAAGCTCTGTCCAGGTGAGAAATCAGGAGAGGAGGCTTCAGTCTGCAAGCAAGGAAGAGCTGGAGGGCATAATTAACTATCCAAAACTACCTGTCTGGAGGTTATCCAGAAAATGTTTACAACTTCTCCAAAGTACTGAGATGTCTCAATCAAGAGCACATTAGTTCCTAGGAGCTCAGATACAGTAACTCTGGCTGCAATGTTTACAACCTGTTTATATGGATCTGTTGGGGAAGAGAAATAGCCCCTTGGCCAGTGATACTGCTTTTCCTCTCATTACAGGCCAAAAGATGTTCTGACTACTTGATCCAGCCAAGGGTGCACTGCTTGTTTGRGAAACTGAAGAATACCAGGGTGTGGTTTCTAAAGATTTACTGCTGAAAGGAGAAATGTAGTCTGTCTGTTATAAGTTATGCTTGAGATTAAGGTCCTGAATGATCTGAGTAATTGAAGTCCAAGATAAATGAAAAGTGACACAAGAATGTGTGATAGGAGATCTTGGGGCTCTTGTTGCAGAACGTCCAGACAACATCCTGAGCCAATTTTTGCTATGAGCTATAAATGAAAACAGTTCACATGTAGAGTATTTTAGATTTATATGTAAATATGATAGGCAGTGTTCAAACCAGTAGSTGGAATCTAAGATATCAGTTTGTTTTGTTACTAGTGTGCAGTAACAGAGGAGTCTTCTTTGGATTYAATGTTCCTAAGTTTTCATGTGTAATCTAGGCAGCTCTGCCTCTACTGGGGAATTATTTAGTCTTTCAACTGTATAACCTAACTGCAAATGATCTTCTTGATTGGTCTGTCTCTTATAAATAATTTCCAATTCACTTAGGAGGTAAATTCTCCACATTAATGCTCTTGATAATACATTAGAAAAGGCAAACAGCTAGTCCAAGTTTTTATCAGCCCATCTCCTCTATGGATTTTTTGGCCACAGAGCAGTGAAGCTGAAGTATGGCAGAGGAGAACCTGTTCCAATTTTACAGTAGGAAAATTGCATAACATCTCTCAATCAACCTGTTTAAATATAATTTAATTCCTCTTGATCTATCTTCTGGGGCTAGAGACTGTTTGCTTGTCTGTGAGGATCAGCAGGTGAAAGAGCAGTTTCCTGGAGCCTGTGATAAAGCCTATAAACCTATATATGCTCCATACCAGCCTGTGTTCAGTGTATGGTGAATGGCCTGTCACATCTGGCATAGAGCCACACCTGAAACCCAACCTTTACTGGGCTGATAAGCCAAGCCATGTAATGAGAAAGGAACAGTCTGCATTGCTTTTTAACACACTCAAGGACACATACAATGTCAGCTTGTCCCAAGGCAGAAAGGATTTGTTTGAGAAGGGGAAAAAAAAATCCAAATACTGAGCAAACAAAATGAGATTGGATGTTTAGGGGATTAGAACTTAGGAACTGGAAGCATTAGGCTCCTGTTTGCTTTCTTCAGATCAGGCCAAGGTCACAAATGATCTAAAGTTGTAGTTGGGTTGAGCGAAGAGTTGGGACAAAATTTTTAGATAAGCAGTAAATTTGCCTGAGAACTTATTTGCCTGGGAACTTATTCAGGTAAGTCCCAATRTATTTGCCAGTTCATGCCAAGCATGCTTTATAGTTTTGGTCAAGGAATTTTTGGTTAGGAAACTTTGACATTGCAATGTTTTTGAATAGTTTATAGACAGAACACTGAATTTTCCTTCAAAAGGATATTTTCTATGGGCAGAAGAATCTTATTTAAGTGTGGAAAAGAAGAGGGCAAAGTTAAATAACTCTGGACCAAAAATCTTGCTTATAGCTAAAAGAAATATCTTTGAAAATCCTGAAGGAAATCACCGTCTCTTTGTTTTGCTAAAATCTTGTGGTTTTCATTTGGTCATCAAGTGTCCTACTTAATGAAGGCACTTGATGGGATGGGAAAGAATGTTCCTTGCAGGCCAAGCTTAAATTGGAATATTGGACAGGATATCATATAAAGAATCAGGGCTTATTACATAGGGTGCAGTACAGGTAAGTAACAAAAACAACCATCCCTTCCCTGATGAACACCTGAGCAGGAGTTAGGCAGGATGCAACAAGAGGACAAAATGTAAATGGGAGTGTTAGAAGAAGATGAAATGAGGAGGAAGTCATACCTTGCCATGGGCGAACCTGGTGCCAAATGGGTGTGAGATGTGGGTTTTGTGGCACAGATAATTTTAAGAAATGTGAAAAATGCTACTTTGTGAATTTTGAGTCCCACACCATAAAAGTGTATGCTGCTTTTGGCATTAACAACCAATAGTTTCATCAGTAAGAACAAAACCTGAACGGTGTCATCTCAGACAGTCCTGTTAAGCCAGGCTTGAAGCTGTTGACAGTCCTCTGGCTCTGCCAAAAGCCCTGCAAGAGCTGGTCTGGGGGAAAGGGACCTTTCTCTGACCTGGGCAGTCAGCTCAGAAAGGGTTTCCTCTTCAGAAAATGTCATTTAGAAGACTGAAGATATGCAGAGATGGTAGTGTTTCTCTTCTCCTCATTTGGAGAGAGCTGTAGGTGCTCAAGTCATAGCCTGAATAGACAATAGGGTAAAATTTCCAGTAGCGTCCAGATTGGGCAAACCAGTCACTCTTGGACTCTTGCTAAGGTTTTCATGTGTGGGTAATAAGTGCTGAACTTGACAGTTCTAGAAGACTGTCCTGCTTCTGTAATTCTCTGTAGCTCCTGGGAGCTACTGGCAGACCCTTGACTTGGTTCATCTTAGGTGCACGTTTCCAAAGGTTTCACAGGGCAGCCGTGGCAAAATAAGGCTAAGGCAGCAATATGGCTGGTAGATTGTAGGTTGCTTGAGTGGTGAGCCCAGGACACTTGCAAATCCTTCTCTGCTTTAATATTGATACACATTGTCCATCTGGACAGTAGAAGGACCTCTATGACAATTGATATGTGCCCTGCAATCGTTCAATCTTTCTGATGTGAATATGGTTTTTTTATTATTATTTTTTTAATTGGGCAGCTGCATTAGAAAGTGCTGCTCTGGGAAATACAGATCGAGTAATTTACAACATAACTAGCAGCTAATTGATAGGCAGCACCTAAAACCATGGCATGTTCACGATCAGTGATGGAGAGATCTCCCCTCAAAGATGGTACAAATAATTTGCTCTGTTATCCATTCAGTCCTGGACTCTCTCAGGGCAGGTTTTCYTAACAGGTAAGGACAGGGGTTACTAAAGCTGAAGGAAAATGTTGAGCTGTGAAGAATCTGTGGCTGCTAACTAGAAAGTTTCTAACCCTCAGAGGTTTTGAAGTTACTTCCCAGTAGGAGTAAGGAGGTCAAGAAAGCCCTGCCTAAGGATAGGAAGTGGCTTGTAAAGCATATGTATTTTTTTTTTTTTTAATTGTAAGAAGTGGAGGTTTGATATCAAAAGACTGATTGTAGTTATCCTGGATCACATTCCAATTTCCTTTCCCAGTTCTGATCTTCCTTTGCTGTTTGCTTAAAACAACCTAGACTAAAACTACTCATTGGTATCTGCCTTATGCCTACCACAAATAAAGCTATTGACTTGCAGAATCAGTTGCCAAAGGCACCTGTGACCTTCCTGCAAACCTTCAAAGCCCACTGGCTTCTTACTTCTCCTTTCAGATCCAATTTGAGATCAAGATCTGCGTATGCTTCAACACTCCAGGCCAATTAAATATATATATATATATATTTAAAAATTGTTTGGCAGGGATTTTTAGTGACCCTAGTARTAGATTCCTCTCCTTGAGAATTTGTTGGAAAAAAAAGCATGTTCGGTGTTTTTAAAATGTCTCACCAAACTAGCAAAGTAGCTTAGTGATCTTGTGCAGAACTTGGAGCGTTCGGTGGCACGTGGTGGGACATCCAGTGCTGTCTGCCAGGCCAGGAGCTGCATCAGGGCTCGGAGGGGTGTTATCCAGGACGCCTGGGGACAGAGGAAATTACAAGTCACTAAGGCTTGCGGCCTGAAGCCAAGATTCACTTGCAGAAGAAGTACCTGCAGGGTTGGCCCACACACCTGCTGCTGTTTTATTCTTTTGCTGAATGTTAGAGTTTGGGGTGGTTTTGCTTAGTTTTGTTTTTTTCCTATGCCAGTGAATGGCCTAGGTTTGCTGGCTCTGGGTGCCCAAGCCTTCTCTTCCCAAAATAGACAGGGCAGAATGTGATATCCTGATGTGTAAAAGGTCTTGGAGGAGATTGCTGTGACTGGGAGAAGAAGGGAAAGAGTTGCTCAATTCCTGTTGCTTTTTTTACTTGTGCTCTCTTGCTGCTGAGCCTGTCTAAAAAAAAAATAATAATAAATAAAGTGCTATGGTGTTTGCRGTGTCATGGGAGGGAGGAATAAAGTCAGGCTATGATTGACCCAAAAATTTCCAAGAGGACTTTATCCATGCCAAAATCCGAGGGTTCGACTGATCAAAACTTACTTATGTATTGGGAGAAAAATTTTCCATTGAATAACCCCTCTTTAGCTGGAAGTTTAAAAACTGATAGAAACAGTTTGGGGTCAAAGAATGTGTTCCATTTTCTGTGATTCTCTTTAAAGTGAGTTAAAAGGTTCTTTTGTAAGAGACTGGAGGAGAAATGTGAAATATCAAGGTGAGATGAAAATTCTGGGGGAAAAAAAAATCAGTTTGACTCAATCTTCTTCAGATTATTTTGAACTGCCAGTGAACCAAAAAATCAGTCATTTGCACTAATGATAAGTAACTGGCAGGTTGTTTTGCCTGTCAAATTTTGCGTCTTGTGGAGTGAGCATATTGTTGTCTGCTGACACGATCTACTGAGCTGTTAAAAATAAAGTGCAGCGCTTCTAGACTGACAATAAGGCTTGCAAACAGGTGCAAGACACTTGTATGCTTCTGTCTGGACCATGGGGATGAGGGGTCCCAGTCCCATTTTGATGTTAAATTACTGCAGCCTAACGAATATTCCAGCTTTTCCTTTACCTAGTGACGTTTGAGGATGGTGTTGTGATAATCATTGATTATTTGGATGGCAGTGGCATCTGCAGGCAGTGTGTAATGTGGTGTGTGTCCCAAAGAGGAAAATGAGGGATAGCAGGGGAACAGCGGGGCAGGATTTAATTGGGCTTTCCCCAAACACACTGCTAAGGGTGTGTTCCAAATAACACCACTACTAAATAGTTTTTTTTTTTTTTTTTTTCCCCCTCTTCCCCTTAATCCTCTGCAGCGCCTCCGTACTTGGTTCYAGGGAAAGTGCCATGAAGGCCACTCTTGCTGTGTACAAAACCTGTACGATGTGTGAGGAGCTGATTCCACAGGCAGTGCTGCTGTCCACTMTTGCCTTGGTTTGCTGGTAGCAAACAGCATTTCCCTACCAGGTGATGGTCCTGGTGCCAACTTCTGACTGTCCTCGCACCCTCCTCTAGCTTCTGCTCTTCCACCCTGAGCAGCATCTGCTCTGACCCTGACCCATGCTGTATCTTGCGCAGCCTTGACCCTCACTGCAGGAAGGAAGGGAGAGCAGAAAGGAGCTCTGCATTAAATGTGCTTTGTGCTCATGCCATGGTGCTGTTGCCCATGCTTTGCCGTGCCCTGGCCCTCTCCAGTCTCATTCTGGAACAAGCTGCTGGCTTCTTGCCTTCTGCTGCCCTCCTGTATTGCCTGCCCCTACTGCAGCCTCTAGCAGAAAGGAAGGTGGAGGTTTCTGGTCCCATCTCACACAGTGCTCTTCTTTTKTTCCCTTCCTGCCAGGTGAATAATATTTCATGTGTAAATCCCTTTCTGCCCTTCAGAGATCTTACTCCCCTGTCTTCTGCTGGTTTCTTGCTGTGCTTTCCCAGCTGAGCTGGGCTTGGCCTGTGCTCCCTGGCACCTCCTGCCATTGCCAGAGCTGCACGTTCCTGGCCTAACTGGGGAGCTCAGAGCAGCAGCCAACAAGTTACAGCAGGAAGTGTTTTATACTAACCTCTTGAAAATGAGGCTGGAACAAATTGCTTTTATTTCTGTAAAGGAGATTTTTTTTTTCTGCCCTATTTCTGTCTCTAAAAGCAATGCAAGGTTCAGTGTTCAGCAGAGGGGTGTGTGAGGCTGTGGAACTTGCTATCCCAAGATGTGGAGTCAAATGCTGTCAGCCACTTCACTGAGTTCCCCTAGTTGCATCGGATGAGACAAAAACACATTAAGAATGAGTGCTCTAGGATATAAAATAGCTCCCCCTTGACTGATGTCAGCTCTGGGTACTGTGTGCATTTCAGTGCTTAATCAGCCAGTCATGGACAATTTGCACCAACTTGAGATTCTGCTACTGACCGTGCAGGAGTCCAGTATTTCTAGGAAGGGAAAGAGTAAATGGTCTGTAACAGACACCTCAATTGGTGCCATCCAGGGCCATGCGGCCAGCCTGAGTAACACAGTCTTGCAGCAGCCATTCAGTGTTCAAAAAAAAAAAAAAAAAAGATATGGCAGAAATTATGGATTTTTTTAAAGTTCTCATAACCTGTTCCCCCTTCGTGTGGTAGGAAGATAAGTAGGCCTGTGTTTAGAAGGAGTTAGAAAGASTTTAGATGGAGATTCAATGCAAAAATAATCCTGCAGCACAAGTTGATTGTAGATAGAAATTAAAACTGGAATATTTCAAATAATACCCGAGGACTTTCCTTGTGGAGAAGCAGGAGCAGCTTTGGGAGCCCAAGGCTGGGTGCTGTGGCCTCCTTTGGGGCTGACCCATGGGGTGAGTTTTACCTCCCCACGTGGAGGAAGGGTTCAGCCCTGTGACCCTTTGGAGGCTGCAATATGTGATGCAGAATCTACTCCAGCAGAAGTAGGGAATGGAGCAGCAAAACAGCTGAAACTGCCATCCCCAAGGGCCTTAATGTGCAAAAGGAAATGACTCAAAGCTCAGAGGGAAAAGACACTGTACAGGGAAGAAAAATAAGTTTGGTCAGAAGCCCCTGTTCTGTTCAAAACCTGTCTTGAAAAAAAGTCTTTCTTCTGGCCTGCTGCTCCATCACAAAAACAGCTTGAGTTCACTTGGGCTGCTGGGAGGTCGCCAGCCAGAAGAGTCTGGGCTATGGTAGTTGYTGGAAGTGCTGGCTAGCAGGTGGAGTGACTTGAAGAGATGAATAAAGATTCCATTTCCTTAAAATTCACGCAACCCACGGTCAGTCCCGAAAGGACAGAGGGGTGAGTGGTGAGCGTGGGATGGCAGTGCAACATGAGCTACTACATGTGGTTTTCAAGACTTTGTGCATGTGCACTTGTCCCAGTTTGTCCTGAGTTGGCCATCTCAASTAGCAGAGCTGCATACAACAGGAGAGTCTTCTGTGCTTAAATTGTGCCTTTTATGTGTTTGCCACGTACATATTCATCCCTAGAAATAATTCAGCAACTGACATCTGGCTTTTAAGTTAAATCCAAGTTAAATCCAAAAGTCAAGTCTTTTTATACAACTTCTTCTCTGATACAACTTTCTGGTACAAATTTTAAATGATCTGGGAGAGATTCTGATTCTGTCTCCATACTTGCACCTTACTGCTTCCCAAAGCACTACGTTCCTCCAACAAACGTGTAGTCCTGTCACAACTCAAGGGTAGTTGTCATTTTATCCCATCATTTTTACCAAGCACTAGACAAGGCAGCTCTTGGTAGGTTAGGGCACCAAACTAGGACCAGCTTTAGCTACCACTGAGCAGCTGAGAATATGTTGGGGTTGCCCTGTGACTATTTGTCTCAATTTCTCCATTTCTTAGTAGAAACAGCTGTACTTTTGTTCCCCAAACCTCCTTGAAAGCCTGACAGCAATGTCCACGTGATGCTTTAGTGAAAAAATAATGAAAAAACTAAATGAAGTAAAACTGAAGTGAAAAACACTTTTTCTTGCAACTTGCCTTCTGAMAGCAGGAAAATCCCAGCACAGCTAAGGCTGTACCTTAAGCTCAGGCACATTACTAAACATCAGAAAACTGAGACTGGAAGGGCCATCAGGAAGCCAACCTTTCTATGCATTAGTGCTAGGGACCTGCTTTGTTCACTGACAAGATTTTCAGGGTTACTGAGAGCAACAAATATTGTCAGTCCGAATTTTGCATTGCTGCCTACTCATTGCATAGTGCAAGCTAATGAAGTTAACTGGATATATTAGTTGTCCTGTGCTTCTTGCTCTATATCGTTGCTTTACCTCTGGCTATGGAAAAACCATGCACACCTGCTGAAAACGCCATGAAAGCAATACTTTAGCAGAAGAAATGGGCAACATTTTGCCTAGTAATATCGTAATGCAGGTGACTGAGAAATCACTCGCTCAATTATATGCATGGAGGGAGCAACATGTGGAATTTTATGGGCGATATAAAAGAGGAGAGAATGAGGTTTTTATCACCGCACTCAGTTGTAGACGAAGCGGGAGGTTGTTTCCCACCCTCTTGCATATGCCTGGATTATGCAGGGAAATTAATGTCTGTCTAGGGATTTGGCACAAAGTGGGTAGGRAGGCTGGGCCTATTCCAGAGACACCGTCCCATCCCTGCCACATCCCTCCTTATATGGATTTCATGTGTTCAGGACCAGGCAATGTCTAAACAAAAGCTACATTCTAAAAATATAAACTTTGGCTTCTTTACTAATAATGAACTCTCAAAGCAGGATAGAAAAAAAAACTTTCAAAAATTTAATTACACTTAATTGCCGCTTTTTTTGTCCCTTGGTAGTTGCCAGAAMAAGGGAAGCAAGATCATTTTAACGCCCCTCTTGTGCTTTCTGTAGAACCACTACCCAAGAAGTCAGGTTAAATACAAGCAAACCTCTGTGTTTGGTGTTTTTAGCATGTAGGCAAAGTCCAGCAGTCTTTTATCCCCTCCTATAAATTATTTTACAGTGCCTTACCCAATGACCTCTTTGAGTCTGGAGCTGACAGTGACTGTCACTGAAGCTGCAGTGCCCATGCCCATCTCCTCCTGAAGACAGACTGGCACCTGAGCTGTCCCCGGCTTCATTCTAAGGGCAAACAAAACCAAAACATTTCTTATCCACTGCTTACAGCAGATCCGTCCACTATTTTTTTATTTAATATATTAAATAACTTGTAAAAACCTCACAAGTATCTTAATTCTTTTTTTTTCGTACTGTAAAGCTTGACATCTGGGCCTGTAACAGCTCATCAGTGGATTTGTGAGATGAGGCAAATGACATTTCTATATAGAGCACTGGCTGCTGTAGGAATCAGATGGTGAAATGGGACTGTAAAGAATTTGCTATTGAGCGATGATCTTCATCCAAGGATCTCAGAGTACAGCCCTGCCCGTTCTGCTGACACAGAGGACGGGTGACTTTACTCCAGCCTGCGCAGCAAAATTGGTCCTGCARCAGAGCATCTCTGGAGACAGGTCCATGGTACAAAGCAGGCATGAGTGAGCAGGCACTGCATCTGTGCGTTTTAGAGCACTTCTGTATATGGAGATCTTGATGCCAGTGTGGACAGTCGTGCATTTGTGGTAGCTACTTGTACTCAAAATATTAATCCTGTCCTTGCTGCACACGCAGCCCCCTCGGACTTTTTCTTGCCCCCTTCCCTTGTCAGAAGACATGCTGCTGACTTGCACTTGCTTCCCTTTGCACGGAGAGCTGAGCAGCGCTCTGTATAAACACTGCTTCTGTGGATTAAAACCCAGCATGGGGCCACAGCAGCCTTCCAGCTCACGCTGACCTCAGGAATGCTCTTCCAGTAAAAAGGCTTTAGTGCCATTCCCCAGCAAAAGTACTGGTTATATAAATAGTCAAGCCAGACATCAGAAATATGATTTAGTTTTAAGGTGAACGTGATAAACCGATAGGAGATGGTTGCTTTTAACAGTAAGAAACTGGACTCAGTGACCCTGAATTTCCCTTCTGTCCCATGCTTGTACTTCTGGGAGAGAATGAATTATATCTGCCCCCCTAAGCAAGCCTTGCATAAATGCTGCTTTTTTTCCTTTTTCTTTTTTTCCCCTTTCTTCAAGGATAGCTCTATATAGCGCTTTCCGTGCCCTGGTGCTGAATACTTGACTCTTAAGAGCCAGTTCCCTCTGCAGCAGAAGGACAAATATCTGTCTTCCTAACATAGCTACTCAGTTGGATCAGAGGGAATAATCTCCTGTGTTAAAGAGGAAGTTCTGTCTTTGACCACGTTGTCTTTGACTACTCAAGGGGCACAGGGACAAGTAAAAAATGACCACAAGGCCATCTCTTGATTTCTCAACAAATCATACCTTCAAAGTTTAACAATATTTTGCCCTGAGTATCTTCAGCATTTCTCTGTTGGAAGAGTTTAGTCTAGCTCTCCTCAGAGGGCCCATTGATGTCTGGGCCTGTACCTCATAGCGCAGCTGCTGTGGAGTTTGGGGACTGTCTTGGCCTAGTGCTTTGACCAGTATGCTACTGAGAACAGCGTTTTTGAAGATTAACCTTCTCAGAGGAACTCTGTCTAGGATACACTAATGTGTTAGAGGGAATGGGAGGTGCMATAGCCCTCTTGCCAGAACCAATAATCATCATGCTTGGATGCAAAAAGGTATCACAGGYTTCAACACCTCTGTGGTCCTGGTCCTCCTCAATGACACGTGAATTTCCCTCTTCCTTCTGTTCTTTGCAGTACCTGGTAAGTGCCAGGTCCTGTCCAGTTCTGTGCACAATAAAGTGGTCACCTTGCATGAGGTTAACCTTCAGCGAAGGCAGGTCACTTATACTAGCTGAAAATCTAGTTCTGTGCTCCAGAAAATGTGTTTAATAGCAAAGCAAAGTCATGCAGACTAGAGATGCACCATTTCAAGTCTCTCTCTTTTTSTCTCTCTTTTATTATCAAATCACTCCAGTCAGAAGCAGCAATGTGATTTTTAGAAACTCCAAGCCTTACAGAAAGGTAGAGGTGATGGTTGTGTGTCAGTGCTGAGCTCTGGGCATGAGGGCAGTCTCAGCTACTCAGGGACATCAGGAGCTCTTGAGCCCTCTTTGGGGGCTGAGGAGCATTTTTATCTGTACAACTTTTTCTTGGTGGAATATCTTAATGTGTTTCCTTTCTGATTAGCAGCTATGCCAGGTCAAAATCTCCTAGGGAACCAAATGCCTGTGTTGTGCCCAGTTCACTGCTCAGCTGCCTGTGCAAGGGCAGGGTGGGGCTGAAGGAGATTTCTGATTTAAAAAAGTTCTTTTTTTATGTTGTTGGACACAGGAGCCATATGGGTTTTAATGAAAGCTGCCTTGCTACCTGTGAAGATATTTGATTGCTGCTGGAGCCTGTTCTGTTCTACTGAATGGGTGTGCTTATCTCTATCTTAAACAGAATGCTTAGTACAAACACGAAGTGAAAACTGCCTAAGTGCAAACACAAGAGCTCGGAGTTGGGGAGCTCTGTTCTTGTCACTCTTTCAAGTGAATCCCAACCACTCATCCACCATAAGATAATTTGCAGATAAAATGTGCCCAAGTTCCTTGCAGGCCTAAAACAACATCCCTGGTGAATCCAGGACAAACTGTCTTTGCTGCCTAGGAATCCATAGGGAGGAGTAGAAAGAAAGTGCTCTGAAAAAAAGCAAAGCCTGCAGAGGAAAAAGCATGTGAGTCTACCTGGGGTGATGCAGAAAGACCTGTCAGGGGAAATCTCTCTTTACAGAGCTTCCTGTTGAGCGCTGCCACAAGGTGCCCCCTGCAAACCAGCCTTYGGGCGCTCCGTGTTCGACAGTGCCTCTTCGTTTCCCCAAGAGCAAGGGAGATAAGGGAAAGGAAGAATGCCAGAAGTGGCTTTATCAACTAGCAACTCAACGTCAGGTATTCATTAAAATAGTGGAGAGGGGACCTGGCAGTCTGTAGTGTTGCTTGATAAAGAGATTTCTACGCATACCAAAAAACTCTAGCAAACCCATTACCTTTTATCTCTGGTGCACAATAGTGCCAAGTGAAGGGTGTTAGTCCTTTCTGGAAGAGGGAAAGGAATTTTACAACACAGAATTGCATCTTGCTTCTCTTTTTCTTTTTCCAAGATTTTGTCCATCTGTTACATTTTTCAAAAACAAACAAACTATTAATACAGTGCATTGACGGAGCCTTCTGTTCAAGGCTCTTAAAGCTCAGTAGAGATATTCATGATTTGATTTGCCAAGAAAGAGTCCTTAAGAGATAAATACTGAATTCCTTGCTTCCCACAGGCGGATGCCAGAGAGGCTCTGCGCATGTTTACAACTGTCTGGGGCTCAGGACTCGGGAGATCTTGCTTAGTTCCTGGTTCTCTCAGGATTCCCCTTTGATGTCAGTCTAATCACCTATTTTCTGACTCTTGGTTTCCTCACCTGTAAGACGTGAACATTTCTTTACCACTCTCTTGCCCATCTGCACCCTGGGGCAAGATTTCAGCCAAGGMCCTGGAATTGGATCCAGTCCACATGATGCAGCCCTTGGCCTGGGGTCTCGACTGGGTGTTTACTCCTGCAGTGCGACACAACTGGAGATTTTAGCAACCAACTGCTCGGTGCCAAACTGTCTGTTTTAGCTACCAGTATCAGTGTAGTCACAGCAAGAAGATTTAATTCCAACTACCTTAAGAGATCCTTGGATTCCTAGGCAGATTTTCTGCCTGCCCCAAGCTCTTTGCTGCTGCTGTTGCAGTTCTGTTGCTACCAAAGGAGCTTGTAGAGGCCTAGGAGATGCTGTGACTCATCTATCTGCATCACCAGGAAACTCACGTGGCACCAAATCCCCTCTGAAGTGATGTAGTGCAAAGAGATGGAGYGGTGCAGCAGTGGGGCTTAGGGGATTGGAGTCTCTGGCTCTAAATCATACTTGTTTTGCTTGCTACCACAGCACTGAAGGAAACATGCATGTGGTGATCAAGCTATAGCCTGAGGAGTTCCACTAGAAATACCTTCCTGAAAATCTCCTTGTTGCCAGAGACATCAAGGCTAGGGACTGCCAGCCTGGGACACCAKCCCAGTCACAATGTTCTTAGTCACTTTTTCTTTTGTCTTTTTTTCCTTTGTAGAAGAGAGAAGAGAAATTGGATGAAATGCCCTAGATAGAAAGCTTTTGTTATCAGGGAAGAAGCAAAGATATCCAAGAAAGGAAGGAGCCAAGTATCTACCACTCTGGAATGTGTTCAGAAACATCAGTTGCTACTTAGCAGAGGACAGAATCACGAAAAGCATCTTAAATTCTTTAATAAGGGAGCAACCAATGCAAAATTGTGTTCTTTTAGTGAAAAATGCTCTCSTTTCTCACTGTCTCTTTGCAGCTGAGCTTACGGTGATTTTCAAAATATATTCTGCAATTCTGAGTTGGTTTCTGAGCTATTTATTGTAAAGACAGAATCATAAAGCTAACCTAGCCAGAATAAAAGTAGCTTTTATGGTAGTAGTTAATGCTAACCAGTCCCTTGGGTTCCTGTTCATTGCTAAATTGTCTTAAAGCTGAGCCCAGGTGATGGCTTCTGCTCAGGAACTTGGAATAAGGTTAGTAAAGAGCTCTTGGGAGTATGGTGGGATGGTAGGAGTGTGAAAACTGTATCGGGGCACAGGGCTGGATCATATAGAAGAAATATATYTGATTACAGTAGTGCTTGGAGACTGTGCAGAACCAGGACTTCGGGCTGGTAGGTATCAGTAGTGCATAGACACCAGGAGAAACTGCTCTGATTAGCTGGATAGCCATGGAGAAAAGCTGGTTGACTTACATGAAGGTTGGTGTTACTGTCCCTACCCCACACAGGAATTTAGTCAATGGTGATATCAAGACATACCAAGTGTCTTTAAATCAGGAGATGCTTGTACTTCTCTCCTGGAAGAGTGTAATGTCGTTGCAGAAAGGTGGTGTTGGAGAACTGGGTGTGAAATGACTCCCAGGCAGCGTTCACGCTGTCCTGGAGGGGCTGGGGAAAAGCAAACRTTAGTGGTTAGTTGGGTTCCTGTTGATCTCTTCTCCAATTGCTTCCCACCACAGATATGTGAAGTCTACCGAGTCTAAGGTAGGGAAAGTGTCTCAGTTTTAAGTCCTCTACTTGCGTCAAGTGACGTGGCAGAGCAAGACATTTCAGAAGGACTGGCGGGGAACAGAGAGAATTCGGCACAATCTGTACTTGAGAAATTAGGCTGGATATTTTGCAATTTTGTCATGACTTTGCATGACCTGCATTATACCTATGAGATCATCTCCAGCAAGTATCAATAGTCTATTCCCTTATGCCTTTATGTATTTTTAATACCATGTAATTGCCAGAAAATAATATTGTTTCTGGAAGCTTTCACTGCAACATTTAGTTACAATTTTATCCTATTGCCTGTGAATTCAGGATCTCTTATTTACCCTGAGCCCAGCACCTGTGAAAGGAAAAAGAAGGTTATAAATATATATCCACAATAGTTTTAAAATAACTTTGAAAGTCATTGTATGAAGTCTGATTCAACTTATGAAAAAGAATTCTTACACCTGGGTCAGGATTTTTGAATTATTTGCACCTAAAACTGGAACAGTCAAACTATAAACTACAGATACAGACTTTCACATTGCTTAAGCTCCAGCTTTCTGTGTTATGTATACCAAATATCACACCTTTTCACACCACAGAGGTACTCTCAGCATCATGTGAATTAGACATTCTCATCACATTCAAGTTCTCATATTGAGCTTTGCTAGGTATTAGATTAGCTACTAGCTTAGGGCGTAATGTTGCCCATCCTGAATCCAACCAGGTAGGATTTATGAAGCTGTATAAGAGCCTAAAATGTTCAAAGCAGTAAATACAGATTGGTGAGAAGAGCACAGGTGAAATGAATGATGATAAGGACTGTGTCATAAATATAGCTGATCATACAGATATTGCTTCTACTTCAATGGACTATATGACAATAATACTCAACGGTCTTGATCGGAGGATCTCGGATCATTCTGTAAGGAATTTTTCTTGTCCCCATTACAGCTGGTAGTGGAAATTAATACCTGAGAGATTTAGTGATCCCCTGAGACTTGAAGCCATTATATATGACATTGAGAAGTAGAGACTTCATTTCCCCATATATCCAGTTCAGTTGCCTACRCACTGGAGCCCACTGCCTCTTCTCGTAGGTGCGAGGGATTCTATGCACCCTCGTAAGCATGCACGAAGAGGTACTGAAAAGAACCAGGCACTACAGCTTGTACCAGAACTACCTAGCACTGTGACATATGAAAGGACTAAGGGAGAGGAAACAGGCTCCTTTGGGTGGCTTTGCTGGGAAGCGAATGATCTAAGAGGTAACTTGGCCGTGTGTTGAGTCTTGCTGAGCTAAAGTCTCATGAACTTGTGAGTTCAGATCTTATCCTCTCCACTGGGACAAGGGATGACAGTAGCATCGAAGAAATGCATTTGTGAACTAGGACTGAGTTCTGCTTTCTCTTTCCTATGTCTTTCTTTGTCTTAGGTTGATAGGAAAGAGCTTCTATTCTCTCCATACACCCAACTGTGTAACCTGGACTGTAATTAATATAGGTAAGTGTCAGCTGAAGGGAAAGAAGGTCACTTCCAAGCGCTGAAAAGATTGCTAAGAATTGGTCCACAGTGTGAGTGATGGCACCCTGCTCTTTCTGCAAATACTTTCTATCTCCTGCTGCCAGTCGTGCTAGAAGTACAAACCCTAACCCTTCTCAGGAGGATCTAAATGTTCTGATTGCTATTCAGTAAGGGGAATATTTCTTCAATTAGTTCAGTGGAACTCTGGAAGGAGGAAGGGGCTGCAAAGAGGGTGAAGAAAAAATGGAGAAAGCTTTTCAACCTTTCTGAAAACCTCTTGCAATCTGCTGCAGGTTTGCACTGTGGGTCCTGGCCAGTTCTTCTTCCATCAGCACATCACTAAGGTTGGCCAGGAGAGAATGGCCTCATGGGGAGCCTGCCAACTTCCATAGGTTGTGGGCCCATCTCTTCTCTTTCCTTGGCAGTAGAAATATACTGCAGGGAAGTAGCTACCAACTACCCTTGGCTTCGTGCTGTCCTTGTTCTTCTGAGCCGAGGTCTTGGCCATGCAGTCTCCATGCAGCTGCGAGACTGATCAGTTGAGCAAGAGCAATGGGAAAGGCAGCATGGTCTAGTGGATGTGGTGTTAAGCAGAAGCCCAGAGATCTGGATTTCATCGTTGTAGAATATGTAGAGAGACTGCAATGACCTACTCTCCCTAGATGCTGACCCTCTTTGCTTAAGATCTTGCCTGCACTCTGTGCTCTTTGTTTCAGACAACTTTGTTATCCATAGAGAAAAATGCAGGGATATGTGAAATGAAATCTAGCTCTGTTAAAGCAAGATGTCTTCTGGAATCATCTCAGGCCACTGTGGGCCCTGCTGTAGGCTAAACTAATGCCCAAGGTATATAAAGGCTCTGATTAAACCTATTTCACTGTGTTACGTTGTGTGGAGGCTGTGCTCTTCTACGCAATAACTGCTGCAACTCAGTACCGATGCTGAGCTTCCTCTCTGATTTACCCATGCTTTAACATCTATAAAAAAAGAGCCTATAATTGCAGTACTTTGGGTCTGATATTCTTAGCTGCACTACAGTGAAGATGGTGTGAGAGATTTCTTACTAGCATGGGGCCAAACTCAACAAACAAAAGCCTTAAATAAGGAATAAACAAACTGGGAATGACCTCAGAGGAGCTCGTTCTGGTCTAGAAGGGTGGGAATAGAGGAAAAGATTTCCCAGGGTCCCCTCCAGTTTGTTTTCCTGTTGCTCTGGCCAAGCTGCACCTAGGCAATGCTCCTGCTGCCAGTCCTTGCAGATGCAGGAGCTCTTCCCTGTGGTTCTCATGTCGCAGCTGAAGGTTCCTCACTTTCATTAGATTTGGAGGGGCATGTTCAGACCAGGAGACTGTCTCAGCCTCTACCTCTTCTTCCAGACTTTCCCCCTGCATTTTTCCATTACCATCCACAACTCCTTCCTGGGAAACAGCGCAGTTTCAGTTCCAGACACTTTCTGCATTCTGAACTCTGCTGCTTTGTTCATGAAAAAAGCCATTGCGCTGACCTGGCCTGCCCTGTCTAGGGAGATTACTCGAAACAAGTCTGCGTGCATGAATCAACCCATGCTGCTGAAGCAGCTCATCCAGCTTCTTCTTGTCCTTCGCCAGCCGCTTTGCAGACAGTTTAAAAGCCAGGGTCTTGGGGCCAGGCTCCTGGCAGCAAACTGCAATGTTTGAGCGAGGAACTCCTAAATCAGCCCCTGCCTTGCTGCTTAGCCTGATGCACGTGACTGTGATTTATTCTTCCTTTAGCCTTTGTTATTTTCCTTGTTGGTGCTGAGAAGCCTCAGGGTGGCTTTTGGTCCCCAGTGTTCTCCCCTTCGAGGCAGAAGGATGCTCTTGGACCATGAAGCTGCAGAGTAGCTCTGTGTCCTCTCTGTGGCCCTGCCACCAGTTTGAGGGACGAGCCCTTTGCATCTGTGTGTCCTCTTTCCTTCAGCCTTTACCATGTAGTTAGTAACAGGTCTCCCAGCCAGGCCACGCTTTGCAGGGGACTCTGGAGAGTGCAGATTGGCTTGGGGTGGGAAAGGGTCCAAGCTGACTCTTATCCCTGAGCTGTCAGCAGAATGTGCTGAGGTGTTTAAACATTGATGGAAACATAGAAGAAATAGTTGTCTTCTTCCGGAATGGGTGAGGGATTTACAGTGTAAAACATCCCAGAGCTCTTTGCCAACACTGCTTAGGTCACAGCTGTTCCTCTGCAGTAAGAGCACATGGCAACCACGGTGGTGAAAAATGTTCATCTCATGCACACTTAAGCCTAGAAACATGGGAGATAAATAAGGCAAGGACTTGAGAAGCACAGAGGTGGATTCACAGTGAAAAAGRTTTTCTTGTGCTGGAAGAACCCACAGGTTGGGGACAAAAATCGGACAGAAATGGTGAGAGCTGTAAACTAAACTTCTTCATCGGGTTGGATTTGATGGGCGATGGATTTGATTGGGGATGGATTTGAAGGAGAGGGGGTAAGAAGTTGAGAGCCATTACTTTGCTGTCCAGGAGATGGTTTTGCTATTCAAGACTCCCCAACAAAATATTTCAAATATTTGCAAATACGTATTGCTGGGATTGTTTGCCATGGGCTGTCATGCTGAGATTTAGGCCAGCAGTGTGTAAGTGTAAGCCACAATTACACAGTTGAACATTTCCGTGTTTTGGTACACCTAATATTCCCTACTTCCCGTGGTGCTGCAGGAAGGGGTTGTTTGGGGTGCTCAGCCCATGGGAGCGAGGGCTGGTCGAAGCCCTTAGGTGACCTGGAAATCGTATTTCCAACTCAACGCAGCGCTTCATGACAAGCCCATCTGGTGCCCTCCCGGTTTGTGCAGGGAACTCTGCCTTGGTGTCTGAAAGAGCAAATGTTCCAGATAGATGAGGGGGGCAAAAAAAGTGTTTTCTGGGCTAATCCTCGGCAGCAGGGAAGGGCAGCGCCTGCTTCTGGTTGCTCCTGAGGAGCAGCGTCACCAGCCCCAGCTGTGCAGGGCAGCACCACATCCCCGGCATCCCGGAGGTCTCTCCCCCGGCTGCTGCCGGTGACCTCGACCGGGAGCCTCTATAACCGTGGCTGCTGTGCCGGCGTGCGCGGGGCGCCGGCGTGCGCGGGGCGCCGTGCCGCGTGTGCCACAGCTGCACGCGCAGCGCGCACCGCTGCCTCCTCTCTGTATCCCCCACGCCAGGTTTTCTAATTACAGGCCTGTGGCCACCAGCCAGTCGGCTCCGTTTTGGAGGCTTGTTAGTGGCCTTTGGATGTCAGGCTGAATTTTTCCTAACTGTCCATAATAACAGTAATAGCTTGACTTCCACCATGAGACAATTAACCTTCTTAAAGTTAAGTGCCTCAGTGTGTGCCTCGGAAAGATTCCTGCTACAAAACAGACAATTACCTTTACTTAATAACCTTTCCCTTTTTAATCTGATATTAGTGCCAAAGTAAATGTAAAGGGCAGTGCTCTATGTCCACTCTTAAGTACTTTAAATGCTGGTCCATGAAGGCTAATGAGCTGCCATTTTGCTTAAGCTAGATTTGCTGCAGGCCTAACTTTACTCTACGGGATCTTCCTTTTTTTTTTTTTTTTTTTTAAAAAAAAGCTTAGAATCCAAATAGAATCAAAGATGTAAATTTGTATTGAAACTTTACAAGTGGGGAGGGGAAAAAAAAAGTGGTACAGAAAGAAAAAAATAACCATGAAGCTACAAAACAAGGCAAAGTATGAGGATTAAAAAAGCTTTCTGGATTAAAGCTGGTTTCAGTGGGCAGCAGAACCGTCATCTTTGCCCCAGGAGCTTCGTGGTGTCGAAGCACCTATTGACAAAGATGCAGAACGGGGATGGCAAGAGCGGCGCGGGGGTTTTCTGCATGTGTGGGTGGYGGGTCCCCAGCAGTGCTGGCCTCTCCTCTCCTGCCTGCAACAGACCCACACGAGGCAAGAACAAGGCTGGCGACTCTGYGGATGCAATTGCTTCATGGGCTGCTGCTCACCGTAATTAATATGTACAACATTAGTAACTGGTGAGACATGAAATGCTCTTTTAAGCTAAGAAGTTATTGCTCCGCTGACCCGGTATTTTGCACTTTCTGTGAGAGCTGTCGAATCATGTTGAATTTAACTGGTGATAAAACCACATAAAAATCTGCGAGAAATGTACAGTTTCAAGCACTTCTCTATTGTGTGAGGAAAGATCGCTTTTCTAGGAACATCAGATAAACAACAATAACAAAATTAAAAGACAGGAAAGGGCTGTGTTATGCCAGCTCTTAAAAAAAAGTTTATTTCTTTTCTAGCTTTTAAATTCAGATGTTGGTTGCAGAGTGTTTGCACACACATTGCAGATCGTGGTTTATTTGTTTCGTTACAGTGTCCGCTGCCTGCTGCTGAGCCAACATTTATCCTCTTCTTGTAGGAGTCCTCTGATTTCCTCATCTTATATAATAAGGTTTATTATATTTTTTTTTCTTCATCTAATAGAAGCAGCCCCAGGTTCTAATCAAGATAGTGGACTAATTGCTATAGAAAGATAATCAGGCAGACCCTGTCTCAAACTCTGTAAATATTTATACCTGCACTTAGTTGTCTGCATGCAAACCATCCTCTGCAGTCATGGGCATTAAGCTAAGCCCCTACTTATGTGTCRATGGGGTGAGAATCTGCCTTAAAACAAAGTTTGTCTACAATAAAACAAGTGCATAGTGGTAACCAGATTGGGATAATTGGGAACCAGATTAGGATTGAATCAGACAGGGATTGTGTTATGGATTTGAGCTGCAAAGTTTTTTTTTTAATTGTCTTATACAAAAATAATTAAAAATAGGAGTAACTATGCCAGGCATAGATACACATACAAAATGTGTATCTATGTACTAAGTCTTCCTGGTYAAAACAAACTAATAGGAATTCTGTGCCATTTTAACCATTATTTGGGAAACATTTATATACTCAGTTTTAGAACCTGCTTTATATGCCTGAATCAGTTTAGTTTTACATGTTTATTGCAGCTGTGAGAAAATTCACTTTTTGCTTTGGTTTAGGCACCTCAGACTTCTAAGGTATTAACTTTAGAAGCTGAATGCATGGAACTAATCAAAACTTTCATAAACAGATTAATAAGGAGGCAAAAATGCACAAGYGTGAGTTGCGAAGCTTTGAACAACCAGAGCTGCTACAGTGCCCTTTTTATTTCTTTATTTTAATAAGCAGTTTARTTGCTTTATTTGTAGGTCAGTTGTGGGGATGATCAGGTGGCGTGAATGCGCCTAACACCAAGTGCTGYTGGCAGGTAGAAATGTAGTAGTGACGTTGCTGGAGCTCTGTTGGAGCCTCTTRTAAAGGAAAAAAGCAGGAAAAAAAAGAAGACACAAGCAAATGGGTCCCAGGGTTGTTCTTTTAGTTCAGTTTTCTGAACGTGCAGAGCTGTGGGATTTCATGTAGCATGACCAGCACTGTCCTATCTGACCAAGAATTGTGGCTTCCCCATCATAAAAGCCGAAGATCCGCCTCCCTCAGACTTTTGGACCTAACAGTGTTCATTTGATGTTGTTTGCCTGCTGGGGGGTAAATAATCCCCTCATGGGGAAAGCCGTGAGGGCTGTCCAGGTAGGAGAATAAAAAAGGACCCCCAAAKAATAAAAAAGGACCCCGAAACAGCACAAAAAGAAACCCGGAGGACTGTTTCCAAAGCCTGCCCTGCTGACGGGGGGGTGCAGGCGGGAGATGGGGCTGCTCGGAGCGATGGTTTCCTGTGCCGCGTGAGTCACGGTGCGGCCTAGAGGCCTCGCTTGCGATTTGGGACCATAAATTTCCTTCCTGAGTTTGTTAGCAGCAAACAATGTGAGTAACACACACGTGCAAAACAGTCCAGACCCACCGTGGCTGCCGGTGTTACGCAGAAGGAGCAGTGCATAAGCAATGGGCTGCTTCGACGGAAACATCTTCCGTTTAGCCTGGCTTTTGCCCAGCTTTAATTTCTTTCCTTGGAAGGTGTTTGGTTCCTGCATAAAATGTCAATTCCCCGCTCAGACAAGCAAACAAGAATCCCCTTTCTTTGCTGCTCTGAATAACTTTGATGCTTTCCCAAAGAAAGGGAAGGCAGCGGTGCCGATGCCTCGTGGGGAACMAGGTCTGTATGAGGCCTATAGACCTAGAGCCACATGCCCTGGCACCCCAGCTCTGCCAAATGCAAGTCTTAGTTTCCATCTTCTGTTTTTCTGTTTGCTACTAAGATGCTAAATTTCTCTTAATGGGAAAATACATTAAGGTAAGCCTTAAAACAGGGAAGGTTCCTACTTGTATTTCTTGTTGAGATGTATCTTATTGGCCCTCTGAAAATTTGGCAAAAGCCTCAAGACCAAAGGAAAAAGATACAATTTCAGAGAAACTTGGTATTTCTCGTGTTTAGCAGGTTGGCTTGGCTTCACAGAGTGTGTTTCTCTGTATACGTCAGAAAGGGGAGTAGCGTAAGCAACAGCAAGACAGCAGCTATTTTTTGATTTGCAGTTCACAGCACAGAGTTGCTTTCACCCTCTCCCTCATCTCCCTTTACAAAGAAATGCTAAATTAGCAATGAAGCCAGCACATTAGCTGACAGGTACTGCAAACAACCTAATCATGAGACAGCATTAAAAGAAAAAAACAAATTCAGCATATTGTAGATGTTGAGGTTGTTTTCTTCAGCAATCACATCTGGGTAAAGTTCTCTTCAGATAGTTACTGGGTTGCAGCTAAACATTTTWTAAAGCATGTTTCAGTGTTGTTGTTAATTGAAAAGGATCTAGTATTTCTTACTCATTTCTTACTGGCTAAGTTTTTCATATTGATTGTGGCCCATCCTAAAGTAACCTCCTTTGGTAGGAAGCTGCCAATGCCTCATACCAAATACCTCAATGAGGAGCCT
This sequence comes from Nothoprocta perdicaria, assembly GCF_003342845.1. Taxonomy (NCBI): domain Eukaryota; kingdom Metazoa; phylum Chordata; class Aves; order Tinamiformes; family Tinamidae; genus Nothoprocta; species Nothoprocta perdicaria. The sequence goes on from NW_020455643.1 coordinate 9,802,600, forward strand.
GTCGAGGTGTAAAAGGAAAAGAGATGGGATATAGCGACATGGGATGGGATGTAAAAAGCTTTACTCAGACAGGGTTTAAAAGTGACTTTTTATGCTTATTTTTAACTAACTGTGAACTTCTGTAATAGGTACAGAGTGCTGCTCTGCTCCTTAAATAGCTGCAATGACGAGCTGGCGCTTGCTTCTGTTCCTAAGTGAATTTATGGAGCTGTTGTCGCACGYTTTGTTGGAGAAAATATATGATGGTTCTGTCATAGGGACTGGACACCTATAATTTGCTCTCCTTTGCTCTCGCATAAATCCCTGATGCTTGCCCGTGCCGTTATTATATTCCGAGCAGTGCTGTAATCCCCGCCGCCGGAGCAGGGCTATCGCTGGTGCTGAGTCACCAGGACCRGCCCGTCGGAGACACTGCCCGGGGCTGCCGTGTGCAGCAGAGYGTCATGTGAGGGCATCTGCTGCAGGGGCATCCGGGCAAACGGCTCATGGGGGGGTGCCCAAAGGTGCAGGGGGCCTGCGTAAAACAACTCATAGGTGGGTTTTTTGCTGTCTTGGATAACTTTTCCATAGTTTCTAGTGCCTGACTGGTGTGGGAAGTGTGCAAAGCTTGGAGAACAATTAGAGGGACATGCTTTAACATTAGGTTTCTTTTTTAAGCTCCTGTATTTCTATCAACCTTCCTGAATTTTGAGGGGATCAATGCACCAGCTGTGCAGCACTTGGCTCTCCTGAGCAGGGCCCTCGTCCTGCRTCGCAGGCCCCTCTCAGTAGGCACGAGGGCAGTGCTAAGTCCTCTCTTGCAGATGCCGTCAGTCTGCTCGGGCTCAGCGTCACTCTGATTGTGCCTTTGCTGCCGTGCGTCTGATGTCCAGGCTCTCTTTGCAATGCAGGCTGCCTCGCGGCCCCGCTTTGCTTTCACATTCATTCCCTTCTCTCTGCTCTCCCTTTTATCTCTGCTTCCCACATGCTGGAACCGGCTGTCTTTCATCTCCTCCTCTCCGACGGTGGAAATGCCCTTTCCAAACCTGTGCCCAGCCTTTGCCCTTAGTGCGTCCTGGTGGCTCTTTGACAAGCGCCCTAGGAGCAGGACACGTTTCCATTGAAACAGCCTGTCTCACGGAGCTGTGCCTTACCGGCACCGAGTTAGCAAGTGRCCACCGATCTGCTGCGTGACCTTGAGGAAATTACTTCTCTCCCCTGTGCCTCTGTTTCTCTTTCTGCCTTTTATCTGTCTCTCTTGCTCAGGCTAGAGGCTGCTTTGTGACAAGCRCGATGGCACCGTGGCAGTTCTGTCTGAGCTGGGAACGCTGCTGCGACGCAGGTGATAATCACAGCGCTGGGAGCTGTGTCCCTGCTTTGCCCCTTCTCTAYGCTAGCTGCTATCTAGCATGTCACCCCAGGAGACTCTCATGCACCTTTGTGAGAATGGTAATAAAGCAGTGAGGGAGTTTATTGAAGCTTTGAGCTGGCTCTCAGGTCCCGTGTTGGAGATGAGCAGGGCAGAGCTGCAGTGTTGCTCATCTACGGCTCTGCAAGGGCCAGGCGCTCTCCCAGCAGCAGCAGCTCTGTCTGTGTCCCAGCACGCTCTAGGAGCTAGGACACAGCTGGGAACGTTCCTGCTTCGGGCTCCCTCACCAGGTTCCTGGAGATGGACCAGGTTTGGAGATGGAAATAGTCCCTGTAGCTTGGATAGGGCCAGCCCAAGCAAAGGACATACCCCACAGAAAGGGAAAGCCCTCATGGTGGGAACGGCCTCCGGYTTACATCTGTACCGCAGGCTTTGTCTTATGAAGCCTTTGTAAGAGATATCACATCCATGCTCCTATCTGTGCCTTCCCTTCTGGCTGAAACCTTAGTGATGTGCACTGGCTTATCCACTAGAGCAGTTTTAGACCAATGTAGGCTGTGCCCATGGGGATCCCCAGCATATCTGTCCTTCTGAGCTGGCTAGTACTGCTCCCAGGAGGGGTGTCCCAGAGCCAGAGCTGCTCAGCACCAAGCAGTGGGGCTGTGCCTGGGAGGTCCTTCCAAGGGCACAGCAATCCCATGTCCTGATGATCCTACAGCTCTCAGGAAGGAAGTTCTAYGCTCTTTGATAGTATCTATAAGGACTTAACCTGTTCAACACCACCAATTCTCCAATGGCTGAACCCCTGTGGCAGCCCTGCCTTGGGCTGCAGCTTTCTCAGATACAGCATGTCCTCCAGACCTGGGCAACAGAGCATCCTCAGGGACCTTGTTCTGTAGGCCTGGCAGGGGGGCAGAAGGACAGACAGTCTCCCTCCTCTTCCCCAGCACCGGTGTGTCAGCCCGCCTAGTTGGAAAGGAGTCTTATTGATCAGCAGCCATTGCCAGTTGCTTCCCGGAGAAGAAAGCACTGAGTGAAGCAACATTTGTGCCGCTGATGCACAGTTTCTTCCCTGGGGCAGTGCACTTACCTCCTGCTCCACCACCAGACCAAGAGGGAAAGGCCTAAGCCAGCCCAAGGGAATCACTGCTTTGTGAAAGGCAGGGCGGTGGAGATGGCCAATCGAGGACACTGACTGGAAGAACTTAATCCCTGCTCATCTCATTTTGACAGTAAAATTACACATTTTGATAACAAAAGCTTCCACCTGGGGAGCTTGGTGAAAATGCATGGAGAGGTGTTGGTTCTAGGCAGGAATTTGCTCTGCTATGCTGTTCCTTTGGAGATTTCATAAGCACGTTTCTTTGCTACCACAACAGAAAGAACACCTCTTTCATAATGAATTGCCTTCAACTATTGTGAGCCAAGCTTAGGGGTTTTTGTTTTTGTTTTTTAAATGTGTGAGCATAGAAAATTAAATCTCTGTCGGATTTTTTAAGCAATTATTTTAAGCACTGTGAATAAACAAGGAGTGCCTGACAAACACCTGTTATTTTTCCCATCGTGATCTTGGCTGCTGCTGAATAGTCAGAAATGCTGCTCTTTACAGGATCAAGTGTGTTTATCTGGCAGAGAAGAATAAGGTTTGTTTTTATATGGCAGCCAGTGTATTATTACACAGTAAAGTACAGCACCAACTTTTATTAAATAGGAGCCATGTGATCTCCTGACTTTCCCTTCTAGCTTGTATTCAGTTGCCTCCATCCCAGAACAGACATGTCAGTGTAGGCACAAGGAGCTGGGACCATTTGGGGACCATTTTCTCAGTACTCCATGCCCACTTATCTGGGAATACAGAGCTGAGTTGGAGCACAAGAATTAGTTCATATTTGGCTTTCAGTTGCTTTCTGAAGAAATCAGAGGTGTTCAGTCTGGGCTTCTGAGCTTCCGTTCAGGATCTTGGGTGCGAACCTACCTTGGCATCCACACTCCCATGGACACAGAGAAGCAAATTACACCGTAGCTGCCGGCCCTGAGGAGGGGAGGGCTGGAAGCCGTGCTGGGAGGTTCGCATAACCAGCTGCTTCCTCCTTATCCCTTTTCCACGTTTTCTTCCCCAAGCACTGCTGGCTGGCACTACCAGGAGGGACAGGRCAGACAGGGAGCTGCTCATAGGGCAGCCTGTGCATACTGGCAGAGCGGTACCGGCCACCCCTGGGAGCAGCACTACAGAAGCTGCTGGCTGATGGAGCTGACTTGATGGAGCTGACGCTTCCTTCTTTTGCAGACTTAACCTTTGCTGAAGGTTTTCACCTCCCCTCGCCTGTCCTCCCTCTGGGGACTTGCTGCAGAGAGCTGGGTGGGAGCCCCATGAGGAGGGTCTGGCTGCAGGGAAGGGCAGGAGGAGGTYGGCGGTGGATGGGAGGCCTTGGCAGGCAGCAGGGACATGGGGCTGACAGCAGTGGGTCTGCAGCACGTGCTTGGTACTGCGGGTCAACTTACAAGTGACCTGAGTCACTGAGTAGCAACCATTCCACAGTAATGGTCTTCATCCTCCATCCTTCTTCCCTCAGGTAGCAACCAGACATCTGGGTTRTTTTTCAAGTGCCTGTCGCAAGAGAGCAAGGCTCTCTAACAAGTTGAGACAAGCATCACATCAGCCCCTAGCAGGGATGATTTTAGCAGGGACACTTGCAGGGCTTGGCTATAGCCAGCAAGTGCTCTTCCTCCTGGGATCCACTGCGAGATGTTTGCCTTAATCTTAATAGTTCCTTGTAAACTGCAGCACCCTTTGAAGTKTAGTTAAACTCAGAAAAAGTAGTGCAAGATGGAGTTGGGGAGGCACTGGGATTAACTCATTCTTGTCACCTTGTGTTTCTGACCAGTTCACCAGTCCACAGAGCTGGACTTCACCCTCTTTTCCTCAGCTCTGTTACCTGTATGCACTGGAGCTGTGCTGTGACAGTAGCRAGTCGCTGACAAGGATGTGGCGTGAGGAGAGGAGGAGGGTGTCAGGCATGAGGCAGAACAGAGGTGTGTGCACCAGCGCTGCTGGTTTAGCAAAGCAATGGGATGGGGCAAAGCAGCTTGGGATCTGAAGAGCGACAAGGGTATCAGAGATTATCCCAGTTTTACTTCTGCTGCTGCTCTTTAGAAGTCTCTAGCTGTGAGTGTGTGGGCAGGCAGCCTGCATTGCTCATTCTGAGCTACTGTGTGGCGAATGGGGACAGCAGGGACCTTAGCCAAGAGCTGGCTGGTGGCAGAAGGCAGAATGTTTTGAGTGGTTAAGGCATGAGACAGGTAGCAAAGACCAGGTTTCCATCCTGGGCGTTGTCACCAGTAAACTGTGTGTGAACAAATCCCTCAGGCCAAAATTTTCAATGCCCTGCCCTTCTGAAAATCAGGCCACATTTGTTGCGTAAATATGGGTGTAGGTACCTAGCAGTAGGCAGCCAAGTTGGAACACTTTGGCTTTAATCCCTGTACCTGAGTTACCTCATTTGTAAAATGGGGATAATTCCCTGCTACCTCGAGGGATGCTCTGAAGCACAGCTCTATAGATGCTGGTAAAGCTTGTCCTAGCTCGCTGGTTAGCTATTATTTTGCACTTGACAGAAATTGGATATGGCAGAACTGAACAAGTGCTCTCGGTGTCGCTTCTCTATTGCTGCTAGACAGCCTTTGAGTCACAATTCTCCTCTCTGCTGAGACAGGGAGGCCTGTGTGCATTTTTGGTATGGCTGCAGCTCCACAGTGCAGCACTGAAGAAGCTGTGTGTTGTTAACAGCTCTCACCATGCCTGCCACTGCTGAGGTTCCACCGACTGGCAATAGGACATGAGTCCTTTCCTCTGTGAAAGGAGAGCAAGACTTGCCAGGACACTATGTAGGTTCACTTTGGAAGCCCATCCTGTTGCAAACAGATTGGGGTTTTACCTTCTCAGGTTCATGCAGTTTGCTTCCTTGTAGCATGACACCTCTCCTGTTGGGGTCACTTGCATGTGGAAGCCAATTAAAATAACAAATTTATTCACAATASCTCTTCATTTGGACACTTACTCTGGGATAAAAGTGTCTTTTCCTTCACTTAGTATAAGCTGTTGATAACAGGGAGGTGTACAATCCATTTCCCATCTAGACAAATCCTTAACTCTTACCATGACTTCCACACAATTTTCATAGTCTGTAGCAAGATGGTCTATACAATGGAGCTATGCTCTAGCTTACTTCTCCTTGGTATAGATACAGATATATATCATATATGTATATACAAATATATATATATATATCCTCTGTATCTGATGCTCCTAACATCAACAAAGARGATGATCGGTTCCTTCATGCTAAGAAATGTGTTCTTGTTTTTCAAAATCTTTATTGGAACAAGATCCTTAATTGCGTAAAGTTGGCAGAAGAAACGGCTTAAATCCCTGCACTTAAAAGTACTTCCCCTTTTAAATCATAAGATGCAGAAAACTATCTSACCACCTGGTTGTCCTGTGTTCTGTTGGAAAACAAAGAGTAGAGAAGATCTGGAGAGAAGTTTGTTATCCCAGGATTCCCTCTTTGGCCTCCATCTCAGGTGAGATGATTTATGTTTGGGTGCCTATCTTCAACTACAGCTGCTCTATCTTCAGAGTTTCAGCCCTCACAATAGTGACAAATGAACCTCCATGCCCACCTTTACACCCAGACAGTTTCTTATCAGGCAGTTTCACTGCCCACACGTTGGTTAGATAAAAGAAGAGTCTTCGGCTCTTTTGCAACGCTTTTACCTCTTCAGAAACCTTCTGCAATCTGCATTGTCTTGAACAAAGGGTGAGCTAAAAGATGAGTGGGATACTTCATTATAACCTCTGGCTGTGCAGTGAGTCACACCTGTGATTTTGAAATGCAAAATATTAAATTAAGAGGGCAGTAGTGAGATTGAGCTGACAACCTGATAATAAAAATACTGGGCAACTTGTCAACTTCAGCTGAGTAACCAAAGACAGACACCTTCTGCCAAGCACAAGGAAATAAAAGGCTGTCTTTACTGCGCTGTTGTCATGTTGGGGCCAACAGCAATGTCTATTTGTTCAATAAAATGAAAACATGGATTATATTTTCTAGAACCAACTTCTGTTTTTGTTATCTTGGACAAGGAAGGTTGGCATCTAAGTCTGAAGTGAGAAATGAGAGTTGGGAGACTTGTCTTTGTCTTGTATTTGTGCCAACAACAAAAAAACTCTATGACTCAGTTTGCCCAAATATAGACAGCTTCATAAATGGGCTTTAGAGAAGTTTAATTACAGTTAGCCTGGCTCTCACAGGGATGGCACTGATAAATATTCTTTAAGATTCTTAATTTATCATTATATACAGTCATTTCATGCTAGTTATCAAACCCTTTTGTTAATTTACTTCACTTGCTCAGTGGCATAAAACTCTACAGTGAGAGGTAGACTGGGAGAAGCCAGCACAGCAGCACAGTGCCCAAAGGCCAGAAGGCAACTTCTTGCCAAGCCAGCGTGCCAGTCTACGAACTAGCTTTGCTTTTCCTCTCACCATTGTGTGGATTCAACAGTTTAATCCCCTTTGTGTGGTACTGCCTTCTTCAGGGAAAAAAAAAAAAAAAAAAAAAAAGACTTTTAACTTTCTGGTAGGAAACTAGAGCTCTGGTAGTAAACAATGCCCTTCCCCATGAAAGAACAGAGGGAAAAAAAATAAAAGGAAAGGGGCTGTCACCAACTCGGCTCCTCTTTTGGATGATCACCTGCACAGGTATTTGCTACCAGGAAAGCCGGGCTCCTCTGTTGATCTGGGCAGAGCGCTCACTGTGTGTGTGTGAGAGGCAGGAATGTTTAACGTTTCTTTGGAGGAAGGTGGGACAGCAGCTTGGAATGGAGATGCTCACGCTGAGATGTGGCATGACCCAAAAAGATCCCCAAGCAAAACAAAACACTTTATGGAGTAAAATACTTGTCCAAATCACATGCAGAAAGCTCCTTCCAACAAAAAGGTGGGAGTTCATCATGACTTTTCAGGTTTTGAAAGTTAAATCTGCAGATTCTTTCTCTTTTATTTATGTACAGGTTATTATGGTTTTGGAGAATGGCCATTTYGGTATGAGGTAGAGCTACCGTGTTGCTTAAAACTGAGTAAAGAACAAAGTGTTTTRCTTCTTGGATGTGACTATATTGTCTAAAAAGACTACATTTCCAGCTGATAAGATAGCTATGAGTGAGCTGCTGAGGATGTATCCATTTGGTCCAGTTCACGGGAAGGGGTCAGTGACTTTCCTAATATCTATAAGATAAGCATCTCAGATCTGATCAGCACTATTCCATTTGTCATTTTTCTGTCTCCATTTTCAGACTAATGGTAGTAGTTGGCTTGCCAGGCACTAGATGCAGCAATAACAGAGACCAATCTAGAATGCATCTAGTTGGCAGGTAGAACATGCCCTTCCTAGCAAAGTATCCTTTCATATTGCAGCAAAACAGCCTTCGGATTAGAGTAGATCAGCAGGGTCTTGAGCAAGTGGGGGCCAAAGAGCAGGCTGTGGCCTGTGTCATTCCAACTCCATGCCCATATTACATCCTATGATAGTACTTACTGTGTCTATATGACATAGAAGCAGCTCCAGGTCAGGGTGCCTCAGAAGCAGAATTTCCCTGCAGGACTTGGGACGCAGCTGAGGAAGGGAGGAGTGTTTGGCCATAGGGTGGTGACAGCAGAGAAAAGGATCCTGGAAGGCTGCTGCATCGCGTACCTGGCTCAAGTCTGGAGATGTGTGAGGGTGATAATCCTAGCAGGGTTCTGTCCTTTACCAGTGAAACCTTAAGAATAGCTCCAAATCCTGCCTGATTACCACCTCCACCTTTCCAAAAAGATAAAATCCATAGATTTACTCAAGGGAGGCCTAAATGAATCATATCAGGCAAGTGTCCGTAGTGATCATGTACCTATTTGCAACCAGGAGCAGCCTCCAGCAAGTCAGAGAATTCACCGTCTGGGAGGTGCAGCGAGACACCTCTGTTTCTGTGCAGCTGCTTGCAGCCAGGCAATGCATAGATAAAGCAGGAAACTCGCCTTAGTCACCGAAGACAAGGTGCTCCTGTTAGCYCATAGCTGTTGGCAGTCCCTGGAGGCTGGGCAGGCATTTCAGCAGCCAGGAGCGGTCATGGAAAGCACCTGGCTACTGTGGCAACAAGGGCTGTCAATAGAGAGTCTTGCCTGGGAGTTGCTGCTGCAATCCTGCACATTGCCTAGGAGCCCAACAGGGATACCAAGCCAGGCACCTCCCAGCGCTAAGGAGACTGAAGCCTCTGTTTGTCTCTGCATGGTGTTGCTGCCAGCACGCTGAGGTGCTAGGTAGGGCCGGAGGATTTGCCGGGCTGGATACAGCGTTCTCACCCGTAGATCAGATTAGCCCTAGCTCAGGATCTTATGCAAATATATGGCTGAAGGAAGCTAGAGCATGAAATAGAAAATCCCCATGATCAAAGCTGATGATAAAAGCAGCCTCCTTCAGCCTGTTACCAGCACCACCTACACAGCCTGACTTCAGGAATGCCAGGCTGGCTAGAGGCTCAGAAGGCTCGTGTCACTCCAGCGTGGGGGGCACAGATAGGGTAAGAGCTTAACAAGATACTGCCCCATCCCACACACATCTGCRACAAGCACTAGGCCATGCCAAAAGAGTGGACACATGTAAATRTCTGTTACCCACCATCTGCAGGGTGTCCTGGGCAGCTCTGCTATTCCCTCTGCAAGGGGCTGAATTGCACAGTGCAYCCCTTCATTTTCCTTGTCTTGCTGGGTATATCCTGTTCATTGCACTATGTGCCTGTTATTTAGTGTGGACGAGGCTTTGGAGTTAAGAGGGTCTTCACTGTGACTGTGTCTTCTGTAATTGCATTGCCCAGCCACCGTGGTTCCAGGTGATTACTCTTGCTTTTCCCTCTGCCTTGCAGATGTTCCGTGGCCTTTTAGCAATGCCAACTGCATGCCCTCCTACCTGGGCAAGACCGCTGGTAGCTGGTATCAGTGTGACTAAGAGTGAATTGCAGGTTCTGTCACTTATCATTACCAAGAAACTTTCTCCTGAAGGGAGTCCAGGTGTAGGGCTGCAACGGCAGGTATTTTGCCCAGTTAAGCAAGTGCACAGTGCTATGCTGCTGGTTGACATTTAGAGCACAGCCAAGTAAGACAGATTGGAGGAAGATGTTGCAAGCCTGTTTATATTGGCCGGGGATGGGGTTGCGAAAAAGCCCTAGGAGAAAGTAGCAAGCACGGGGTGTGTCTAGGAAGGAGGCTGCCTTCAGAAAGCTTTGCACAATCTGTAGACAACACGTGCAAAAGCCAGGTGATTCAGAGCTGCCTCTCCTACACTCGTGTGACCTAAATCCTCRAACAAAAAGGACAGGGTATATATAAATATGACAAGAACCGCCCGGCTTCTGACTGTGTTTGGATCTGGTGTTTCCAGGAAGAGCTCCTCCCCTGGTTCTTTGTACAGAATTGCACAGTTAGGTGCAATGCAGTAGATTTTTAGAGTTGTGTTTCAAGTGTCAGGGATTGCCTAAGATTGGGGTCAGGGCCTGTGGCCCAGGGTATTCCCATCGCTGTATGACTGCGTTTCTTCCAAAGCTGCTCTTGACGTTTCCTCCTGTAAATGGATCCTTGTATGAATATTTTAGACTCATTCTCTTTGTTTTGTTTTTGGATTTCTTTTTTTTTTTTTCTTTTTCCTAAAATGGAAAACAGGTTTTGTTTGCAGAAGGAGCAAGTGGTTACTCCCCTGTGACAAGCATGGTGCTTTAAGAAACCCCTGTTCAGCTCAAAAGCACTAGAAGAATGAGACAGGCAGGAACAGCAGCACCCGGAAAGTGTGCTTTGCCACTTCTCCCGGGGCTCCGGGCACGAAGAGCAGGCGTTCCTCAGTCCTTCAGTTCAGCCCATGGCATTAGTTCATCCGTTGTCTGCTATAGGAGCCTCTCGGAAGCACAGCACTATCACTCCTTATCCCATCCACGAAAATTTTGTTAGCTCATTCTGGTTTTGGGCAATAGCAGCCATGAGATTATTCTGTTTGTTTTATATTTTTTTAGCCCTTTGGGGGCTTTTATGAGAGGTCAGTCGCAGCTGCCTCCCGTTTTGGACAGCCTGTCTGCCCATCTCGTGTGGCCAAGCAGAAGATGGGATCTCTCAGAGATGCTGGTTCAGCACTGCAGAAATGGGGTTGCATCGTGAGACACTGGTGAGACGGGATGATGCAGTGATGTCACGAGGATGGAATCCACATATCCTGCTGGGATAAACAGACAAATGCCAAGTCAAGCTCCTCCATCATCTTGTGCTTTCTTAGACCTTCTACCGTCTTCTTTGTGATTCAGCCTTTTGAGACAACCTGGGGTTTGTCTGCATTTTTACAGCTACTGCATCATGCGCTCATCCATACATTATTCCGTGCCTGTATTTCCCCAGTTGGTGCCTACACAGATATTGCTGCTTTGCAAGGGAGACAAGTGGAAAAAAAAAAAATTCCTGAGTATCTCAGAAGCTTTTCTGAGAGGAAGAAATTACACTCTCTTCTCTGAGAAACTTGCAGAATATCTAGAATCAGGGACATAGGTAGTGATAGGAACACACTGTGTAAGAAACACAATACTCAGGTATGGCAGTCAATGCACCACTCAACTGTGTTGGAGTGTCTATAAATCAGTGAGAAGTCTTGCAGGCAAAACAGTAGAAATAAAGTCTCTAGGAAGCGCTCAAATATAGAGAAAGAAGAAACTTTATGAATCAGCTCAGCATGCACTGAGGTCAGCGAGAAGGAAGGCAGAGGGACATTAACATGAGAAGAGTCATTTATTAAAACACTGCAGCCTGGAGAAGGAAAAGCAGGAACTGTTGATTTCGGAGATGGTAACTGTTGCCAGACCGAGGGCTTCCCTTGTTCTCTGCTTCTGACCTCCACTCATACTTTAGCTGTTCTGTTTTATATCTATATGTTGTAGCTCCCAAATCCTCAGAGCCGAGTTCCGCTGCTATATTTTTATGTAATACATTTATTTTAACAGCTTCCCTACATGGACTGTGTGCAGTTCTTTGGGGACAAGGCCATTTGTCAAAGTTAGTGCTGCAGAGACAATAAAAAAAGAGTTAAAACAGATTAGAGTTTTGACTCTTACTATATATCAGGGAAATCTTACGGGGAACCTCGGACAGATGCACAGTGAAAAGGCTAAGCATACTGCTCCTGTGATATATTTGACTGCAATTGCTACAAGACCCATATAACTTTTCCCTGTTTGCGCTTCAAAAATAGATTGCTGCACTTCTTGATCCAAAGTTTGAGCAGTTCAAGCTTGAAAAACTGCAAAGCAAGGGGTATTGGCAGCTAATTCTGTAATTGTGCTTGGTTTGGGTTTTAGTGTGTTTTGACAGCGCGTAAGTCACTGTAGTTTTYCAGGAAGGTGTAGTGGCAAGCTCTGCTCCCGAGATTTTAAGGCACGGCCTTGCACATGAGCCTAGCTGTGGTAACCATCACTGTCAGCGTTAGCTTGGCTGCCTAGCAGCATGTGAGGCTAAACTGCAGAGCCTGCCAGCCTGGGCACAGTAAAACCCCACTGCTCCGTGTTTATTGCTGCCTAAGAGGGCGCACCTGGAGAGCTGCCACAGCTCATCTGATATATGGTAAGTTGTTAAGCTTTGTAAGTCCTGTCCTTATTTTCTAATTTAGGCTTGACACAGGAAATGGAAGACAATAATTAATGAGTGGAAGAGGAGATATGGCTTTACAATGGAGAGAGATGGCGAGATAACCTTATTACATATTTCACTGGATCTTTTACCAAACAGATGATAGATTCGTTATGGAGTATGTGCAGAACAAAGGGAACGTTGACATTTAGAGAGGTTCGGCTCCGGAAAGCAGCCGCACAATTGCAATGATGGGTTTCCTTGACTTTTGTGTTCGTTTTTTTTGGGGTGAAGRAACAGCGCTGAGTCTATTAGACCTGCAAGCTGCTGCGGTGTCAGAGTTGGGCTGATATTGAACCAGTCTTGAAACATTTTCCTATTGCCCTCCTCCCTTTTTATCCCATGGAGAGTGGGTAGCAGCAGCTTTTCCCTCATTGTTTTCCTTSTTTTGTTTTTCTCATTTGTTCATGGGGTAGAGCTCTTTTTCCTCATGTGTTTTTGCTGCTTAAGGACTGCCTACACACARGCTTAGCTTAGCTAAATCTAAGCAGTGTGAACTTGTGTGTTTGAAATCCTTTAACAGAATGTCTTACTCTTGCTCAGTTTAAAACTTCTGACTAGCCAAAGCAAAACAGAAAGCTCAACTGAGAGAGTTTGCACAGCTTTTTGCCCTGTTTAAGACATTTAATTAAAAATTCTTAAAGTTGCACTCTGTTAAATTAGTGGCACATGATATGCAGCATGCTAGGCTTATACTGCCTTTGCATTATTTCTGCAAAGAGATATAGTGGAAGCCTCTACATTTGATGATCCTGGATAGGAAAAGAGTTGAGGTGCCGTTAAACTCAGAGGTCATAGGTTCTACTGGTGGCACAGGGCAAGACCAACCTCCACTCATATCAGTTCCAAGTCTCAGCTGCTGCTCTGGCAGAGCACCCTCAGCAGACTGCAATTCCTGGGATATCTTTGGGAATGGTGGATGCTGCCTGGATGTATTTGARACTACTTGTAAGTCCATGGGTTTTAAGCTTGCTTGCGTCACATTTGAAAAACACGTAGATAACACCCAAACAAAAGGCTTCAGTAAAACCTCTCTGCTCCTTCTCAAATGGTGTTTTTCCAAATTTGGGTTCAAAGGAAATTGCAGCTTTCCGGTTTGCTTCAGGAAAACATGAAATGTCAGATTTTTTCTGCGGAACAGAGAGTTTGGTGTTCATTGAGCTCAGCCAGCAGGTGAAGAGAAGCTTAACAGTAGCACACGGAGCTCGTGGTCACTGCAGTAATCCCCTGAGCCAAGAGTGCATGAAGCTGGAAAGCCCTGAAAGGGAAGTCAGAATGACCCTAGCTGAAAGCTTTTCCTAAAGGAAACCACATCTGTTCAAGCTGGCATGCAGGACMGTTCTCAGGAGGAGCAAGATGCAAAGTTCAAGGGAACTGAATGTGAAGATACAACATGACTTCACTGGTGGTTATATAATGAGGCTCTGAGTGAGGAAGCTCTTTGTTCTATTTACAAATCCCTGTATTACTGACAAGGAAACTTCASTGGCTGGTTTCCAAAGAAAACAGTGAAGAAAGAAAGGTGGGTTTTTCTTTGTCTTGCAGCTCCCATAAATCCCCTCCCATTTTGAAATGTGATTTTTTTCTTTTTCCATGTGTAACCCCATCGCACATTTTGTAAATAAAATTACAAAGCAAATCAAACATGGGAGCAGTAGCTAAAAGCACATCAAGGAATGTTGAGCCTGTTTGTTTGAAAGCTCCACAGGTGCTGGTTACAGCTTTGAAACACCAAGGTTATTGTGTCTGAGGAATATTTTTTCAACCACGATGAGGTCAAATACCAGGGAGCATTCCTGGATATTAAGTAAGATTTAAGTCAGATTTGTTCCTCAAAAACAACTTTCCACTAGGAAGGATTATAAGCCACATTCTCTGATTCAAGAGCCCCCAGACACTGAGCAAGCTCACAGTGGACTGGAGCGCCAGGAGAGAGGATATTAACAGGGGTTTGAAAATCATGAATAATGCAGAGAAAAGGAATAGGGAATGATTAATCACTATTTGTTATAGCACAAGAACCCTGATTTTCATTTWAAAAAAATCACAGCTATTTTTCTGTGTAGCCATAGGCTGACATTAAGGAGACTTTAATAAGCCAGTCTCCAGGACTCTGACTCTATAGCTCAGACACTTTTCTTTACTCTTCAGTAAATATTTAGACTGAATGGTGTAGAGTTAGAATGATGTCTGGGAATTAACCCTTGGTACCTGCTRCTAAATGCATGCCATGTGTTTATGGGCGAACAATCTCACTGAAAACTAAAATACAGCTACAATTCAAATGTTATTATTATTCAATAAAAATTATTCTGCGAGATAGGACTTCTTCATCTTTAGCTATTAGCACATTCCCGTTTCATTCCCAGACACAGCTGGGGAGAAGGTTTTCATTTGGCAAAAGCACATTACAAAGAACTACAAGGCAGGGATAGTCCTTCTGGGTCTTGCCCAGACTCCATTTCAGACATCAGGAGAGCCCTTTATCTCGGCTGTCTATCTAGGAAAATATTTACCCATTCTAATGATCTAATCGCAGGAAGGGCCCTCTGTTTCTCGTGTGCCTCGCCGCGGGTGAGGCTGGCGCAGCGYGGGTGCAGATCCCAGATCCGCGCGCCGGTGACGGCTACGGCAGGAGCTCTGCGGGGCCCCCACGACAGCCCGGGGCCCCTCCGAGCATCGGGTGCATCCACAGCAGAGGCGGCGGGCCTGAAGCAAGAGCAACTAGCTTGGTGTTTGTACCTGGAGGTAAAGCACGGATGAGCAGCATGAGGAACTTGAGCTGCAAAGGGCTGGAACCCGCCTAAGCGGGCTAGAGGGACAGCAGAAAGGGGCCAGATGAAGTCCTGAGAGCTCAAGATATTGAGCTGGCTGGTTCTGCTGTATTCCCACAAGCAGATCTCCCTGATTGTAGTAAGATAAGGTGGGAATGGTTGTATTCTGAGGTTGCTTGTTGTTTTAAAGCCTCCTGTAATGCTTACTACGAATACTTTGAGGATATAGGTCATTAGCCCTGGTCAGCTGCCCAAAGGGAGGGAACAGAGGATATAAAGTGCTGACACACGGGTGTAGCCGGCTTTTGATTTCATAGTGGAGAGAAGTGACATTTTTCAGCCTATGCTGAGTAAGACTAGGATGCTGAACGTGTTGAGATGGGCAAGCAGAGGGGCCAGAAACTCTACATGTTTGAACTGTGTGGCTGACATAGAGATGGGATAATAGGAATATCAATTAAAAACTTTTTTTTTCTTTTTTTTTTTTCCTGCAATATGTGCGGCCCTGAAAAATACAGGCGATGTCAGACTGTTCCCTTTCCTGAATTTGGGGAGCCTCTCTGCAAGTTCTGCGCAGATCAGAGGCACCCGATCTGCAGCGCCAGCCCTTGCTTGCTCCAACACTGGGCTTCTGCAGCTACGGCAGTTGCACTGCTTAKGATATCAAATCTATGATATCAAATGGGTAACTGAAGCACACAGATCCTGTGAGAGGAGAAAGACTAAATATAGGACCCCCTGACATTTTAAATGCTTACCAAGACACCAGCAAGGTCCTAAGATTTCTCCAGTGCCACCATCTCAGTAATACCTGTGCATGTGCCTGTGTTTCCTATCACGTTATTTATACTGAAGGGTAAAAATGGTGCTACTAGTACACATGGCCTCTCAAATCWTCTGCTAGATTAGAGATGAGCAATTTGGAAGAGATCTATTAACAATCTGGTTTAGCTCTCTGCAGACATTCCTGTGCAGCCGCAAGCAGCTCGTGAGCAGTCTGAGTGCAGCTCCAGTGCCAGGGATCTGTCACCTCACTGGCAGCAGGGCTGCACTGGCTCCTCGGTGATCCAAATTCCCAACTGCAGGAGGAAATGAAGAAGCAGGGAGTGCTGAGCCCAGGACACTTGGCATATGCTGGGGCTCTGCAGCGACCCACAGAGGAACAGTGCAGCTCACGAGCAGGGATGCTGTCGCCAGCCCCCATGTCCCATTCACAGACCTCTCCTGGTGCTCCTGAGACATAGGTCCCYTGTGGCAACCAGCCAGGTAAAGACATTCGTACGCAGATAGTCTGATCAACAAAGTTAACCAGCTGGGCTGCATKGTGCCTATAAAAATTCTTTACTTGGTCTATATTACTAAGTTTTAAAGGTAAATGGAGCCCTTACAGTAGCTGATGTGGGCAGTGAGTTCATCCCTTTATTATCCAAGGGGATTCTCCCAGCGACTGGGAAGAGCTATTGTCTCTTTTTATAGATGATGCACTGAGGCGCAGAGTTCCTGAGTCACCGCAGAAGGAACTTTTGGGATGTTTCTCATTAGAAAATGTTTATTTTTCAGAAATGATCCTTTCATGTTGTGTGTGGGGGAATCTATCCTTTTCAGCAAGACACTCTAGGAAACAGTTTCTTAGAATTACCATGGAATTTCTGGCCAAAATGTCCTTCCTCTGTTGCACGGTCATTACTGGAGTGGCAGGGAGACAGGTCAGGTCTTGTGCCTGAATCAGCTGGATGGGGAATGAAAGAAGGCAGAATTGCGTCCTGATCCATGGTTGATTCTGGCACTGYGATTGTTTTCTGTTGTGAATTTTTTCCTCTATTATAAGGGGGGAAAGCTCTCCAAAACCATTGAGAACTCCTGTTTTGGTTACACTAGAGAATAGAATTGAAGATTTTGGCAAATGGGAGAAACTGTTTCCAGCTCAAATCAGTCAGCCACTTTCCCAGTGTCCCACATCTGCTCTGTTGCAGAGTAGTAGACTTAACCCTGGCTCTCTGTAAGGGAAATGACAGTATATAATGCACTGAGGCGTGGGCAAAGCTGGAAGCCCACTGGAAGTACAGTGGTCACACCTCAATTCTAGTCACTTATACCATGCCAAACACTTTGCTCTCTGGGGGCTTTAAACTTGTTGGGGCCTTTGTAGGAGATGGCTAAGGATTTCCAAGTGCTTCATGGAAGAAGCCTCCTGAGTCAGCAAATCCAAGTCATTATTACTGCACGAAGCAATGTTTTATAATGTGGTATTTRAGCCTTCCTACTTATCCTGAAATGTCCACCTCAAGTTTTTTCCTCTTTGGTGCTTAGCCAAATTACACAGCTTTTGATTTCTTAAACTCTTCCCATCGATCTTTTATTATTCCCTCAAGTCTGCCCACAGCTTGTGGAAAAGGAGCTGTCCAGAGGTCAGGCAGAGAATTCCAGCTTTGCTTTTTTTTTTTTTTTTTTTAAACCGATTTATCCTTCCTGTTTTAATTTTGGTTTTAACTTTTTCCTTTTGGGGGCAGAATTATTTCTCTCTTTATTTTTTTCCACCAAGAGGAATCTAATTTTCTCTTCTCCTCCCTTCCTAATATTTCTKATCCCTTTAGATACGTCTGTGCTACGCCCATCTCCCTTGATTGCAGCAGTGAATACATCAAAATCAGAGTTGAGATCTTTACTTTACAGAGATTATATTTATGTGACTGTACACATTTTTCTATCCTGTAGCTTTATTTACTCCAGAAGAAGAGCCCACAAGACTGATGAGTGAGGCAACATATTCAAAATATACATCTTGCAAATGTGTTAATGAATATATGGGTTATAGGTCCCTGTGGAAATAAGAGGCATTCTTTTAATAGACAATGGAGTGCATCCAGTTTTTCTTCCTACTTAAGTTATTTCCAGCACATTGACTAAAATGCTACCAGATTCAATAATATTTGTCTGTTTCTTGGCTTCTTACATACATTGCTTTCTTTCCTGACAACAAGTCCAAGATTTTTTGGAGCCGAAGTCGGAATGATGATGTGTTTTTGTTGTTGTTGTTCTTCTAACCAGCTGTCTCTGCTCATCTCGCTGTCACTAGGAGAAGACATCTGTTTAGTACATTCAATATTTTTGCTTTGATTCTCAACAGGGAGGTCAGAGCCTATATAAAAATGTCCCTCAAATATTTACTACTACAAATGTTGCTTTTAGGAATCGGGCACTTTTGTGTATCTGGTGTGAATTCCTTCAAGTGTTTTATCCATTCTCTTTGTTAAAAACAAACAAACAAACAAAAAACCCCTCATGGTTTCTCTGCTAAAATCTGGATGTATGAGGCATTCATCATTAGCAACATACCCCCTAAGATACCAGACAGCGTAAAATACAAAGCCAAGTGACTTCTGTTTTAATTATACCATATTGCCCTGGTGGGATACTATAAACCTGTTCTTTTTTTTCTCYTTTTTTTTTTTTCCCCAGTAAGTTGAAGACCAGAGAGTAAGTGAGAATTCCCAATGAAATTTGCTAATTTCATCAAATTTGATTAGAAAAATGGCCAAGCAATGGGGACTAGCTCTAGTTTTAGCTTGCCTGAGGTCACGGAGCACCAGGCACTTGTTTCAGGTAGACATTAGAACACTCCTTCCTCATTAACCCAAGAACCAATCTAGCAAAATACTTCAATCCTCAAATCCACCCCTCTTCAAGAGAACACTTAAACCTTAGCTAAAATCTCACCAGGCTGAAATCAGATTTAATTATGTCCTTAAAATTAAGTATGATATACTGCCACATTGCTCAACTGCTCTTTTCAGCGTTGGGAATTAACAATTTTTCAAAAGCTTTTCTATTCTTTCCAAGTACAGAGCTCATGTAACTAAAACCAACAAATCTKGTGATCCACATGGAGCTCAAAGGTGTGCAGAGAGGCAGGGGGCTTTGGCAGCACTTCCTACATTGGGTTCAAGGGAAGTTATTGGCAGGTGGTGTTGGAAATTGTGTTCCTGATTGGTGAGGATACCCTCAGGTATCCTCAGGACCGTGCTCGGCCCGCTGCTATTCCTCAATTCCTTCTGCCAGTCACCAAGTCATCAGAAATAACATTTCTGAAATGAATTACGGCTTGCAGGTTGAGTCTTTGTTTCTCTCTGTCTAGGATCCATGCTGGTGATTCCTCATTCCTTCCCCAGTGCTGCAGGATGGATGTCACTGAGGACTTTGCTTTTATATAGGCCTCCAAGAATACCCTTTGATGATCATCAGACATGCTGCTGCAGCAGGTCCTGATGGAAAGAGAGGCATCCCCATAGCAAAGTGTGTGAAAAGTTCTGTGGTTTGGGACAAACAATCCTCCAGTTGGTCTAATGCTACCTGGATCTGATCCTTGTCTGGAAATTAGGTGGCAGTCCTCCCAAGAACACATGCTTAGTGTGTTTTACAGCCTCTCTGGCTTTTATTCATGGAAGGATTAGTTTGCCAGGTGGGCAACTTTCCTGTTGTTCTGGAATTATTGCTGGGGGGGAAATTGCCAGATCCCAACAAACTTCATCTGATTCCARGTTGAATTGCAACAAAAATGATTTAAGTTCGAGATAAATAAAGCTTTTCTAACAGTGAAGCACTCGAATGGATAACCTCGATATCCGTAAGAGCAGGGTAGGGGAACCTCAGGTATAATTCAGGCAAAGCCGACCCTGCCTTAAGGGCCGAGGGATGCATTAGGTTGGCTCCCCCAGGGCTCTGCCAATCCTGTTTTCCGTGATTTTGAAAACTCACCAGAAAGGACAGGCCAAAACCCACCTGCTGCCTTCTGGAAACATTGCATTGGACCCCTCTGCATGTACCTGATCTGTGATTTCTCTTCAGGCTGGTCGTGGTATTTCATTTCTTGCCGAGGATAACAGGCTGGGGCAGAGACACGTGCACGCTCCAGATTTATTGGGCATTTATCGGCTCCTCGGGACTGAGGGAGATGAACTGACTGGACTGAAGTCACACAACACAATAAAGTAGGAACAGAGGCCAGGTTTCCAGGCTTCTAGTCATGCACTTGAACCACTAAAAAAAAATTAMTTTCCTTGAATTAATATTGGCCCAAGTTGACTTTTGTATTACTGGCTCCTGAGTGGCCTATGCAATGGAAGGCATTTGCAGGATTTTTTCTGTTAAATTCATTTTACTGCTATGGTGCAGGGTGCAGCAGATATTACTGAAAGAATGATTGCACATTGCCAGTATTTTTGATTTTATCCAGGCTGAAAGCAGACTTTTGCAGCYAGTCTCCATACCTTACATTTTCCATTTTGTTTCCAAATGTATGATTTTGGTCATAATAGGAAACTGAAAAAAAAAAAAAAAAAAGGGAAAATTCACACTGTATGTGACAAGGAGGTGACAGCATTACACAAAGGTGTGGGGCTGGGAACCAAATTTCTGTTGCTGAACAGTGGAAGTTTAGTCACAGTTTTGCCGAATGGAGGTAGCACTCGTTATCCCACACTCTGGAAGGCCTAAGGCTTAAAACTTGTGCAGTCACTTGAAGAAGGCAGCTATAGATGTGTAAAGTATTCTCTCTTCTGTAAATGGGACTGGAAAATTGCATGAGCTCGATGGACAAAGAAGCAGTAATTGTTGGATATGGAACAAGGGAAATATTTGAGCACTGCTTTGTCTCATGCACTAAATAGAGAACAGTTATCTTTAATCTTGGGCTGGTCTCAGGTTCCAGACGCTTTCCTTAGATAGCCRTTGGTGTCACACAAGCTCCATGGCAGATTTGAATAAAACATCAAACTAAGAACAAAATAGGCATCAATCCCTTCATAAATCCACTAAACTGCTACAAATTCTGACTCTGATAAGAGCCATGTTGCTGACAGAGGCAGATGCTGTTGTTGGAAAGTTCCTCCTGATGATCAGTGGGGCTCTGCTGATCCTGGACGCCATGGTATTCCTGGATTTCCTTCAGCCTAATGGTCGAAGCACTCAACTGGAAGGAGAGACTTGAATTTGAGCTTGTGTGTGCTCAGGACGGCGCCTTGGGCGTTGTGTTTTA
The DNA here is from genome assembly GCF_003342845.1 of Nothoprocta perdicaria. Lineage (NCBI taxonomy): Eukaryota > Metazoa > Chordata > Aves > Tinamiformes > Tinamidae > Nothoprocta > Nothoprocta perdicaria. The sequence continues at coordinate 9,823,504 of NW_020455643.1, forward strand.
TTTTGTTTTCTTGCAGCAGGAGGAATAGGTACTGGAGAGGTCAGCGTGCAAGTGAAGATGTCACCTGGTCAGATGGGGCTTTTGGACCAGGCTGGAGGTTTGAACTCAGGTCTGCAGGACCTCGGGCACCGGGGCTAATGCTCTGACTTGGAGCTTTTGGAGCTTTYAAAAGCAGCCATGCTTTCCTTTCCCAACACCCGGAGCTGTGGAGCGTCACCCGTGCCCCAAGGTGCATCTACAGCCTGGAGCCCCACGTGACTCAGGCACTGGTGCCTTCTGCTTTGGTTTTGGATCTCACCAGGGTTTAAACACAGGGCAGGCAGCTAGGCCTAGGCAAAGGTATTTCTAGTCATACTCATGATGCTTAGAAAACTTGCGTGGCTGTGACTGACAGGCCGGTACAGATTTAACCACAGCATCCAAGATAGTATCTGGCCTCAGCAGGCCGCCCTGTCCCTCCAGGGGATGTCAGCAGCCCTGTTAAAGGCGGGCAGCAAACAAACCCGGTGCAGCAAACTGAGCAAGCCACAGGATTTGGACCTAGAACTGAATTTGGGATGGATTTGGCTTCTGCTGCTGCGAGGCTGGCAGAGGAAAGGTTGCCCATTGGGACGTGGTGGTATCTTCCGTGGCCTCTGCTCATCTCTGGAGTCAATCCAGGCACGCGTTTTCTTGTTTTAGACACTTCAGCACACAGGGAAGGCGCAGGCTGCACCACATCTCTCTGCTTCAGCTCCCAGAGTCTTTTAGGCACTTAATGTCCTTTTTTGGGCCCTTCCGTGCAAACCTTCCCTCCCGGGGCCGTCCGGCAGTGACTGTGGGCATTAAAGCTGGTAATGGCAGAGACTGTAAACATCTTCTGAAAGTGCACAGCAAAGCCCTTTATTGTCAAAATGAAATGCATTTAAAGTACTTAAGAACTCATCCCGAAATCCCTTTCCAAGTAAGTCAGGCTTGGCAAGCCTCCCTCGCGCGGCCCGAGCGCGGCACAGCCCTCCCGTCCTCGCCTTCTCCTCAGCACGAATGCTCTCGCCTGCTGCAGGGCTGCAAATCTCTAACACAGCTATTTAAAGGGTAGCTTTCCACTATAAAAATAATCACATTCGAATCCAAATTATTTTAATTGCAGCCATTATAAATAGCCGCAAAAACAATCAAATTGGAAGGGATGGGAAAGCAAGAGCCTCCCTTCCCCCTTCTCCTTAGTATGCCGGACAGGTTTCGTCTCTGTTCCCAAGCAGGCAGCTCCTTTGTAACTCTTAAAATCACTTCCCCCCTGCCTTTTTTTTTTTTTTTTTTTTTAATGTGTTCCGATTGAGAGAGTTGGATTGGCGAAAAACCATCCCAAATCCGCAGCGAGCCCAAACGTGGGCTCCAGAAGTTGCTCTAAACTTCCCGCGGAGCTGGAATGCCGCACGCGGCGGGGGTACGGCCAGGAATGCCGCTCCCCGGCCGCGGCCCCGGCCCTTACATGGACAAATGCGCCTGCAGGGAAAGGCAGGAATTTGGGGCCTTGACGTCAGCCGCGGGCAGAGCGCGGGAGCCCGCGAGGCAGCGGGCGCCGCTCGCGCTTCCCGAGCGCGGGGGGCTCCGCGCGGCCGCCGCGAGGTGAGGTGCGGCGCGGCGCGGCGGCCCGGGGGG
>NW_020455643.1:9825643-9846904 GCF_003342845.1 Nothoprocta perdicaria
AGGTGCAGCCGGGCCGGGCCCCGCGTGGCACCTGGCGCGACCCCGCGGCGGCAGCGGGGCCGGGGGAGGGGGAGCCCCGGCCTGGCCCTTTGTGCGGCGGGGCAGGCCCGGCCTGGCCTAGCACGGGAGCGGGGAGCGGTTTCTCACCCCGCCGGTCCGTTTGGCTCCGTTTTCGCCCCCTTTCCCGCCCGTGCGGCCAGGCTCCGGCCGTTGTTGGGAGCCCCGCTCTGCCCTGKCTGGGAGGTGTCCATGGACAAAACCTGCTTGTGATCGCCCCGGCTCTGCCCCACCTCGGGGAGCAGTTGGCCTCACGAGGAAATGAGCGTTGGCCTCTACTTTGTGGTGTTTGGGAGGTTTTTTTCTTTCCCACTTTTGCTTCCTATGCCCATAAAGGCTGGATTTTGGGCCCAGTTCTTAATTTTGGGAGGATGGTTTCCTGTCTTGTATCTGTCTTCCCCGTTAGGTGCTTGCCTTTGGTTACACAAATTTCTAGGTGTGAGTCCTCTCAAACTTGGTGTGCCGAGTTCCCTGTGCATCCAGGGGACCTCGGCCTCTCGGGAAATGTGTCCGACTCATGAGGAATGTGAGGGCTCACCTGGAGGCTGAAGAGTGTTTCTGCTTCCTGGACCTGCTTTCCTGGGGTGTTTCTGCTCCCAGCTTCCAGGCAAGATTTCTGGGTAAAAGTTGAAAGAGAGCCGGGAGTTGCTGGAAAGCTGGGAACGGGTGGTGTGGAGTGTGGTGACTGGTCGGGTCCTTGCAGATCCCTGTACCTGAGGAGGACAGGGAATCCCTGGAACCTGACCGGGGGACAGACATTGCATTTGTGAATCAGCCACACAGCCTAGTTGTCCCTGTAAGATGCTGGATCCTGTCCCGTGCCAAGTGCATCTCTTGGCCCAAGCCCCTGTGCAGCGGAAACTCAGAAGTGTAGCTTAGGGATGCAAAGGACTTGCTGATTTTGTGCCCTTGCGTAGCAGAGCTGGTCTGGACGATGCTAGATAATACCCTAAARCGAGGGTTGTCCCTTGCAAATAGATCCACGCAAGGATAAAGATTACTGTCATTTTTTTTCTTGGACTGTTGGCCTGCTCTGTCCCCTTTCTTCCAACGTGACATTTCATCCTACCAGCTGTAACTTTAACTCTCTTATTCCCCTTCTTCAGATGTTCATCCTTTCTCCCTGGCGGGCCCGTCTGTCACTGGTGACTGTGGTGGCCCCAGGGCACAGGAGGCCTCGAGCTGTGACCTGCGTGTCTAGCCCTGCCGGGAGCTCGGTGCTGCTCGTGGACCTTCAGCCCTGCTGTGAGGGAACTAAGCCGTTCTCTAATTGCTGAGTGCTTCAGATGAAGCTTTCCTCAAATTGCTTTCTTCAGGGATGTGTTTYATTCCCCTTTGAGTCAGCTTGTGTTGGCTCTCCTTGAGAAAAGCTACCGGATAAGGAGGGCACCTGGTCCAGGATGGTGGCAATGCTAAATCCACTTTGCTAGAAACACTGGGAGCAATTCCTGCCTCCCAACAACTTGCTGCTCCTCATCAGCTCTCCCATCCCTGCTGCTTGAGCTGTGTGTCTGCTTACACCAGGCTCCGGGGAAACCTCCCGCTCATGGTATTTCACTTTGTGGTGCTCCAGACACCTCAGGGACACCAGCAAGTTAGTTTTTCAGTTTCTGTGTAGCACAYGGATGCTGAGGGTCACTGTAGCCCATTCTGGGACCTCTTGGTTAGAGATGGGTGCCTGGTGGCAGGGAGCAGATATGTGATGAGTCTATTGGACGTAGGCCACACTGAAAATAAACTTCTTGTGCTCATTATCCATCCTCCTGCACAAACTTCTGCATGGAAAAGGAGGCTGTGCCCAAGGAGCTGAGACATACAGCAGCCAAAACGCTATCTCGATGATGCATTTGTAGGTGCAGCCCTGAGCTGCAGTGGATCACTTGTTGCAAAGTACCGTGTGTCTTCTGTGCCGGTCTGGCAGAGTTGCTGTGCTCCGAGTTCTCCCCGTCGCTGAGCAGATGTGTCAGCAGCGCGAGAGGCTCCCGTGCCAGTTAGGATGGGGGCTGGCTGCCACCTTCCTAAGCTGCCTTGGCGGAAGGGCTGGGACTGAACTGTGATAGGAACTTCACTTCCCATCTTGCCGAGGAGAAAGTTTTCTCTTTGACATCAGTGGAGGGATAACGTAGAGCGAGCCTGGCTCTTCTGTCCCCGTATGTCCTGGTCCCTTTAGTCACTGCTAAGAGTTGTCCAGTGTTTAGGGATGAAAGCCTCAAAGGGAGGCTGGGGAGCCTCAAGTGCTGTTGAGGAAAGCCTCAAGACACCTTCTTGTGAAGCTGGTGCTGTCGCATGGACACCTGGCTTCAAACTGATGGGCCAGCAGTGGTTTTTGGATGCAATATGCCAACAAKCAGTTTGGCATAAGAAGTTCAGGTCTCCATGCAACTTAGCTGCCTTGTGTCACAAAGATAGCAGAGCACCTCAGGTCTCGAAGTAGCTTTTTTCTGAATCTCAGCTATAACTGTGCTGTCCTGGTGAGAGGTAATGAGTTGCTCTCTTGCTAGAATCGTGAACCACTGTAGTGTAATTCAGAGTTTCAAATAGTTTGACTGCAGATTTGGTCAGTATTGCATCTGCCATTACTGCAGTACTGCAGCTTGCCAAAGCTCTGGTTTCTCTAGCTTATGTAGCTCTTGTTTCCCTAGATTATGTAGGGGCTGAAGTTCAGAGCTGGAATGATGCTGTTTAATGCCTCGGAGCTTTATCCCTGTGATTTGCAAGGCACAAAGCAGCGTTGACTACRGTTTCAGTGGAGATGAAGTGCTTTTAAATATAGTATGAACACCAGTATATATTTTTAATTACAATTTATAGCACAAATGAGAGTATTGTGGGCTGTGGTCAGAACCGAGACACCTGTTGCTTGATTTCAAGCCCAACTGTTGCCTTGTTTGTTGAGATTACTGTTTGTGTTAACATGTGTAATGTCTGCCTGTAAAACTTAAGTGACTCCCTTCTGCTTAGWGAAGTTTGTTGCTCTGGAGGACAGTAAAAAAAAAAAGGCAGGGAGCTGGAAAACCTGAGGGATTTTGATCAGCAGGTTGGAATTGTTGGAACTGCAGAGGACACACATGTTGGGAAAGGGGTCATGTAAGCAGAGTGCTGCTCAAGSAGACCCCGTAGCTTTGTGCTAATGTGTGTGAGGTGTAGGCGCCACCGTGAAAGAGCCTGAATCAAAGCACACAGAAGTAAATACTTCTCCATGTAACATATATTGAATGGTGGGATTTATCATGCAGAACGTTGCCGAGTACAAGAATATAGCCAAATTTGGAGAGAAGACAGGACAGTGACACGAATACCAGGTATGTTCAAAGTGACACCTGCTGATAGTGCCCCTTACACGTTTCATAAACATCTCATTGTGAAGAGGAGAATGTTTCTCCCCAGTATCTCTCRCTGATTGTGGCTGGAGAAAAGCAGTGCCTTGGTTCGGTGACAAATTGTTTGCAATAGGACAGTTTCTGTGTGTCTGTGGAAACATGTACCCTGAGGGCGACCACAGTAGTTTCTCTCCCCGTTTGCCCATTGTGGTGATGTGAACAAGGCGCCATTGGTGGCATTTGGTGCCTAGTTGAGTGYCTCAAAGCCTGACCCACATCACCCTACATGTGCTCCAGTGCCTTCCTTTGGCTGCCCTGGGGCTGTGCGGGCCTGGGAGCTGCTGCTGGGCTGCAAACAGGTCATTTCTGCTCTTCACCCTACAGTTTGTGGCTGCCTGAAGTCTCGGTGAGTCCTTCCAGGTGAGGGTGAGGCCAAATACTCATCCCTGTGGAGGTTTTACCATAGGCAACGCAGTGATGACAAAGAAACGTTCCTGGGTATGTCTTTGCCTTTAAGGTACCTTACTTTCTCAAAACAGGGAAAGCYTCAAGAAAGAAAAATGAAACAAATTCTTGTGTGTATCATCTACCAGAAGCCTGAGATTCTGCACCTGTTCTTGTTACATACACCTGTGAGCAAGAAAGTGAGAATATTACCTGGTTTGGGCCCTCCCTTGCCCGCCTTCTTACCCCACCAGCTTCATTATCTGCCTTGTTCTCGCTCTCATTGCAGGGCACTTCTGCTAAACGCTCCAGATCTGACTGGAACTGTAGACACGCTTGAAAGGTGGGCAGGAGTGGGGAGACAGAAACCGTAGCTCACCTAAGGATGTGGGTTGTCTGAGGGACAGATTTGCAAGGAGCAGCACCTTTGCAGAGCGTGGGTTACGTGTACAAAAGGACGGGACTTGAACGGACTTCTTTATGAATTAATTACAATTTACGATTGTTGCAGAGGAGCGATTGGAAGGAAGATGTTKCAGTCAACTTTCATGTGCAAATTGGGTTTCTGTAAAGTACGACGTCACCCAAGTATGAAAAGCTATTTATTTTTTTTAAACTCCGTGAGCTTTTTGTTTTGTAAAATAGAAACAAACAGAGAAAAGAAAACAAGAAATCAAACCGAAAACCACAGACCAAAAAGGAAAAAAAAATCAGAAAGTTTAGAAGCTTCTGACTGCTTGTGCTGCCYGAGAAATGGGGTTTAGCTGGATTCAGGGCTCAGCTCTTTCTGTTCCTCCTACGTCAGGGCACAGCAAGGCAGGTRGGGTTGGTGCTGTTTCTAAGGCAAATCTGACAAAAAAAAAAATGCTACCCACACCTATTTGTTGTGATTAAGGTTACTGGTAAAGAGGTTCGCTGGGTTACTGGGCTAGAGGTTCGACTTTAATCTCAAAGTTAGTTTCGATCACGTTTTGAGCAAGTGCAAGATCTGGCATGAAAATGATCATTTTAAGTAGCTGTCAGCAACTAGATGTCATTTTAGATTGTCGGTATCTGTTGTTGGGATCTGTGGGTGACAGTGACACGCGTGTGAGTCACTCGTAAGCACTCCCAAACTACGGCAATATGCTCAAGAAAGGAAAACAAACATTGGTGGTGTGGGCTGCTCGTAACCTTTTCTTCGAAAAAGATACCAGCTTTTGAGCATTGCAGGCTGCTAATGAGGGTATTTTCTGTGGCCCTTGGTGCTGTAAGGGAGCTGTGTGAGACGGGGACCAGGGAGCTCCAGCTAAGGAGCTGTCCATGGCAGACATGGCAGACATGGGCCTTGGGAAACAAGGACTCTCTCTCCTTCAGCAGGTGCTGTAAGAAAGCTGTGGAGATGGAGAGGAATGGATGGTGGCTTGGGAAGAAAGGGCGAGGGAGAGAAGGATGAGAGAGGCACGTTCCCTGCCCTGCGGGAACCCCTGGAAATCACTGTGCTGACTCCCATGCTCTCTTTCACGGAGCAGCTGTCCTTACGTTATCCCAGGTGGGAATACCGGGTGGTGTGAGCTGCTCCTGCCGGAGCACGGCCGGGAGCCCAAGGCCCAGCAGGGGCGAGGGGTGGCTATGGAGAGCGCTGCTGCGCTGACCCCTGCTCGGTGTGACACTGCTCTGCTCCCACAGCTGCAGCCGCCCYGGGGCGCCTGGGGAGGAAGGATGCCCCGGGCTCTGTGCACACGCTGTGCAACTTTGCTTCTTTGCGGTAGTTCCTGTCAACCTTCCTTGGGGTTTCTCAGGCTGTCTAGGCTGGAGACATAATAGTCTCCAATCTATGGAGTTGGCATATGGAGCTTCTAGTGTGGAAATGTAAATAATTTCATGTTTCGTGCATAAAAGTGCGTTTGCCACTTGAGCATCCTCTGCGTAGGTGCCGTTCAGCACTGCCTTTCTGCCTGCTCTGCAGCTGCCTGGTGATGCCCCTAGGCAGGCAACCCTCCACCGAGTCCTGGACGATTGTGCCACCAGTGGAATAGTTAGTGGAAATTTAATATGGCCATTTTCTCTAGGTAATAAAATATCAACTAACTTGCCATAACTATCTTGTTTAATGTCCATTAAAAGGCCTGCATACTTCATTCGCTGARTGAAATTTAATAGAAGTTCAGCTAAGCATTTATCGCTTATTTAATTTAAAAATAAGTTGATCACCACAGTTGGTAACAGGCACTGAGGATTTAATTAACATTCAGCAAACTACCCTGTTCGCTCAGAGTTGTGCAGTCAGGTCTTGTTTATGCACCAATTTGTAACCCCTCAGCCCCTGCCCACTTCTAAGGCAGGGGATGGAGCTGTCGGGAGCTGCAGCCGTTTCCTCCTCTCCCTCTGCTGCTGAGCTCTGTTCCTGAAGAGCATCTGTCAGGGCCCTGCAGCTGGGGATTGGAATGTGCCCAGGAACCAGTGGCTGCTCCTGTTGGTGGCCAGGCTGGTTGGGTGAAGGCAGGAAGGATGGAGGGGACTGATTAGTCCTTGTTCTGTCACTGGGTGTGAGTTGAAGCACAAGAATCCATCTGCATGTGGGGAGGAACTTCTTTGCGGTGAGGGTGACAGAGCCTTGGAGCAGGCTGCCCAGGGAGGCTGTGGAGTCTCCTTCTCTGCAGGTCTTCAAAACCTGCCTTGATGCCGCCCTGTGCCACGAGATGTAGGTGTCCCTGCTGGAGCAGGAAGGTTGGACTAGATGATCTCTCGAGGTCCCTTCCATGCTCAGCTGTTGTGTGATTCTGTGCTAGATCAGGCTAGAGGCTTTACGGGGAGTTGTGGCTGTGCAACCTGGGCTGGATATGGAAGCCCTGTGTGATGGGGTACAAGCGGTCCAGTTCGATGCCTTCGTTATTCATAGCAGAGAAAACTTAAAATAGATGCTGCCCTCAGCCAGGTAGGAGCTCGTGGTGCTGGGGTCTGGGAGATTCCCCAAGTGCAGCATGGAGTGGTTCACTGCAGGTGACCTGCAGCCAGTCCTGCTGCCCTTCCTGTGCTGATGTGGTACAAACCACATCGCTGCTGTGGTTCGTAGCTCCGTAACTGCACGTGCAGCTCTGATGTGCTGCGTGTGCCTCCCCTGAGGAGCTCCCTGTGTGTCTCCCAGACAGTGCGATGCTGGATTGGGAGAGTGATTGGATTAGAAGCTGACAAGTGGTTGTAGCTCCAGCTGTATCTCCCCTGCCTTATTAGCTCCAGCATTGGCAGTGTTCGTATTTCAGTGCAGCCTCAAGGAGATCAGGGGGCTTGAATTTAACACACCTCTTCACTTGAGGGTAAAGACTCGATTTGTTTTTTGTGGGTGTGGGCAGATCTTGGAATATACCTCAAAATAATTGCTGTGGCCAAGTGGAGCCTTTGAGCAGCATATCTGCAGGCAAACCCATGGTGATTGCAGCAGCCACATGGCAGTTAAGTAGTTAATTATGAGCAATTTGGTTAAAAGAATATTATGAAAATTGTGAAGTCCAAGTRCTCTGAAGTTAGGAAATGCCAGAATGGGGGTTATTGATAAAACCTTAATTTGCACCCGCACACAAGTGGGTATTATGATACAGCCACTTAGTTGCTAGAGCACCTTCTCTTCGTAGACAGAGYGGAAGGTGATCCTTAAGGAGCAGCTATCAGTTTCTTTAGTTTTTGTGCAGTGTGTAACCCCCAAGCATTATTTACTACGTACTATTCTAGCCAAGGACTGAATACAGAATTCTTCGTTTCCTTTGGTGCATTTCTGGGGTGCTCTTTTCCCTTTCACTGGGGCACTGTGCAAGTTGGGACCACTTTATTTTGCAGCGTTCTCCTGAGATGAAGTGAAATTATTCTTTTCATTTTACTGGTGGGACGCTGTGGCTTGGACAGAGTAAGGTTGTGTCATTCCTGACACTGAAATTCGGGAGAAAAAAAGCCATTTAGACCAGGAGAGCTCTTTGGTTTGCGATTGTAACTCATAATCAAATAGAGAAAAATAGTTGAAAGAATCATCTGCAATTACAGTCTGAATTTAGCATCCTTCCCACCTGACTCTGAAGGTTTCTCTAAACTTCTAAATGGAAGCTTTTCTTATCTTTACAGTCTGTCTCCTCATCTTTCCTGCCTTTCCCTGGCTTTTATGCATTATCCTCATCATCCTTACCATAGAACAAGTGCTGTATTTGTCTTGCTAGGGTATTGAAGTGCCTGGCAGAGTAGGCAGGCTGCTCTTTGCCTATGGCTTTTAGAATAACTAGAGGAGTTTAATGTAAAATTTGAAATGTGRTGGTGGAGAAGTCCAGGAATGAACCAGAAAAAAGTGGTCGAGGTCCAGACAGTATTCATGTATAGCAACATATCTCAAGGATGAGAGTAAGGATAGCAGAAAATTTGCATAATCTGTTATATACTTCATCTTGTTCATTGGCTTGTTTTACTGTGGACAGTAACACTGCTGGTTTTAATACAACTTAAGCTTCTTTTAGAGTTGTGGTGCTCTTAGAACATGTATYTAGCAGACGGTTTTGTGAGAAGACAGCCTGTCCTTAGTGTCTCATGTGCCCTTCCCCAGCACAGTTCCATTTTGGTGCAATTTCCAAGGGTCCGTTTCATGYTCCGCTCGGAACAGAGCCTGGGAAGCCGTGTTACGGCCTTTCCATTTAAGGAGGAAAGCCCGTGAGCCCTCAGCGTAGCAAGTGATAAGTCTGAAATCGGAGTGTATGAGCAATGCAGAGGAACTCGGTGCAGCTACTTGGGTGCAAGTGCYTGTGCTTTCTTGAACCAGAGTCCTAACTTGCTTCACATGCAGACACATGGAGAAGAAACCATGGGGAAAAGGGTTAATTTAACTCCTTGGTGAAGTCCATTTTCTTTTCTCTTGCTATGATGATGATGGAACATGCAGAAACYACTGCAGTAGTCTTGTGTAGTAAATAAACATAATCAAACAGGGCAGAAATGCAATTCATTGATGTAGACAAGTTTTAAGCCTCCAAACTGAGGAACCATGGGACAGAAGTGTGTTTCAGAAGTTAGGAATCATGTCTTGCACCTCTAAGTTAGTGAAGAGATGAATGCGGTGTTCTTGGCACATGAGGCCTCTTCCAGCATCTTCCCAAGCACTGGAGAATCGGGAGTGAAGCCAGAGCAGCAGGTGAGCTCAAAACAATGCAAGTCGGCCTGTCGTTCCCGAGCATGGCGCCCGCCTGGATCCTTGGCACGTCYGGGTGCGGGACGGCAGCGCGTGCGGCGCTCGTGTCCCTCGTTCCCGTGCTGGGCACGGCACATTTGACTCTGCTGCATGGGAGAGCTGTGAGCTCGGGCTCTGTGAGTGCTGCTGGAATCCACGGAGTGTTTAGGGACTGAGTTGTAGAGCTTCGAGTGGAAGGAGCTCTGAGAGCAGAGCTCCTTTCCTTGCTACACACAGGGCTCCCCGTGGGTGCACTGGTTTGTAAGCTGATCTGTGCCTTGAAGAGAGCGCCCATGGCCTCGCTGGGTGCACAACGTGCAYGTGCTGTTTTGTGAGCGCGTTCTGGTACGTGTACGTGTTGGATCTCTCTGAGGATGTAAAGCAGATGGATTGGCACCATCTCTCCTTTGCACTGCCTGATATATTGACTCACTGTGATGTGCCCTGGAGTGGAAAAGGGAAGACTCCGACTCCCATGTGTTGCAAGGATCATCTGTTCTGGGAGTGCCCCGCTTTATTTAGGGTCAGACCACCTGCAGGGGTGTTGTGCCACTGTCAGTCGTGCTCGGTTCCCTGCCCTTTGGAGCTCCGTGTGTGTGCTAACCGAGGCATCTGCGAGCTCCCCACATCCATTCGCATCCCTTATGGGGTGTTGTAGCTCTTGGATCCCGCTGCCACGTGCAGGAGGCTCCAGCAAAACGGAGGTGATGTCTCCAGCTCTCTGGTGTTCAGGCCGATGTCTGCCTGCATCAGCCGCTCCCTGTTCCTTGGAGATAAACTGCAGCGAAGCAGGAGCAAGGGTATGGGCTTGTAACAGCTCTTGGTAGTTTTTTCTCATGTCTCAGATGATTTGATTCATACCTGATGATGGGTGTGCCCTGTTCCATGGGTGTAACTATGTATTTTCAGGAAGTCACACGTTGGACCATCTGTTTCAGTTCCAGCTGCCTTTGTGGCTGTAGCTTTTGGGATGGGAATACTTACTGCATGCTTTGCTTGTGCACATTCTACTAGAAATGTAATGGAAATGATTCCAGATGCTTTTGATCTCCAGATCAAGACAATGSCTGTCCATCTAATGAGTAACATGAGTAATTCTGGATATAGTATTGGCATGCTCCTGGGATGCTGTTCACCCCCTTTTCTGTTTTTGATTCTATATTCCAAAAATGACATTTTTTAGGTGTTATCTCTGCCTGTACGTGTGAAATGCAGCATCTTGGGCTGAGCCTRTTGTTTGCTATGGTGCTCAAAGGAGAGCAGTGAGTCGGCTGTGAGGGGAGGCTCTGTGGGGTCAAGCAGAGGGTGCAGGCTGCGCTGAGAGAGGGTTGGGGGGCTCCAAGCAGCTCCAGCCCCCAGAGATGGAGATAAACTGGAGACTATGAGAGAAGAGCGGGGTGGCTGGTTTGGGAACATGAAGACACTGATTATGGGGGAAGGTGAAGAGGATGTAAAAAGTATGTGTTAGCAGAACGTGATGAAGATGGAGACCTGATAAGTGCATTTGCAAGTGTTTGCAAAAGGAAGGAGAGTAGCAGCTTCTGGCAGAACAAAGCTCTATGTCTAGGACTGCAGCTTGATGCAAAGCAATTCTGAGTCCTGGGAATGTAGGGCTCCTGTGGCACTGCAATCACAGGCAATTACAACATATAATCCTTTTAACAAACTTGCTGGGTTCCACTGGAAACCTAGTTGAGCTTCTTTGCCGTCTTCCTAGGGAGCGTGTCTCTCGTGACCGTTTGCTGCAGTGGTTTCTGAGCTGCACGCTCTCCTCCGTCTCGTTCCACAGCACTTAGTCACAGGAGGGCTGCGTGGGAGGGAGGGACACCCAAGAGAAACGTGTGACTTGATGCAAAGTCCCTTGGCCACCCAAATTCCTCATGGCAATTCTACTAGAGCTTGCAGCCTGCTGCAGATGGGTGGGATGAGTCCRCGTGCGCCTGCAGCTCTCGGAATGCTTCATGGTGGAGAAGTGGAGAACTGGGCAAAGTGATTTCTCCTGCAAAGGCACCTCGTGCATTTGTTCTTTGAGCCGTCTTAGTCCAGCACACTTACAGAGCTCAGGCCTGCTAGCAGGGTGAAGTGGAGGAGGGAGATCTGGATGGATGACTTGGTACTTACTACCTGTGACCGAAACTCAGATACCTGTAATTTAGCACCTACGTGCTAGCTTAAAGTCTCTCAGGGAAGATGTGGCCACATGTGCAAATATAGGTGGGTTTGGGTCCCAGTGCAGCACTCACATACATCAATAGGTCAGCCCACTCCTTGTGATAGCATTTTTGTGCACTTGACAGACATGAACTCATTAATCCAGCCAGATGTTGCGTAGCGTTGTGATCCCTCAAGAAGGCTAAATACCATCCCACCTCGCTAGAGCAATGCCTGGGATTCAAACAGCAGCAGCCTGAGGAGCAGCCGGCGCTGGGCTGGGCTGGGCTGCGCGGGTCGGGCTTCGCGCGGCGCCTGCTCCCTTGCACTGGGCTGCTCTGGGCTCGGAGCTGGTCCCGCTCTGGGCTCGGAGCTTGTCCTGCTCTCGGCTGTGCAAGGGCCCARTCGTGGCCTGGCGGGAACCAAAGATGCGGCTTCCTTCAGCTTTCAAGGGGGAACGGGATTTAGTCCAAAGTTTCCGCAAAAATACCTGTAGATTTTGGTAGCTGCCTGCGTGTTTTGTGAGCTGATGTACCCACATCTTTGCAGGTGCTTTGTGAAGGCACGGTGCTCGTGGCTGGGCTGAGCCCTTTGCTCGCCTCCCTATGAGTTGCAAGACTCRGGTGCCTGAGAATCCCGCGGGTTTCCTAGATGTTTGCTGCAGAGGCGGCTTCCAGGCTCTGCCCTTTGAGATTCCTTTCCCTACRGCTCCATCTTCCATCCCACGATAAAGGGCGGCAGCAGGCAGCTGCCAGAGATCATATGTGAAGCACYTAAGGAGCTCCATAGCAATAACTTTGTATGGAGTTTTCCAAGGTCCCAAATGATGAATATCCTGCAGCATTTTTCATGAGGAGAAGTTTGCTCAGTACTGCATGGACCCAAAGCTGCCTGATGCTGTTCGTGCCRTACAGGGCAGAGGACTGTGAAGGGACATTCCCCTCTTTGCACTGGCTCCAGGGCACTTTGCGTTCTGGCGTGAACTGGAACTGAACTCTGGTCTGTAGTCCATTACTATTTAAATTCTGGGGTGAACTGCAACCAGAGCTTGCTCTAAAGACTGAGAGGAAATGTGAAGGATGCAAAAGAATTCTTTTTTATTCACAGAACAGCTTGCTAATTTAATTTGACATTCTAAAAGAAAGGGAATTTGGCTAACAGTTTTCAAAGAGAAAATGGAACTGTACCATGTCACACAAGAATGAGGAGCAAGGAAAGCAGCCTGTATATGCTTCTCTAGCTGCCGAAATCCATATTCATCTTCTTACTAAAATTCAGCTGCGCAAGGAAAGAGAAAGGAAAGGATCTACTTCATGTGGCTTGTTAGTGCCCCAACAGCTAGTCTGCAAAAAGCAGCTGTGAGGAGAAACAAACTCCTGCTGCATCTGTGGTGGTTTTTSTTTTTCCCTTTTTTTCCTCCTCCTTTGTTTCCTTTTTTCCCCATTTTTTTCTCCCTGRGATACTCCAAAAGATGCTTTAGACATTCCTCCTCCTCACCCAAAAAAGAATCATGGCCAAGAATGCCAGCATGTTCTTATCTTCTCAGTTAAAGCTTCTTGAAACCTTGGGACCCAACTGGCTTTTGCTGTTCAACCCTCCATGTCCATAGAGGAGCCTTTGCAGCTCCCATCCGTGACATCTGCTCATGCCTGTCTCTTCTGTGCCGTTGAGTGCTGGATGAAGCTGGTGGACAACGTTGGTTGGGAAGACATTGGCCAATACATTGCTTGTGGTGGTGGAAGGGAACCTGGCATCCCTGGGAGCAATCAGCGGCCTTACCTTGTTGTAGAGGTGGTTTTCCCAGGTAGGGCTTTGTGGGATGATTAAAACCTGTCTATTTTATAATCTGTTGTCTTACCCGGACACCTCAGGCTCCCRCACGTTTAGCCCTCCTGGGCTAGGAGCGTGATTTTGAAGCAYAGAGCAGTTAAACGATTTGCCCAGGGCCACGGGAGCCCGTGATGAGCTCACATACGGAGCCAGGCCTCCCATGTCTTCTGCTAACACCAGCACTGACCTGGCCTCCTTCTCCCTCGCCGCTGTTAACCCGCTGTGTGGTTGCTCCGTGCGTGCCAAGTACATGCGTCCTATTCACCCCGAGCTTGCTGCTGCTGCCTTGCCTTTTTGTCTGCATTAGTTTAATTGACTGAGGAGCTTGCATTAGAAGCTATTCATTCCCCTGGTAACTGGGCTTGACAATCACAAGTTATTCTTGGGGTGAAGGACTGGTACAGATTTGTTTTCCTTGGCTGCAAAACYGTAGCCCCTAATAGTTTCTCACTAATACGAACCAAGATTGACTTGGTTTACCACTAATTAAAAGCCAAAGGATATGCAGTCCTATCCAAAATAATTACTGTCTTCAGTGAATGGAAGAAAACTCCACTTGCTTCTCATTTGTTTCCAAACGCCTTCATTTTTCTGCGTTACTCCTGCAGTGGCTGCTGCACGAGGGGGCACTGGCAGATCTGGGGCTTCTGTTTGTAGAATCATAAAGCTGTTGAAAATCTTATTAAAACCTAACGATTACTGTTTTTGGGGAGGAGGTAGGGGTGTATTTCTCTTAATGGGCAGCCACTCTAAGTGACACATGTTTGTGTCGGCGCTACACATGCAGGGCACATTTTGGCTTGACTTTTTACTGTTTAGAAAACAAAACTTTCTGACTGTGGCCTCGTTACCAGGAGCACAGAATGCAGCTGCTGGAGTTCCTAGACAGTTTAGTTTCTATCAGTAATTGGTTTCAGATACGCATTGGCTTTGATTCATGCATCGTACCGGCCGGGCCATGTAATGAAAGGTGCCTTCTCTCTTCCCTCGTTTGCTCGACCTCTGCGCTTGTCAAGTGTCTGGCATCACTGGGATCTACGCGTGGCGTGAGTGTGAAGTGCAAAGAGGGACCTCCCTTCAGCTGCTCGTGACGTGTAGGGGGACCTACCTGAGCTCCTCCTCCATTCCAGTGCCAACGAGGGGTGTGTGGGACCTGCCTTGTCCGAAGAGCTCCAGCTCCTGGGCCAGAGCCCAGTGGACACACTGCTCCTTAGTGCTGGGACGTGCAAGGTATCAACAGAGGAGCAGCGTTTTCTTACACTGCCTGTTGCAAGGGATTATCTGACTGCCCTTAGTAACAGATTTTTTTTCCTTAGTAGTGCAGATTGAGTCTCTTGTTTTAATTGACTAAGAAGAAGAACGTGGAGAGAGTTTGAACCTATGACCTTGAGATAAATAGTTTCTTATTGAATCCCCAGGCCCCTCAACCACCSCCTCTTCTGAAAGTAGTGTAGTTTAATCAAAGGTCAGAGGCTCTGTGGTCTTTGAGAGCCTCTGAAGAAGAGGGCTGCACTGGGGAGCTCTGCTTCTTCCTCTGCGATTGCGCGGTCGGGTTCCCATTGAGCTGGTTGTGCTGCTGCTCTGTTTCTCCATGGTGACTCTGCTGACCTTCTCTGGTCTCTCTGAATGCTGATAGAGGCCTGGTAATCAAGTCATCTGTGTTTCTGAGGGCTGTAACTAGAGATATGTTGGCTATAGGCAAATGACTTTATATGAGGCTGCTGTGGGTCTTTGAATGCAACGTGCTGATTTGCAGGCTCGATATGAAGCAGTTGACACTTGCCAGCTCTTCCCGCTCAGGCCCCCACAGATGTCTCCTGTTTCTAGGCTGAAGGCTGTGTGGTATCTCACCCAGCCCTGCATGGCCATTCTTGGCAAGTGCTGACTTGTGTATGGCCACTGCTGTCTGAACTGTTGTGGTTGCTCCCAGAGGGACCTTCCTCCTTCTCCCTCCCCCTTTATTCCCTTTGCTTCCTTCTGAGTGATGGTGAGCAGTTATGTGACCCTATCTCTTGTGACAGATGTAGTAATCGGGTCTTATTCCTTCCTTTTCCTCCTCTCCTTCCTGTATCCTGACTCTCRTTGAACCCAGTGGCTGGTATGGAGTTGGTCTTGCTCGTTTGCATGTTGTGTGCTTGGAATGCTCAGCGTTGTGTTGAGTCACATTTTGAGGTTGAAAGTACCTGCTAGCAAGTCAGAGAGAGCCTTTTGTCCCAAAGCTGCTGTGGTTGCTTTCTGTTTTTCCCCTTGACAGATAAAAATTGGTTTGATAGCGTAAACATTGGCTCCAGGGACAAAATTCCTGCAGACAGGTTCATCATGGTGGACTGGGAGTAGGTGAGGACAGGTCCAATTGTGGTACTGTGTTGYGTGCTGCTGTGAATCATGCCAGCGAGATGCAAGAAGGGTTAAGAGAAGGGTTAACACCTTGCTCTCGGTGTTTCATGCCTTTGGCATGATGTTGCACCCACACGCTGTAGCTAATGTTTCAGACAAATAGCTATGTACCCTTCCAAAACAGAGTGCTGGGGTGCAGCAGGACGGGAGGATTTTGTGTGGCAGACTCCTGGAAGAACAGAGAGAATTCGTAGTCGAGAAAACTTGGTGCTGAAATATCTGTCAAATGCATGGGAAGAAGTTTGTTCTCTCCCTCTGAGTACCTGTGTGGTCCAGAATGGGAACTGAGATTTTTAATCAATAATTTTGCTATTCTGTTACCCAAGAGCTTCTTTCTTTATCAGTGAAGAAGAGTGCAGTTAGAATGAGCTAAATTGTACAGAACCAAAGGATTCTTATAGTTGCTGGTGGTGCTACTCAAATAATAAAGGAAATGTAGTTAAAGTGTGTTGCTTGTACTTCTCTAGACCAATATGAAATAGCAGGAATGAAGGAGCTGAAGGATTTCTTTTTCTTTATTTTTAACTAGGAGCAGTAAAAACRTAGTGATATTTGTGCTGAAAGAAACTATGCGATAAATCTCAGTCCCTTTTTTGCAGACAATTAATTAAGCTCCTTTGGTAGGAGGATAATCCGCAGAATTCCCCTGGACGTCTGTCTGCGAGGCTGATTTTCTTGCACAAGACACGGGCAGGATATTTGGGCTCCGAAGCTTTAGGTTCTGCCTTAGCAAAAGCCCCAGCTCAACGCGGCTGAGAGACCTGGAGCTTGCAGGAGGTTCCTGAGTCACGGTGTGTAACCAGCCCATGAAGAGGGCTGTGTTCCTGGTGTCCCCATTGCTGGTGCCTCTGGGAGGAGACACTCTCTCCTCCACGTGCAAGGGAAGCTGTGGAGCTGTTGTCATTCTGGAGACGGGCGATTACCACGTTGTTGTGTTGAGATGGATGGGGTTTGACAGCTATGCTGGGGGATGGCCTGTTCAACATGGTGCTGAGCTAGGGGATTAGGATCTGGTTTCCTTTCTATTGTCGTGCTATTATATCAACTTGTCCCCCGCTCGCCCTCCCAGCTGCCTGGGGTGCTTCAGTACTGGGGTTGTAGCGCAGCAGCCAAGACCTTATTTTAGCAGCTGGCGTCAGGTGGGGAGCAGGGGACGGGGAGGGTCTGCATGACCTGGCGTGTAGCTCAGGGATGGTGGAGATGGCCCTGGGCGGTCAGGACGGGGATGCTGCTGTTGGGGCACGTGGGGT
Organism: Nothoprocta perdicaria; assembly: GCF_003342845.1. Lineage (NCBI taxonomy): Eukaryota > Metazoa > Chordata > Aves > Tinamiformes > Tinamidae > Nothoprocta > Nothoprocta perdicaria. Next base: position 9,842,272 of record NW_020455643.1, read on the forward strand.
CACTCTGTGTTGGTGGCTGGGAATGGTCTCCTGGGTGACCCTGGAGTGCACTGGCCTCCTGGGCAGGTTGGGCAGCGTGTGCTGGGGCAGCAGGAGCAGCTGAGCAGAGCCAGACCCACGAGCTGGGGTCAGGCCTTTCCCGATGGCAGAGAGGGACACGGTCATGAGAGGTTTTCTCTAGAAACCTACCTGCTAAAGCTGCTGAATACCTAGAAGAGGGATTTTTGCATTTATTCCAGCCACCCTTGGCTTACCCCCTTCCTTATTTTGCTCTCCATGAGCCACACAAGACCCTTTGGAGGAGAAAGGGGCTCACAGCCTCCTTCCCTGTCCCACTGTGGGAACCAGGACCTTTGGGCGGTACATCCATTTCCCAGTAGCAGGTCTGAAAACCTGCCTGCATTTTATTTTCTCCTGCTTGGCCGTAAGGGCTAAAATCAGTGAGGACTCTGAAATCCTGGGGAAAATTCAGGAACTCCAACAGGATTTTRAGTGCATTTTGTCTATGTCTTAGTCCCTATCAGTAACGGAGGCGATGGTACTTCCTTGTTCAGTGTGCAGACACATCCATAGACATCTGTCTTCCTCTTACTTTKGAAAGTTAATAATGGCAGTTATTAGGGCTTGTCAGAATCCCCCCCCCCTTTTTTTTATATATATACGTTTGGTAGATGGCTCTATTCTCACAATGGAGATATCTGCTGGAACATCAGCTTGGTTCTGTTTGGTAAAGGAATAAATATATTTCTTTACTGTTCTGTTTGTGATGGTAACACAACCTTCTCTTGAGAACAAAAATGTTTTCCTGAAAAGCAGACCTTGGTGAGGCTGCTGGCTGCCTCCACGCTTCCATTTTAACCTCTGCCTCTCTGCCCCATCACGTTTTTCTCTTTTGAAGAAAGAAAAACCTGTTCCTTTTTCAGCCTCTTCTTGATCCAGCTGTTTGGAAAGAAGACCAGTGGTTGAAGAGGTGGAACAACCAGACTAAGTGGCAGTTATTTTCTTAATACTTATTTGGACACCTTGATTGTSCTGTCTGGAGCTGTTCTCTGCAGGTCTGAAACCGTGACAGCTTGATAGTGAGATGTAAAAATGAGACAAAGCTAATGCTCCATCATCCTTGGAAAGGGCGAGACAGACATTTCTAAGTCAGATATGGAGATTTACTGGTCTTGGCTGTTTGTTTTCTCTTTTAGAAGGTGTGGTGGGTTCTGATGCCTTCAGAAACATCTAACCCCCCTAAGTGTGCATGAAAGGGGGGAATCCAGCTGGCTGCCAGATACTTGCTGCTATTTTCAAATGACCTGGGCAGAACTGGGTAAAAGACAAGACTTGAACCACAGATGCTGTCTGGTTGTGTAGGCGCAAAGTTTTAAGAGATTTGCTTAGATTATTATTATTATTTTTTTATCTTTAAAGAGCAAGAGAACCACCATGGCATTAGAGGTTTTACTGTGGTGAGTGCCAGGCAAACYTGGGAGGAGATGACCTTTGCTCGCAAATTCTTGCCATTTAAGACCAAAGTGGATAAAGAACATCATCCGTTATAATAAACCATCCTTCCTCCTCCTTCTCATTGTTCGTATTGCTGTGAATCCAAGCAGCATGATTAGACTGAATGAATGTGCAAAAAATAAATGTGCAAAAAATGCTATCCTGGGTGATTTCAGCCTGACTGTGGTTCGATGAAGACCCTGGACTGAGAATGGGGAACGCTGAGCACTTGTCCAGTCTCTGTGACTTGGGCACAGCACTTGTCTCTTCCCTTGTGCCCTCAGTCACTGCTCGTCCGTTTTTCTTTATGGAGCAGTATCTGCTGGTGCTGCTGCTTGGTGAAACTGGCCATGCCTGGGGGGGAAAATGCTTTTTTTGGGTCTTTTTTTTTTTTTTTTTTTCATTGCAGAACATTATGCTTTGTTTGAAGCCCGGGCTCTGTGGTGCTCTGGTTCGGTGTGAGAGCTTGAAAGCAAAATCAATTATCCTGCCTTGCTGAGGGAGCTGGGGTGCATTCAAGTGAGGAGGCAAAAGCGTCCCCCTTGCTTGAGGTCCCTCCAAAGAGGCTTAGCAAAACGTCRGGGAGGGGAAATCAATGAGGCTGCTTTGAAAAAGCTACTTCCCATAGATGGAGGGAGCACGAGCRGAGTGAGGCTGTAGTGTGGGCTTGGAAATACCGGGTCCTCTCCTGGTGTCAGTTACTGACACGCAGATCAGAGGCAGCGCTGCTGGCAGCGGCGGGGAGCTGCTGAAAGGTCACTCTGGAGTGGGACCCGCGGGCTTTTTGGCATGTGCCCGCTGAATCCTTGCGTTCCTGAGCCGCCCTTCTCTTCCAGCTACCTTTTCAGCACTATGTGCACTTAAAATAACAGGGATGTGATCGGCTGGCTCTGCTGGTTGGGGTGGTCTGCGCTATTGCCCAGCTCTTGCAGCTGAGGGGCTCCTGGCCGCAGCTCCCGGTGTGTTGTAGGTGGGTCTGTCCCATGGCTGCCTTGGCCACTGCACAAATGTGTCCTGCCCCATGGCGTTTTTTATCTGGGCAGTCATTTTGTTATAACGGGGTAGTTTCTGTGCTGGGATGTTGGATCCTGTCCCTTTGGGGCTGCTGTGCCTGAAGGAAGGCACTAGAACCGTTTTGTCTTCTTCCACCCTTGCCCCTTTTCTTCTTTTTAATCTCATTTCTATGAACAATGGGGACAAACCTGAAAATGTAGTGTGACACCAGATGAGTCAGATGGCCCAGGAGCCAGAAACCGTGGCTTGTGGAGTGATGTTTTGTAGCCCTCTGCCCATAAGTGTGGAGGGGCCTGCCGGTGATTCTTGTTCTGGAATTGGTGCTAATTTTCCCGTTGGGGCTGATGCTGCAGGTCTGTGCTGCGACCGACACCAGTTTTCCTTCAGGATGAAGGATGGCCCAGGAGTTTGAAGTGACAAGTGTCGCTATGGCTGGTTTTGACACATGGAGCTGTGGATTTGAAAATCTCTCAGCGCTGAGTACTGAGCGGTTTCTTGCAGATCAAAACTTAGGGTCAGCTCTTCTGCAGGTGAAACTTGAGCTGTGCTTAGTACGTCTGCTGCTTTACACCAACACAGGATCCCGCCTCCTGAAAAAGCAACAGCCAAGCATATTGGTGCTGTTGGTATTGATGAATTTGGGAGCAGGTGCTGGCTGCTGGCAGGATTCAAAAGTGGTGGGACAGAGGAAAGATTTCTCCAGCTGCTGTTATATTACATGATCGGATTATCAAATACATGATCAAATAACTTAAAAAATGTTTATTTTAGCAGTTTAATAAATGAAACCTGAGAGGCACAGAGATGAGTGAGCATGTGTGARGTTATTAGTCAAGGCCAGATTCTGCAAACATTAGTGCTCTGGCATCGCAGGGCMCTTATTTATAATTTCCTTAAATTAACTTATTTACTTAAATAAGTTGATTTAYGTCAGGATTGAGTTCTGAATTCAGGTTTACCTGTAAGGGGATTGATTTCTCTGAAGGGTGAAGTATGTGAAACCTCAGGCAGGTCCGTAGGAGTTGGCAGTGGCCAGCGCTGCTGAGGATTAGGTCTAGCTCAGGAGCTAACCTGAGGCTTCTGAATTGGAAGACTTCGGCCAGCACGTAATAAATAATGGCACAGAGTGGGAAAGATATAAAAATACATTTGTCAAAACCTTGCAGGCTTTTAAGTGCTTTTCATTTAAAATGAAAAGGTCAGATTGAATGGGGTTGTTATCTGGGGACCTATGTGAGCACATGCCAGTCTTACAGCAGCAGAGCCTTGTCAGTTGGTGCTGACGAGTGACTCGCCGAGTGCTTGCTGGAATTAAAACTGTGGACTGGAACAGTTAAAACTGCAGCTTTCCTTGTACCAGGCAGGCTGAGACATCTGTTGTTCCACGTAGGAAAGGGCATGAACTATCCCACTGTGAAGCTGCTTTAGCCCAGTTTCTGTTGCTCATGCTTGGGCTGCTGCAAGCAAGGCCATGTTGACTAAAAAGAAAAGTTGAATTCTGAATACTGGTAAGAATTTTAGTGCAAACGAGATTTTAAAAATGAATACAACTTTTGCCCAGTCAGAAAAGTGTACGTCACTTATATATGTGACACACACAGCTGTGTGATTAGCCGTGTGATTGGCAATTATGGACATTATTTTAATGGATAAGATTCAATGGGATCAGTGATTCTCATTACTTCAGTTTCTAAGCGASTGCTGTAATGTCATTCTAGAGAGCCCTGCTTTTTTTCTGAAAACACTGACCATACTTCTCAGAAACACAGACTTCTTGCAGAGGTTTGAAGCTGTCCATTTCTGAAAAAAAATGAACAATTTTAGACAACTTGAAACATACCAGAGGATTATTTTTTAAATCCAGCCATTGTAAATTACTGCTTTTAATTATGATTTAAATTGACAAGTAGGGCACTTGSCTTTACATACTATGCCTTTTTTACAAGTTCTTTCAGCATTTTCTTGGGACAGGCTGATTCTCACTGTTGGTAGTACAGCATCCAGTCAGCTTGAGAACAGGTTTCTGATCACCAGATCACCATGTCTTTCGGGATCTTGGAGCTGGTAGATCTCAGCCTCTCACCTTATTTTGCATTCCCCTTGGGATTGCTTTTATAACTTGTAA
>NW_020455643.1:9847025-10100776 GCF_003342845.1 Nothoprocta perdicaria
CATGTGAAGAGAACCATTTTAGGTCAGATTTACGCTTTCAGAAATGTTTAGTTCCTGTAGTTTCTTCAGATGTTACTTAGTACTGTGACTCTGATAGCTGAGCTRACTCTGCATTTGCTTGTAGGAGTATTTGCATAAAATTATTCTGAACACTCTATTGCCTGTTTAAATRCTTCAGGGTTCACTAATGCAAGTAATTTGTACTCAACAAAAAAATAAAGATGTAGATGAATGTGTGCATATTTACCTGTGTGCAAACTTGGAAATCTCAGTGTAGCCAGTGATCTGAAGTTACAGGAATTGCACTGAGTTATGTGAGATGAGAGCTTGACCATATAAAGGTGTATTGCCCAAGAAGCTTCCTGCAGTTATCTCTGTCAGGACTGTGATGAGAAGCAGAGATTTTTTCTTTTCTGGTGCAAGATTAAAGTCAGAATTAATCGTGTACGTTAACCATCTGTTAATGCTTGTTCGGAATTAGAAAGGACCTGAGTTTGGTAAATGTAGAATTACCTTAATATGTAGAATTATCTGTTGATATTATTTCTGTAGTGATAGCACCTTAAAATCCCACAAAGATTCTTGGGCCTACTATAAGAAAGCCAAAGTTGAATCTTTAGGGCATGCCTTGTGTATGTCTTTTTGGGGATTGTAGTGACGGGAAGACTTGTTTTGGAATAAGTGGCAACAGTCTGGGTAGTTTCTTTACTGTTAGCTCGTTTATTTTCCCCTCCCTGAGCCAAAGTGACCATGGACATGGGCATGGGCATGATGAAGAGGAGGCCACAGAGGCACACAGCAGGGCATGGGACAGATCCTGCTTTGGGAGGGCCCATCTCCTGCTGCCCACTTCAGCTCTGTGCCCCCTGGAAGGGGATCATGCAGGGGAGGGTTTGACCCAGGTTCTCTGCTGTTTCCAAAGCTCTGCAGTGCTTGCCTGCTTCCCTAGTGGGGTCCGTGTGGTTGAGGCTGCAGGAAGGGTTGGCACTAGGGACGTGGGACAGCGGCACAGAGAGTAAACTCAGCTGGACGCAGCTCAGTTAGAGCCCTGTAACTGATGTTAAGTTAAACTCTTGAGTTAAACCTGATCAAAGACAAGCCTGAGCCAAGGTCCCTTAAGCACAAGTTGGATCCCGGGAATATTGCCTTGCCTGGAGTTCCCAGAGGCGCTGCTGTGGGTTCAACGGAGACTGCATTGCAACTAGAGGGGACTGTTTGTTGTCTTCAGCCTTTGCAGATAAGAACCAAGGGCATTTTGCCAGGAGCCTGTGGGAAGGACCTAAATTGTATATAACGCTGCATCATTTTAGAATGAAAAGTAAACATGCACAACCATAATATTTGCTTGTACTTGTCTCCTCCCTGATGGATAGAGAGAAATTACTCATTGACTGAGTTCACCAGCAATAAACCCCTGCAGTTACTCATCTTCGTCCCAAGCCTGCAGCGAGTGGGAGATCTGCAATYCCTGCTGGAATCTGCCCTTGTTGCACCCAAGGGTGCTGGGGACTCTTGATGTTCTGCCTAGACCTGGGCACAGSCCCATGGGGCATCATGACTGGGTGCTCTCATAGGGACCGTGGCCTTTGTGAGGGTCAGGATCAGGGTGGACCCTGCCATGTGTTTGTCACTGTGGCACAAAGGAGAGCTGCTGTCACTTGGGAGAGGGGGAAACCTAAGGGAAAGCAGAGGGAGGCTTTAAGAATATATGGTGTTTTCCTTGCAGCTGTGTTCATGCAGSAAGAAGCGAGGAACCCCCTGACAGGGAATTTAACAGAGCAGCTCCATAAAAGGGCTGTGTAGAGGCAGAGAATTTAAGGAGCAGGATGGCAGTACAAGTCTGCTCGTGGCAACTGCAAGCTCTGTGAGCTTCCAACCTGGACATGGTGGTGCCTCCTAGATCTCACCATACGGTCCCAGACCAACCATTTACYGTGGCACTATGTCTCCTTTTACCTCCCTCTCCTCAGAGGCATGAAAAATAGCAGTCTGGTGGCCATGGCTTGTAGAGTTGTGACTTGCCAGGCAAGTTGTAACTGCAAGCCTGCGTTTCTCAGCCTGTGCCACTCACAAGGTGAAATTTAAACTATGGGAAAATGTGAATTGAGTGTGTGACACCTTATCGCGGCTTAGCGGCTGCGTGGTCACTTGGTCATTTTCAATCTTGCATCCCTATCTTTAAAAATTGGCACGTTCTGTGGTATTTCTAATGTGTTGCCCTAACTCACACTGCGCACTGGCCTGGTTTGAGGCTGTGGTGCTTGCTCTGATGGGGCGCTGGGACCGCTTGCTGTTAAGTAGTCCAGAAAAATGGAGCCTTCTGTCTAAGAAAAGCCAGAGAAGAAAGTGCTTCTTTCCCCCGAAGCTGTGTGGGTTAAACTGCAAGTTTTGCAGACGAGTTGTCGGGAGGCCCACCCGGCATGCATCACATGGAAAACTCTCTCTTCACAGGGCTGGGAAAGAAATCCAAAGTCGTGACTCAGGAGGAGCCTGAGGAGGACGGCAGCTCCGCTCATCTCCAGAAGCCGCCTCGCCGCCTTCCCCCACCGGGCAGAGCTGTGCAGGGCGAGAGCTGGTAGGTGCGCGCGGCCGCAGGCCTCGAGAGGGGAGCTTGGCCTGAAGAACCGGCGGCTTTTCTGAGAGTGACGCTTCGTGCCTCTCTGCAGATCCATGATACTGACCCCTGAGTGTGGAGGGAGGCTGGGATCACTGGGAAATACGGGACAAAGATAGTGATTCCCTTGGTGCTTGTACCCGAGGCCTTGGTGGCGAGGGGGTTAGCACCTGTGAGGCGTTGTGAGCCTTCAGAAGTCGTGGCTGACTACGGCTGAGGTGCTAGGTATGCTCTCTTGAGTCACGTATGGTGCCATGCCATACGTGTCGAGGTGATGTGGGAAGGGTATTCTCAAATGCGTGCATAATAAGAGCATATATATAGATACGCACTGTGCAAGTCTGAGCACACTGAAACAGTGATGCACAATGCATTTATRGTATATACTATATGAAGTGTATGAGCTTGGGGGAGTATATACCAAATGTCTGTGTATTCTATATATGGAGATAAAAGAATGCATATGCATTCATACTGCCTTTTTTTTCCTGTCTCTTCTGTCTCTCCGTGGAGCTGTTACAAAGCTACCAGATCCAACCTCCTGGGGAGCCTTTCTGGCCAAGGTTTTGCAAGCCAACACCTGCTTTAGCTGCCTGACTTTTTTCTACATTTATTGCTTCGCATTCAGTCTTTGCCTGCAAAGTGGAACTATCACAAACATTCCTGTTAACTTTTGGGCATAGGGGACTTCAGCTTGCAAGTCCTAAATCTGTTCTTGCACGTGCTGGGCAGGGTGGGTATGCGTGTGTATTTGTGTACATGAGCAGATGAACATCTCTCATCCTCACTCTGCATTATGGCTGTTTTCCATGGTCTGCCTGCCTATGGAGCTATYGCAGTGTTTGTGTTATGTATATCATACAGTTGTGCTTTCAAGCTCTTTGAGATGTTTTTATGAATCAAATATACAGAGCAGTTCTGCTTATGTAATGGCATTTAAAAGAAATTACTCATGCCTGACCCAGTGGCCAAGTAATAATGATGCACACTTCGGTGCAAGAGGCTTGGACTGGATTTTTATTCCCTGTACCCCAAGCTTTTATTTTCCAGGGTTAGAAGTGGAGTGACTTGTGGCACTGTGTAAGTGGGAGCTGTTGGTTAGGGAATAGTTGGATGCGGATTTKTTCTTCCCTTGGGTTTCCCTCCTCTGTGCAGTTTGAGCTGCAAGATGCTCTAAAGCAGAGGCAGCGARCCCTGGCTCACGCGTTCAGACGCTGGGCCTGCCGTGATGCTGGGACAGCCCTATCCCCACAAGGGAGATGCCCCAGGGTGAATGGGAGGAAGGCAAAGAGCCAGTCCAGACAGGCATCTTGGGTGCCCCTGTTTAAAGCAAAAGAGGGTGGAAAGGCAGAGGCTGCAAAGGCTTTTGAGCTGGGAAGCCCAAGGGAGATCGTAACACTGTCCTCAGTAACTGAAACAGGGGATGTAGCCTCGTGGTGGCTTCCCATTCAGCAGGTGGTCTCTAGAGGACACATGCACTTGCTCCTGACTGCAGGGGCTCCTTGTGGGCTGAGGGTGCCCCATCTCTGAGGCTCTTCCTGAAGGGTGAAGTTAGTTTTTGCTTCCAGCCGTGTGGCTACTATCTGCACTGATTGAAAAGCAGCTCCAGGCTACCTGCCAGGAGCTGGGAACCGGCCTGCCCTGCTGCGCTCCAGGCCCCCAGCTCCCAGCCCCTCCGGCTGCGTTTCTGGCCTGGGAGTCCCTGTAAGGTCGCAGAGCTGTTAGTCCCAGGTTTCACCCCATAAAACGCATCCTGCCCGACCCCTGTGTAAACAGGAGGCAGCGTTAGCAGCCAGCGTTCCYGGGTGCTCGTTTCCCCGTCCCCACCATGCGTGCCACTCCGCAGCCCGCATTCCTCTCCGCTTTGCTAAGCCGCTGCCTCTTGAGCTGACCCAGCTAATATTTCCCCTGCTGGCAGGGCAGGCACATTAGTGGCATTTAACTGTTCAGGAGCAGCTCAGCCTGTTAAAGCCCCAGCAGCCCAGGTCAGTAAGGGCTGGCGCATTGCTGGCACCAGCTTTCAACTGTTCCAGTCTCTTCTCCAGCACTTTTGTTCCCTCTCTTGTCTTCTGCTCTCCTCAGCTTCATCTTGCTGTTGAAGCTCGTGTTCTTCATACAAGCAATGCCYTGGGAGATATTTTTTTCTGTAAGGGGCTGAGAAATTTGTTCAGAGTCTGCAAACCCTCTGTAGGTACTTCCTTACGTGACCTCTGTCACTGTAGTTTTGGAGCAGCTTCTATCATGGGTACTGCAGTGCTCTGAATATCTCTGTTTCTGACAGTGTTTGAAAATGTTTCGGAAGGCCATGTTGCTGGCTGGGATATGTGGCTCTTGGGGAGGCTCTACTGAGTTTTTAGAAAAATGATCAATTCTGCTCACCCAGAATGATTCCGTCCCACCCTGCATTTTGGGAATACGTTGCCCTGTTGTACTTTTTGCTGCCACTTGAGTTGCTGATTGTGTATGGAAGCTGACCAAAGTGTAATGAACATGGGCCTGTATTGCCCACTGATCGCCCTGCATTGCCCAACCGGATGAGGTAGCATCGCTTTAAGCAGAGCCTGAATCTGTATTTATTTACTTATTTATTTATTTTGCAGTGGTAATAACGGCTCATTATATGAACGTGTATTCTAAAAGGCAGAAAGCTTTGTATTAATTGTTTTTCTGAAGCAAACACAAGTTTTCCCTCACCTGGGGTATCAGTGGCAGAACTGGCGCTGTYGTTGACCCTCGACCACCGTGCAGTAACGGGAGGCAGTGATGTGGCCTCACTTGCTGCAGGGTTTCAGCTCTTCTCAAGCTYGGTGATTCAGTATCAGGCAAAGCCAAATGTATCGCAGTGTCGCTTTTTTACAGTTTATTTTGGCCATACATGGGCAGCGTCAGCTTTGGAATTCCTTCCCTATAAATTCAATAGCATCTTGTGGGTGGTGGTGGAAGCGCTCTGGTAGTATCAGCTCGGCGCTCTGTTCCCGTTGGAAACATCCCCATTTGCACATTCTTCGAGCGCTGCGTGCTCGCTACAGCTCGTGCTGCAGCTCCGAGCAGGACCGGAGGCAGGAGGGTTTCAACCTGCTCCYCACGTGGGGGCCACCAGTGGGGTCTGCCCCCGTCACCTCTGGATGGGCTGTTGCAGCCGAGGGGGACGTGCAGTGATGGGAGAGGAGCACTATCCTAATTCCCCATGGGAATGCTCTCATGGGCCAAGGGCTCTTGCACGCAGGCTCTGCCTCGCGCCCCGTGACTGTAGCTGTTCTGCCTCCACGTTTGCTTCGCGGCGTGAGCGTCAAAGTTCAAGCCTGTTACAGCAGAGGAGAGTCCCGTGCTCTGTGTTCCCTTCAGCCGCAGGGTCCCGTGGCGCAGGCAGCGTCCCGGGGCAGCCGCTGACCTTTATGAAGTGCGACCGTGCTGCACGTGCAGCCCGGGGCAGTCGTGCRGGCTGAGGCAGCGAAACCTCTTGGTTTCAGGCGGGCAAATGGTTCTGGCAGGGCAAGTACGGAGGGATGCTGCTTCTCTGGGGCTGCTGGGAGATGTCAGCTTGTCCAAAGAGCACATTCCTTCGCTCAGATCTGTGTTTTCCTCATGTGAAGCAGAATCAGATACACTTCTTTTTCCTTTTTTTCTTTTTTTTTCCCCTCCTTCTGCAAAGCCCCACATGAGCCAGGCCAGGGCAGCTCTTCTCTGCCCCAGGGGCCAGCTGGAGCTGGATGTGGCAAGTAGGACCCCGCGGGCACATGCAGCCTGGCTCGTGCAGACCTGTCCCGTGGGGCAGATGGGCTGGATCCCTTTATCGAGGGGGCTGATCGCTGAGCCCTGCCTCTTCTGCTGCTGAGCTAGCATCACTGTAAAGAGAACCTCAAGCTGCCTATTGCCTTCAAATAACACTCAGAAAAGCAGTTCTGGTCGGCTTTCTGCGGGTGAGTGAGGCAAGGGCTGCAGCGGCATGGGCCAGGGCCTGGCCGGGGCTCCCCTGGCGTGTGCCCAGTGTCGTGGGAGGCAATGGCCCCGTGCTGCGCGTGTCCCACGAGGGGATGGCCCCGCGCTGCGAGTGTCACGGGATGGGGCTGGCCACGCACTCCGCGTGTCCCGGGTCAGGCCAGGGGCTGCTGGAGCGCAGGTCGCCGCAGCGGCCGCCCCGTGCTCAGCCTGCGCCGAGGCCGGCGCCGATTGCGCGCGCGGCGCCTGCGACTGCGTCCGGAGGGGGGCAAGGCAGCCGAGTGCCAAAGCCAGGGAGAGAAGGGTGATTTTTTTTGACATCCTTTGGAGTTTTGATCTCCATATTTGGAAATGTTTACCCATTGCTCTGATCTATTGCAAGGGAGGGGAGGTGACTCAGGGTCTGGTGGAAGCAGGATTTGAATTCCTGTAGTAAGGTTTTTTTTTCTTTCTTTCTTTTTTTTTTTTTTTTTTTTTTCCTTCTCTCTCTCCCCATCCTGTTTTGGACGCTTGTTGTGGTCAGTTTTCAGTTCTCTCTTGCTCCTGGACCTTGTTCCAAATTTGATCTGTTGGGAAGAGAAGCATATCAGTGAAGGAGCTTGCCTGGATGCTGGTAAGTGCATCGCTGCTGCTTTAGCAAGTGCCTTGCGATTTTTGTGTGTGTTTTGTTTAGTCAGATGGATTGCATCAAAGYGTGTGCGTGGCTGCTCGCAGGGGCAGGCGTGTGGATCTCTGCTCAGCAGTCARTGAAAGGGACCCAATGAAAACTTCTGTAGTGGGGAAAGATAACTTGGTTTAGTCTCCACGGCAGAACGTTTTGCCCTGTGTTGTATCTTCAGGCCTAGGTATAAGGGTAACTTTAGCCAGCTTCCACTCAGTCATGTTCTCGCTCTAGTTTTGCTGGTAAGTTCAGCAACGCAGTAAAGCACCATGATAATGAATTAACTGAATATGTACGCATATACTGTCAGCAAGTAAAATACAGCTGAAATGTGACTTCTGTCTTAAAAGAAAGACTTGCATGTTAAAAAAGCTGGTATGCYATGAATCCCGAATGTTAATGTTTAACCCTGTTTCATGAGGGATCTGAAGAAACTTAGCTGCTTTAACTGGATGGAGGTTCAGTGCATGTTTGTTTCCTATTATTCGTWATTTTTCCTTAGTTTGAGTTTTCTAATCTGCCTGATACTGCAGCTGTCTGATGCTCCTTTCCCCCCCTTCCTTTCTTTTTCCTGAAAGGAAATTGCAGTTCATCCAGCAAGTCAGGATAAGGGGTGGGGGGGACCATTTTGCTTCCTGTTTTATTCATGGCAGCTAAAACCATGCCCAGGAACTGGCGAGGAGATCCCGCAGCCCGCGTTCCTCCCGTCATTTGGAGCATGTAACGCGCGGYGAGCGCTCTTAGCGCGAGCCCTGGCCTCCAATGGGAAGCAGGGCGCTCATCCTTCCATTGGGAAGGGGCCGGATGAGGAGCAGCTTGTGCTGGGCTGAGCGATGTGCGTGTTGTCCCTGCTAGCGGGTATTTTTAGGCTGGTTCAGACCTGGTGCTGTCACACGTTGCCTACTTTTAAGTTTAGAGTTTTGTTGAAGAGTTACGGCTTTGGTTTTCCGTAGCCCTTTCATGTGAGGTTGTTATTTGTTSTCACTTTAGGTTTCCTGAGAGAGCGGGATTTGTGTCAGGTTTTAGGGCAGAGCTTGGTGTCACCGTGAGGGTTCAGAGTGGTGGGAAATGGGGCGTTGCCCATGCCCACRCGTGGCCCTGGCGCTCGCGGGCCCCGTGGGGCTGCCCGAGCTGCGGACGACGTCGCTGCAGGTTGAGCACGTGCGGCCCGAGGGCCTGTCCCAGCCCGCGCTGCAGCTTGCAGCCGAGCTCGGTGTCCTGGGGACAACCTGGCCGTTCTGTGCGTCAGAAGTGACGCTGCTCCTGCAGTTCCCCCCTTCCCTGCACTGCATGTAGGGAGATGTGACATGCRAGGCCGAGGATTCATGGAAACATAGATGTTTCCATGAGCAGGCTGGGGCCRGCTGCCATTACACCCACACGAGCACCCAGGGACCATTCCCTCCCATCCCTTGCTCTGTTTCGTCGCCCCAGGGATGTGGCCGGAGTGAGGGCAACTGAAAGCCCAGCGGAGCACCAAGGCTGAGCTCAACTCCTGCCTTGCGAGCCGCCGGCTCATTCCAGCTGGTGGGCAGCGCGTGGTGCGGAGAACCCCGTCTGAGCCGCCTGAGGGGACRCCGCGGCCAACACCGCGGTGCCCTGGTGCTTCTCCAGGAGCCCGACTCACGCTGCCATGGCTGATGCTAACCAGACCCTACGGCCGATGCYAAAKAAAGGATCTTCTCCTGCTCCAGGCRTGGAGCCATTAAGGGCTGAAGTGTAAACTCGGACTAAAGATTTTCCTCCTGCAGTGCGGCTGCCGTCAGCGCTGCAGCCCGGGCAGCCTGGGGCAGGACTCCGGCTCCCGGTGCCCCTGCTGAAGCCTTGGCCCYGTCGCTGTGTAGCTCAGGTGCCACAAGGGGGTTCAGCGCGTGCCAAGGGGCAGGACACGTGGCAAAGGAGCTGCTCCGGGGCGCCCGGATAGCACGGTTCAGAGTGCAAGGAGAGGCCGGGTTGTAGGCCTGGATGATCCTCTATATCTGAAACTTTATGTTTCCCTTAAGGCAAAGGTTTGGGAGCCCTTAAACACKAAATTGTGTCTTCAGGCTGAGAAAAGTCGAGTTATCCTTGTTGCGCCGGTGTTGAAACGGAGGCACCRCGCAGGCTACGTGGGCCTTTAGGGCCACGTGGCAAACCTGCGAGGATGCAGATCTTCTGATCCCGTGTTGCACGTGCGGCTGCTGCATACTGCTCCATGTAGATATTTTGCCATTTTAGGATGGAAAGTACTGTTGAGCATGTGTTTCTTACTCTAATAAAATMACCCCTTTTTGAGTGTGGAGTAGTACCGCATGAGTTACGTAAAGGTGAGCCAAGCCCTGGTTTCATAAAGTRGATATATGTTGCTAGTGTATGACACCATCCCAGCATATATTGTTACTTCAGGAGTCTCCACAYGGAGCTTTACCTGCCTCTATTGCTGCTCTTTCTTAGTGCCTGGGCAGAGCGTGGCCTGTTAGGAAATGTCTGCTGTGATTAGCAGCTGTGGCAAGCAGCAGGAGACCTTACTCTCGGCCTAATTCTTTCTAACTTCAGTCAACTTTGGGGAAAATTTGCCTCTGCGATCTAAATATTTGCACTTGGGATGAGCTCTCTCAAATGGGAAGAACTTGTTTGCCTCTAGTGAGCACGTCAGCTCAAGGACTAGGAAGCCTGGGAGGARTCAACGTTGCTCTTGATTCTTTCTCGCTGTCTTGCTTCTAACAGGGAGCTGAGTGCAAGGCTGCCCAGTTGTTTATTGCCTGAAATGTGGGATAACTATTTGAAAGAAACCTCATTTTTAAAAAGCCTTGCTGCTTGTGATCAGAAGAAAGGGATTTCTCGTGATAGGGGTACTACCTTGTACCCCTACCATGAAAACAACGCAACGATGAGGYCTGGTAAAGCTCTCCCTTTTGGCTGCTACTTTCCTCCTACATACTTGTTTTTTAGGTAAATCTCTCTCCAGCTTTTAAGCCGTTCCCCTTTTCTCCATGGAAAGTCATTGTTATCTCTTGAAATTAGGGAAAAGACAGGAGACGGGAATAAATGGATGTTAAGTAGAAAACAATCAATTAAATAGTACGTAGCATGTAATTTTCCTKGGAAACTTACCATGAAACTGAGGAGCATTTTAACAGATAGTCATTTAAATTGCATTTGAGTACTGTTAATGGGTTGTTTGCATGGGAATTTCAGTCATTTCACAGCAGGTCGTTTTCTTTAGTACCCCTTCATTCACTTCAAGGAAAAAAAAACCCCAAACCGAGGGATATCCCATAGACAAGTGGTCCAACTCTTGCCGGTAACGAGTGATTCTGTGAAATTTTGCAAGGCCCTGTTTCGTTCAGCACCATTTACTGCTTTAGGCTGAGCTCTTCCAGTGTGAAATCCATGGGAATTGAGCACTCTTTAGATAAAGAAGTTTGTAGGGCTTGTTATTCACCAGAGGTGGGAATATAACGTTATCCCYGCTGCACCCTGGCTTAAGTGACTCATCCAGCGTTGCAGGGGGAGCTTGCAGCCATGTTCTGAAGAGGTGCCTCTTGATCTGGATTCCTGACTTGTAGCCACATTTCGAATCCGAAGAGGCCCAAGGAGCGTCTTGCTCGCAGGCATCCAGTGGGCTCGGGCAGACCTGGGAATGCAGCCCAGGCCGCAGCCGTTATCACCTAGAGCAAATCAGAACAGTGTTCTGGGATCTGATCCTGAGTCACTTCTTCATAAAAGCAACAACAGAGAGGTGCTGATCAGTCTAGCTCCAGGATATTTATACTTCAGTTCTCTGTGTTKTTTTTCCCACCTGAATGCTTCCCTCCTCGCTCCTACCCCAGGCTGCTGCCGATTCCCTGGGAGCCGGTGTATGGGAAGGCAGTGGAAGTTGCTCGTTGCCTGTTGCTGAATGAACATCGCATTTTCAGAGCAGGGTTTCTGTAAATCCGTGGGCACACTTGAACATATGGCAGGGGGTTCCAGTATAAAAACAAATCTGGCCTTCTGTTTCTGGATGTGTAGGTTGCTTTCTTAGAAGATGGAACCTTTGAAATCTGTCTCTGCAAACATGGCTGTTAAAATCTATTTCTAGAGAAGCGAGGCAGCTGCGTGTGCTTAAAAAAAAGCTATGTAAAGGCCATATTTTCCCCAAATGGCCTTTTTAGTTTTACCTACCGGTAGGATTGGCCAGCAGGAGGTTGGTGGAAATGCAGCCACCGCTGCCCATTTCTGCGCAGGGCCCTGAGCAGTCTGAAACGGGGCAGGTCTGCAGGGGCAGCGTTAAGCACCAGCTCCTCAATCTCTGCTGAAAGCTGCTACACAGAGCAGCACCTTCAAAGYGGAGGGGGGATGTGCTTGTTGGTGTGATTGTTTTTACATGATCTCCTTTTGTTTTCTAGGTAATTGTGTTGTCCTCTGGAGCTGACAAGGGTTTTCTTTGTAATTTCAGTTTCATCTTGTTGCTGACGTGTCTACAGTGACCATCTCTTTTTAGCCATAGTAATGTGCAGGCTGGCTTTAATGTGCATGAAAGCTGTGTCCTTAAATATGTGCCCCTTTGCTATATAATCTAGAGATAGCTGCTGAATTCAAACGAAACCAAACAGCAAAAATGTCAACCCCTCCTAAGGGTTTGGATGAGAGTTCTCTTAGTATAATAGTGTAGTAATTTATACTTCTTGACATATGGGCTACCTAGAGTGCTCCGTTAGTTATTAGCTAATTGCAGTGCAGAGGTATGTGTGCGAGAAGGCCATATCAGATAATTTCATAGAGCCTGTTAAAACTATAGGGACAGAGAAGGACACGGCTTTTGAGCAAGCTCAGAGTGAGCATTGGGAGGTATTTTTCACAAAGGGCATTGGCAATTGGCATTTTTAAGTGACTGYGTTGATGGACTGTGTGAAGGTGAGGGGCTGGTTTATAAAGTGAGGCAGGCGATGGAAGTCGGGCAGTGGAGGAGTGCAGGGGCTGGAGGACAGGAACCTTGAGAGTTTGGAAACCCCAGAGAGCTCAGATTCTCCTCAGATAAGGAACCTGCTGATAAAGTGAACCCTGTGAACTGATGAACAAGTACTGCCTTTTGGTTGCCTCCTTGGCCTGTGCATTGTGGCTAATTTTTTTTGGTAACCTTCCATTCTAATGTACACCCAGCAGCCTACTTATCTCTTCTCCAGCTTCCTTCCAAAGGCAGAGAGACACCTGGATGGTGGAAGTCAACAGTTTTGAAAGATGCTCTCCTTGAAAACAGCTGTGTGGGTCTGCTAGTCCAGAATCCTGTTGAAYAGAAATGAGGCATGAGGAGGAGGATGAAATAATTCTAGCAAGTTATTTATGACCACGCTCTCCTATTGCTAAAGCRCATGGTGCTCCTGCAAGCTTCTGTATGTCTCATAGTTTGAGGTTTTGGGTTAGCGATGCTGGTARAGGCCCTTTGTTTGCTCACCTCCCTTTCTCAACTATTTATGAAGTATGCTGATAAATTTAAGTAACAGCCTTGCAGCTGAGAGAWAAGAGATAAGGAAGAAAACGTCTTGTGTGTAGATCAGTATGCTGCAGATAGAAGGCAAATAGCAAATGAGCTCAGTGGAGGGAGCCCACGCTGAGCTACCTCGGAATGCTGAGATTGCTTATTTATCATTTACCTGGCCCTGTAAATGTATATTGCCCTTCACAGGTAGGGAAGAAGACCGTCCTTGTGCTAAAGAGTCTACAATCCAAGCCAGACAAAATACACACGAGGGCTAGCTAGGGGAGGGCATGGGTGGTTGAGAGAGAGAGAGAGAGAGATAAAGGGGATTCCTAGAAGAAAGGTCCTTCTGAGGTGAAGTTATAGGTGGTGGAAAGAGGGGTGTTCTAGGATGAAAGGACTGGATAGATGAAGGTGGATAAATAGGAATGGAAGGAGATGAGAAGATCTGAAAGGAAAGAAAATAAGTTTGAAGGGGAGGGTAGAAAGTGAAAAAGTAGTAGGTGGAAAAAAGCAGCGAGGCAGCAGTGGGAGGTCATGCTGTAGGATGCTGTAGATGAGAGTTGAGATGACCTTAACGTGTCTCGATTGTGTGTTAAAAGCTGTGCTGTAACTCAGCTACTGGGATTAGTCATTTGCCTGCATACAACGTACCAGCTTCTTCTCTGAATGGAGAGTGTTGGTTCTGGATGAATTTCAGTGCTGGAAGATCTTACCTGGGTTTGAACTGCTCATGCTTCTGGTGAGGGGCTGTGTGGTTGCACTGTGCATATGTATTCCTGTATGGGCACCATGTGAAAACCTGAATAGGAAAGTGCATAAAYAAATTACCACCTCCTACTTCACGCCATACAAGCTAGTCCTACAGACAGGCAACAAATTAGACTCTGCTTTTAGGTAGCAAGACTAGGCCTAGGACCTTTTCTTATTAAGAGCGTTGTCCTGGAGAGACAGAGATGATTTAACATRTTTATGGTAAGAGCAGCTCTTGGAGTGACACAAGGCTGCTCTCCAGGGACGCTTGAGGGGATATGGGTGGGATCGGTGCGTTTTGTTGCACTGTAATCTCTGCAGCTTCGTCTGTGTGCGTTAAATTCCACAGAAGTGAGCTGGGAAGAACTCCCTGGTCATCTGGTTTCTGCATGTACTGCTTTTAGTTCCCTAAAAAGGCCATAGGACTTTCACAGCTTCCTTAGAGGAAGCCCCAAGGACCTAGAGTTGAGGAAGAATTTACTGTCATCCCATGTATTTTTCTTTCCCTGATTTCTTCTCTCCTCTTTTGGAAATACTCACTTTTGGTTTTTGTTATGTGTCAGTTTGGCAAGTACCTTTGGACCAGAAATTCCCCTGAGTTCTGGAGCAGCGGGGCTTCCTTCACCCTCCCCTCCCTGCTGGATTCCCTCTTCTACCTCTTTTGTGTGTGTATGTGTGTAAGCCTTATGTCTGATCCCCATCTGGCCCGTGGGTCTCTCTCTGCTGATGACACTTTCCAGATCTTCCTTCAGGTTCCTCTTTTTCCTCCCCATCCTGTGTCTGTGTCTTCTAATATCTTCCTAGTTTCCTGTTAGTTAGTGACAACGTTTATAGCCTATAAAGGGTAGTGAAACATGACTGGCATCTCCTTTGGAGCTCAGTCCATCTACTGTCATGGCACGCTGCTCCAGCAGGAGAAAAAAGGGAGCTGAGAACATCTGAAATTGCCCATTATCTCGGCACATTTCTTGCAGTCCATAATTTGGGGGTGGGGAAGTGAGGGGAAGAGGAGGCGAGTCATTCTAAAAATGAGTCATTCCACAATAGATCGATACAAAATGTTCCATTACATTTTCCTTGCTGAAAATGACTGCCTTCTCCCACCCCACTCCTGTGAGGTGCTGCAGAAGCTGCTCGGCCTTGGTGTTTTGTCTTGGTGCCTGACGGTTGGCAGGGTGGCCAGCCTAGCAAAAGGGTATCTGAGTTCTGGTTCAAGCCTTGMTCTCTGCGTAGGTTGGGGTCCAGTGTGATGGAGATAATCCTCTTCAGAGAGAGCGGTTTCGGTGGTGGGGCTGTGAAGTTTCTTGCCATCTCCATTGATGGGGTGGGAAGGTAATGTGGGGTTTTCTCTTGTCTGCAGGTCTCTACCAAGTCCTCAGGTTTCAAAGTTTGTCTTTAGGGCAGTGGTGTTGCTTGCTGTGGACTGGCCAGGAAGCATAAGGGCCTGAAGCACTTGCCCAAATCTCTATATACACATACATACAAGTCTGTGTACATACATGGCAAAGCCAAGAATCGATCCATGTTTCTTGAGTCCCTTTATTCTTCTTTCTTATATTTTAAGGGCATCTCTATTGACAGTGCTACTGTAGCAGCGAGCAAGTAGTTGTGATTGTGCCCTGCGTTCAAGCTGACACAGRTGTTTCCAGCAGTTCCTATCAAGGTGATGACCACTGTCCCCAATGCCTGACAAGGCAAGCACTGATTGCCTACAGGTGGGATGACAAATAACAGGGGTTTGGCCTCAACTGCCTGCTCGGAAGGCTGTAAAGTATTTGAGGTAGTAGCACATCTTCTACCAACCACAAGCAAGGCCTGTTATGGCCTGTAACGCTGAGCRAGAAACCAAACCTGCTGCTGACAGGTAGGCTTTGCAGAGAAGTATTTAACTTCTGAGGGAGGTGGTCAAGTTCATGGGCTTGCACTGCTGATAATGTTATCTTTTAGTACAAAAGGCAACAACAAAGTCTTCCATTTTGTGCTGGACTTTGAGGAGCTCTCATAAGGAGCTGGATGTGTTTGGGGTTTTGCGGTGTGGAATGCTGTTAGGATGTTCAGCATAGCTCCACAAGCCATCCGAATGGCTGTTGATCTCTTTCTAAGCTGGTGAAGCAGAAACCCAATGATCCAGAGCACACACTGATCCGTGTACCGAGCGAATAAAGTTCAGAAAGAAAAAGGGAAAAGCCTCAGAGTGGCTTTGGGCACTTTCAAGTGGTAAAAACTAGAAATTCCTGAGCCCATATAATTAATGTCTGTTTAAACAGAAACTCATTTCATAGCTAAAAAATTGGGTGTTACAGAAGAGTTCTCCTGGAGCATCTGCCATGAGCACCTGCCCTGGCTGAGAGTGCTGGGGCTCTGTCAGGAGGTGCTGAAGATGCTGGGTTTTTTTTTTTTTTTTTTTTTTTTTTTTTGGCCTACATCCCAGTGAAAGAGCAGAATAGGCCTGTCCCAGTGCTAAAAGACTTCTCTTCCATTTCACCTGTACGTGTGGTGCCTTCATGTGGGTTTCTCTGTCTTAGCAGCTTTGCTGATGAAAGCTTGTGAAGTTGCAGCAGTGAATCAGCTGGGGAAGGGGTACGTGCAGAGAGCAGGAGGCAACAAGGAGCTTCTGGGCCAGACCTGCACAGAGGGTCTTGCTGCTGACATGGATGTTATACCAGCAACCTGCTGCGTACATGACACTGGATATAGTTAATTGGATTTAAAAAAAAAAAAAAAAAAGAGAAAAGCGTGCGGATGTTTCAGAGCATTGTGCTAAATGGTCACAGCAGGGAGCTTGGGTTAGCACAGCCTCGCTGGGCTTAGAACAGTGTGGTGGTGATTGCTGGTGTCTYGCTGCTAGTTAGCCCTAGTAGAGCAAGGATTCATACAGCAGTGACCTGGGGCCCTCCATGTGTGCTGGAACATAAAGGTGCACTTTTTCCTTTTAATTCTTTTCAAAAAATACCCTTTAAATGTTCTTAGGGTGGTCTCAGTAGAATCGCCACATACAGTTGTTTGCCATCCCAACTTGTAAAGTTGGAGGCTTTTTTTTTTTTTCAGTGAATTTTCTTTTTTTTTTTTTTCTTTTTCTTTTTCTTTTCCCAAGCAGACTAGCTATAAGAAACAGTTTGCAGACCTGTTCCTGTGTGGTTAGACCATGCTTCAAGATGGTGACGCATAGGACTGGATCCGTAGCAGGTATAAATGGCATTGCACTGCACCTTGGAGTCTGCTTTGTCAGTGCTGTTCTTCGCTGAATGCAAAGTAACTGTTTTGAACTCCTTGCAGTTTATAAGGCTTTGAAAGTTTGACACGGACATGATGTACCTCCCCGAGATGAAGCTGCTCTATCTCTCGGAGCAGCTCTTTTGTTGCTCCTGAGTGTTGGAATTAATGTGCAGCAAACTCCGAAATGTTTGAACAAGCCCAGCTTTCCTTGTAGCATCCTCTTCCCTAGACAAACACGCAGAGATGWTCAGCCCTCTCTCTCCCCTTCCCTTTCTCCCCCAACCTTGAGACTGTCCTGCTGCTGTGGATTGCTTGTCTCATGCATGAGCGTATTGCATTTGTCCCCTGAGAACACACAAGTCGGTGCTTATTTGTCTCCAAGTCATTGTGCCTGTAGTCTCGAATAATACCCACGTTAAGCAGGTGAAACTGATACAATCACTTCCAACGCAGCTGACAGCAACTGGGTCAGTTCTTTTCTCACTGTTTCCTGACAGAGGAGAAAACCAAACACACATGAAAGCAAAACACATGAGTTTTCCCCTTGGTCTCCCCTTCCCAGCCCCCCTCATCATGGTTTCCTCAACAACAAAAAAGCAAAGTCTTAGCCAATTGGTTTCGCGGAAAAGTGTGAGTTTCTTAAAGTCAACATTTCCGTGTGTAACAAAGCTTTTTTAAAAAAAAAAAGTGCAGAAAGATTGCATGTGGTCTGGCATGCAGCCAGGCAAGGAGTGATGGGGTTATTATTAGATAGAAACCTGTATCAAGGGCTTAAACATCAACCTGGTTCTGAAGGCTGTGGCACGCTGAAATGTTGATGCACATTTGGTGCTTATGAGAAAATGTGCTATGAAAACGTCAAGCCACTCTTTCTTTTTTTTTTTCTTTCCCTTGCAATAACTTTGGTGCCAGTAGAGTGCCTTGGAGGAGGAGATTACAGCATATCCACAGGTAGCTGTTGCTGATTTTGAAGCTGTAAATCTATTTYGGTTATTATGACCAACTCTCTGTTCCCAATTCTAATGGAAACCATAGCTGGAGTGTGTGCATGTTGGAGTGAGCACGTCTAAGTGAATTGGGATGCCTTTAATTGAGGACAGATCTTGAGAAGGGGTTAGAAGCAGGCAGGTTTTGTGGCTCATTCTGGTTTCTGGATTCTGGTTCAGAAGGCCTGTGTGCAAAGAAGCTCAGAAATGCGGGGAAACGTGACTAGTTTCAGTGCAGTGTCACATGCAGAGTCCTGGGAGGTGCAAGAAGAGACAGGCAGATTYGTTAGGAAGGTCAGGCTCAAAAATGGAGACGTCTGCAGGACTCGACCCTCTTGAAGAGCAGGAGCCAGTGAGGAGAGAGCCAGGGCAAGGTGATGTGGCTAATGCTGCAGACTGGGAAGTTTCTTGTCAAGTGCTTGGAGATCAGAGAAAGAATGTGTTTCTAATGCTGCTGGATACCACATATCTGTCTATGTTCTCATCTATATATGGTATGTGCACAACTATATTTAAATGCTTTGGTGGCTGGTATTTTGGCTGATAGGCTCACAGTTTTGTGCCACACAGATTTAAAAATATCTCACTGTTCCAGGAACATCTATACCGTGACAGATGTCATCCAGAGCGGGGAGTGGCTTCTGAAAAGAGAGCACAACRTGATTACTATGAGCCGTAGAAGTCTATTAGATTCTTTATTGCTTCACTGCCACCATAAGACATGTGAGGTGCATTTCTGCCTGTCGGAATTTTTTCACACATTCAGTCAGGCAGCATCTGTCACTCCTCTCTGCAAGTCACTAGCTTGCATTCTCAATGAACCTTCTTTCCTAGKGGAAGTTAAGCAAAATAACGGCTCGAAGAGTCCCTGGAGTTAATGAACAAGGAGCTCATTAACTCTTATTTGCCTTGGAGTTGTGCCTCTGAGCCTGTCTAGAGTTAGGATCTTGGCTGGGCTACCTGGCCACCACACGRCCACATCACACTTGATGCTAGTTGCTTGAGTTCAATGTGAGTCCATAGATGTGTTGTGTTAGACACTGTGGAAACCCAGTATGAGTCACACCTCTCTCGTTTGCACTAGGCAGAGAACAGTACTTGCTTAGGACTCTGTTCAGGGAGTAGCTCTCAGGTGTGTTCCCCCTTGGTTCACTGTCCAAGCACCTGCCTGTTCTGCCTTTCTCCAGGATTTCCTGTTTCCATGTGGCCTTGGAGYGCTGGAAGGACATGTGAGTGCTGTGAAGTACCGACAGGGCTGTGCCAGACTGGTTGTGATGGAAGCATTCGGGGACTGTGGCACTGCCACCAAGATCTGATGGATCTTTTAGGAATAATTCTCCATTGCTTACGCTTTAGACCAGACCTGCAAGGGCTAGAAAATATATTTTGTGGGTTTTTTTTGTTTGTTTGTTTGTTTTCTTCTTGGTACTTCTATTGCAGAGAATTCCTGACTTATAAAGAAGAAAAAGGAAGTAAAGAAAAAAAGGCAACAGAGATGTGAGAARTCATTTCTAGTCCTTGCCCTGGGTCTCTTGTTTCAGATTACCTGGCAAGGTATTGGTGCAAAGAGCACTGTTAAAATCCTCCTGTATGTGCTGAGAATGGGGTGTTTGTCCTGTAACCAAAAGCGTAGGAKCCGAGATTTTCCCTTCTGTGTTAGCTAGAGAGGATGGAAGCTTTGGATGGGGATCCAGGGAATCTGTAATTCCCTTCTTCTCCCACATTTACTGGTGGGGGGGAGAACGATGAATGCAGCAGGGCAGGTGTGGAAAATGGGATTASAAGTAGTCAGCTCTTGTTATGAAAATGCAGCAGGTGGGAAGGGTCGGGGGTTATTTCTTGCCTCCCGGGCCGGGCAGGGGGACTGTGTTCCCTCTCCCCTTTGCCTGTGGCTTGCTCGCTGTGTTGGCACTACTGGCCAGATGAGTTTCCCTGCCAGCTCTTTGCAGAACTGCCGCTTTAGTGAGCAAGGATTTGGGAGGGCTGCGGACTGGTATGGAACCCCCAAGATCTGCTCTGGGGAATGGCCATTCCTACTGTGCTGCTGCTGGGTGAGGGGTTAAATGGCTAAAAGATTTCTGCTTCTTATTCGAGGGAAAACTAAGAACAGGTATCTGTTGTGGGCTTATGCCTACCGGAGGTGCCAGCAAACCTTGAGCCTGGTCTGAGCAACTCTACTAGAGYTGGGCTTTTCAGTGTAGGACCTAGCATTTTGTTTAGGCCATCCACAACGTCAGAAGCAGAGGGAGGCTGATGGGAGCATTTTCTGCAGGTCTCCTTTGGTCACTGCGCCTCTGTAGCGAGGTCGGGCTTGGGAAGGAGGGCGGTGAAGCAGAAGCCTCCTCYGTGTTGCTGGAAGCGCAGCGAGGCTGGAGCGCGCTGCCCTTGCCCGGCGCCCTTCCCGCTCCCGAGCGCAGCCAGCAGGCCCGGCCTAGGGCGCGACTGGTACGGCCCAGTGTGACACTGACACTGACAGCAGGGGCAAACCCAAATACATAGAAAGCTTTGGTCGCGTGGGTGTCACCRCGGGGAGCGGCGCGGCTGGAAAAATAGCTGTGCCCGAGCGTCAGCGGGGCCAGGAAGCGCCAAGCGGCGCCGTGAAAGCCGAGCCGCGCGCGGGGCCGCGGCACATTCTGTACCCGCCGCCGCCGCCGGCCTGTCACGTTCGGGCTTGGGCTGAGCAGGTGCTGCCTTATCTCGATACCTGCTAAGTCTCTCCCTTGCTCTTCTAGTTCCTTCTGTGTTTTTTTTTCTTCCTTCCCCCCTCCGGCGTGTAACTGAGGTGCCCTTGTTTATCCAGCGGGGCTCTACAGCCTATAAACAGGATGTCTCGCTGTTTCCTTTGAGCCCAGTAACACTAAACCGCGCTGAGGGCAGATAAGGCTCCGGGAGCCGTCCCCGAGCCTGAATCCGCCTCGTYGTCACTCGCAGGTGGCTCCCGACGGGACCATACGTGCACATATAGGAGTGTTTATGTAGCATGGGCCCATGTGGGTGTCACACGGGTTGGTGCCATCGTGAACACATTCGTGTTGYTGAGCGTGTGTTAGGCAGGGCATCTGCAACAAGACACTGATTTAACACGGATCCTTAATTTACATTTTGTAGAAACAAGCTGTTGTTTAAAGCTCTATACYTGTGAATCCTTTTGGATTTTATTTTGTTTGAATGTGAGTTTCTGAAGAGTTTCTTCCTATCTTTGAGATCTGGGCATGGTGGCAATGAGAGCCAGAAAGTGAAACACAGCTAGAGAGAAAGTGAGTCCATTGAGCAGCACTTGCAACACTGGGCAGGAGTTTGGAGAAGGGAAAAATAGAAGAAAGTTAAATACTAACATTGTGTTTCAACAAATTCGTTGTCTTTGAGAAGGGCTCTCTAGGCTGTATTTCGGTCTGTATGAGACCAAGAAGTGTAAAGGTTATTTTCCTGAAGTACTTCTTGATTTGGGATATTGATATCAGAAATAATAGTAACAAGCAAAATGGAGTTTTAATTTAACTTGTTTAGKGCTTTCATTTTAATGTTCAACATGTTCAATGCTTTTTATTGCTTGTGATCTTGCTGTAAGCTCCGCAGTGTATGATGTCTGTTACGGACCCTGCTGCCTTAAATCTGTGATTATGTTTAAAATCTAATCTTTCTTTTAAAATAAACTTAAGTTTTTAGCCCTCATGCTTGTGTGGAAAGCTTTGGAAAATAAGACTCTCTAGAAAGAGTGCCAGTGAGGAGGAGGGGGTTATAAACATTCTCATTTTTATTGTGTTTATTTTTAAGCCAGTCTAATCAACTCCGGGTCTGGACTGATGACTTTTGAACGCTTGAGGTTGGAAAGTAGGTCTCTAGTAAAGAAATAAATCTGACTGTTTTTTATTGGGTCAGTGTGCCCCTACTTCAAGGGAATTGTTAGTGAGCTTATGTTTTTGAGAAGATCTTAAGCTTCCACCCACTACTTTAATTGGGTTTTGGGATCAACGCAGTGTCTCGTATACAGAGACATATTCTGGATTTGTTACTGAGCTGTAGTTTAGAATAGCTGCCGAGGAACAAGTTGTTCTGCCATACCTCCTCATATGCGTAGAACTCCATTCCAAAGTGAACATGCCTTTTTTGACTCAGTTCAAGCTATTTTAAACCGTGAAATAAGTTAAACTGGGGAGGAAGAAAATCTTTTCTTCTGAAATACGATGGCCAGCAATGGGCATCTTTGCTGTGATCTTTTGTGTTTTTGCGTTGCTACCTCAACGTGCAAATCCTAAGCTGTGTGGTTGGCCCGTGACAACGCAGAGTTTGTGCAGTTTGTTTTATGCTAACGTGGAGTTCCTGGGAGATCAGATGTTTTCTATAAAAAGCTAATGATGCTGGTTTTAGTAGAGGGGCCAGCGTGGTTGCCTTCCATGCCCCGGTTTGGCGCGCGCGCGCCTTCCATGTGAGCAGCCCAGTTGAGTGACGAGGTGCATTTGCCCTGGGTTGCGCAAGCGGCTGGCAGAAACGTATGGTGTGATAAAGCTGATTTTCACCTGCCGTAAAGATGCCGTTTAAATAAAGATGTGCCYCTGCTCCCAGAAGCATTTATCCATCACAAGGGCTGCCAGCGCTGGGTAACATTTAAGCCGCTCTCCTTAGCTCATGGAAACCAGAGTAGATTTCATTGAGCTCGTGGGCAGCGTTGCCTTTCTGGCTGTGACACTGCGAGTGGTCACGGCCCTCTGCACTGGAGGGAAGTCCTTGTGGAGCTGGTGGAAGCAGAAGGTGCAGAAGCAGTTGGTGTTGGGCAGTAGATACTGGTCTGCAAAATGGCCTGACCCTACTGAATGCTGGGGCACTTGTGGGTGTTCAGGTGGATTTGCTTTTGTTGCCCCAGCTGTGCTGTATCCCACTCTGATTCAGGGTGGTGTTACCTCCCACCTGCAATTACTTCTCTAATAACATGTTTGTGCTCCCCTTGTCTCACATTKCCCCTTAGAAAGCAGGGGTGAATGGCATGAAATCCTTAAATAGACTAAATACCCCTTCACGTGCTGGTGGGGCTTGGGTCAGAGGGATTGCTTGGATCGGCAGCAAAACTGCTTCTTTGTCTTACGTGGTGGCTCTGATGGAGTTCACGGCTCTAGACACCTCTCCAGGAGCAGTAAAGTGSTGCTGTTTTTACCTTCCTCTTCCCGAAAAGGACAGAGCAGGACTCAAAGGGAAAGGTAAGCCAGGTAAAGCTGAATTTCCATTGAGTCCAAAGGCTGTGGTGAAGCTACTGTTGCTGGTGATGAAGCTGCTGTTAATAGTGGTGCCACTCTGTCCTCTGCTGCTTGTCCCCACCTCAAGTCCCTGCAAGCCAAGTTGCCGCTGGCAGGGAGCACTGCTGGAGAGCCATGGGTGGCTCTACCTGATGTTTCGCTCCTTGCTCCAGTGTTTTTCCTTTCCTTAGAAACCGTTCGTTGGAATGTAAGTGACAGCAGGTCCTTGCTTTTGAGTGCTGACCCTTGCTCGGGGAGGCAGGGTGCTGGTTAAACAGTAACAGGCGTGCCGAAGCRCGGGCTGGGTTTGAGCCTAGGTCCGTGATCAGCGGCGGTTTCTGCTCCACACCTGTCCTTGGAAAGGGAGCACGGCCAAGAAGCCGGGTGGCTGGGCAGCCAGGGACAGACATSACCGAGGCGAAGCAAATTGCCATGGGAGCAGTAGAACAGGCTAGATTTGACACCTAAACTTCAAGTTTGAGTTCATTTTATGTAATTCCTGACCAAAAAT
Source organism: Nothoprocta perdicaria (assembly GCF_003342845.1). Lineage (NCBI taxonomy): Eukaryota > Metazoa > Chordata > Aves > Tinamiformes > Tinamidae > Nothoprocta > Nothoprocta perdicaria. The sequence continues at coordinate 9,870,374 of NW_020455643.1, forward strand.
CCAAAGTTTATAGATGTCGAGCACATTATATGGAGTGAATGTCTTGGCTAGATCCTGACCTGCTTTTGGGGGAGGTGGGAAGAGATGTGTGGAGGGAAGGATGTAGGTTTTTGGAAGCCAGCAGTCTTTGGGCACATCATTGCAACTCAAGGCCTCAACACTAAAATGTGCAGAATGTTGAATCCTTCAGTTTGAAGACAAGGCTTTATAACCTCTGCAACAACTATTTCTAGATATTCTAGAGAGGTTTTTATTCAGGAGATGGAAGATGCRTACAAGCTTATGGAGCAGCAGAGAGACTGACTGGTGTAATTTCTTAAACTACTCCAACCAGGACCTATCAAAACTTTCGTATTCTAAATGTGTCGTTATGCAGTTCTGAGCTAAATCAGAAGGAAAAGCTTTTAGGGTGGGGATTTGGGAGAACCTGCCGTTGTTTTCTCGAGGTTGCTCAGAAAACCTKGGCCGCAACATGGGAGTGGCGTATAGAGCAAAGCAAGAGGTTGAAATGAGGGGAGACTCACCATCTAGCTCATCAAGAGCAGAAGACTGGCCTTGCTGGTGAGTGCTCCCAAGACTGATGTATGTTGTAGGGAGAAAGCAGCAGCATCTCAGTGACTCCTTGGGTTAGGCGAGCTTCTGGAGTGAGTGACCTACCAAATATCACATTCATGTGTGAGAGAGACTGATGTTAAAGCATCCCACTTCGCTTCTCCCTGCTGGAAGAAGTGACAATGGGTGTAAGATGATTCCCTTCCCTGTTCTCCCCATTCCCAATCAAGGGCCCTGGCACTTTCTTGAAATGGTCTGTATAAGTAAAGCCCCTCCATGCTCCTGGGTCAAAGACTGTACGTTTCTCTCATAGGGAACTTTTCCTCCTCCTTTGTGTACACTGGCGAATTTGATGTGCTCTCATCTCTGCSTGCAGCAAATCTGCTGCTTATGGGAGGTTGTAACTGTTCTTGGTGAGTTGACCTTCATGGGAGCGTAGAGGATGCTCACTGCAGGCAAGAAGCACGTGTGATGATCTCCAGAGGCAACCTGCTGCAAGTGATGAGAGTCTGACAGCTCTGAGCTCTGTGAAGGGGAGAATTTGTATTGGGGCCATGCAGGAACACGTCAGAGAATAACGTGAGTGGAACGTGGTACCCTGGGTGGACATCTCCTGCAGCTGCTTTTGGATGTGTGGGGATGTGGAGCTAAAAATGATAACTTCAGTCACTATTTCACCTTGGCAGCTGGAAATTGCCTCCAGCTGATGTCAGCCTTTTGCTGCTGTTCAGATGAGCTGAGGAGGTGATGTTGCAYGGTGCCTTGAGTGCTCTGACCTTCCTTTGGTTTGTGGCAGCCTCTGTTCACAACCTGGTGGACCTTAGCAAGCTACAAGCTTAGTCCTCAACTTTGCACTCCTGATTACTGTGTGTTAACCTGGAACAGCTTTAGGGGATGTTCATTGCTGATGTTTGAGCTGCAGTAGACTTCATGGCTTGATTAAGAGGAAGAATGTTGTATAAAATGTGAGGAAGCTTGGTAAAAGACACATGAGAACAGCTCTTTCAAATGCACTGTACAATGATGATTGAGAAGTGATGGAAAAGAGAGAACATATATGCCAAACATTTTAGTGGATTTTTTTGGCAAGGTTTCTACACTGTTGAAAGAATTCGCTTTGAAAAGTGTTGCTCTTGCATAAGAGAACATAGACAGTGTTGCATTGAGCTAGAGAAAGAGATGAACTGATATWTTTTTTTTTTTTGGACATTTTTTTCCACTTTAGAATGTTTACAAGAGAATGGGAAAAGTCCCCTGCTTTGAAAATGCCGCTCTGTTAGCAAACAAACAACCCCTAAAGTCTAGCAGTTGATTWTGGTGGTGGGTGAAATGGTAGGATCTGCACGAAACCACTTTGGAGCTGTCTGCTGGGTTGGCAACAGGAAGGAGCCCAGGTTAGTGACGTGTCTGCCCTGCATGTGACACAAGTCAGTGATTCTGGTGTGAAAACAAGACAGTGTAAATAATTCCTCTTTCTAAAGAGGGTAAACAATATGTGAGAGGGTGAAAATAATGATTAACCTAAAGGGAAAAAAAGAACAATAAGAATATGAGCATATATGAGCAAGGGGCTTGTTCTGAGCTTGGGAAGAGGATATTGCAAATGCTGGGGTACTGCATACCTTCCAAAATACTTCCAGTCACCAGTTGCAAGGAGGCTGCTGCTGTTCACAATGGCAAACCAGAGCTGCTGGGAAAATAGGAAGTTTTTGCCGTGTGTGGGGGGGAAAAATTAGAAAGAAACAGGAAAAGAAATCATGTCCTGTTTTCAGCAAAAGATCACTCACTTCCTCTTATAAAACCCCACAGACTTTTCCAAAAACTGAACTTTTCAGGTTTCTAGTTCCTCTTTCCTTCCAGGAAAACGGTGTAATGTGAAACTCCCTTCCTTCAAAAGCAAGGAAATGTTGACTAAAACTTTTGCCCAGATGTTGTTATTTGGAGTGAGAGTCAATTGTTCAAGAGGAATAAATTGGTAGGAGCGTCCTGCTCAGATGGCTTGTGCTGCTCTGTGTCACTGTGTAGGTTTGCAGGAAAGGGTTTTCCCTCCTCCTCTCATCTGTGTAACCCTGTAATTCTGGTGCGCTGATGGTCCCTGGGCTCATAAAATCCAGCACTTCCCGGTGTTCCCTGCTACCTCCTGATTGAAGGTGTCTCCTCCACGCCGCCCTCCTTGGTTTCCTCATTGCTTGTGGTTTGCAGAGGTGCTGCTGAGATGCTGGGTGTGGGCCACAAGTTCCTCAGAAAGCCTATACAAAGTAARATCCCCTGGTAAATAATTAACGTGGAGTAACACTGAACTCCCCTTTCCCTTCTGGTGGTGCCAAGTGCTGACAGAGAATATTTCCCTTTCAGATGGCCTGGCCTTTCCCAAAGAGCAAATCTTGATCATTTTTTCTGCCTCCCTTTCTTTTTTACTTTTTCTCTCTTAACTTGCTCTTTGTGAGAGTAAATAATGCACAAACTGCAAACAACAGGTAGAATTCCAGGCGAGGAGCTGACCTAGAAATCTTTGCTCATCTGGTTCCCTCCCTGCCAGCTGGAGAAAACGATTTCTTACCGAAAGTGGGTAAGAGGAGTTGGTCTGGCTCGTTCTGGAGCAGGGATGAAATCAGACAGTGCAAGAAGCTGTGCAGGGTTGGGGTCTGCTTTGAACAAACTTKCACAGAGAAGGAGTAGCATCTAAACCTCCTTGGTTGCCATGCCCGGTACGTGCCAGCCTTGCCTACCTGCTTCCTCCCACYACGCCTGGGCAGGGTGTGTGTTACACAGAAAAACAGCACTCGGGAAATAAAAGCACACACAAAAAAATGCTCACGCACTAACCCTAAAACCAAACAACCAGAAACCTAAAACCCTGCTGTAACACAACTGTGGCCGTTTTAGAATGAAGTGTGTTCATGGGAGTTGGATGTTAGGATGGAAAGGTAGGGAGCTGTGTTCTGTGGAGGGAAGACCTCCATGGTTTCACTGTGAATGAAAAGGATGCTTAAGGTACTGTAGTAACAGTAGCTTATGATACTTAAGTTACTGTAGTAACAATGCCTCCCTTAAGCAAGGAGGAAAATAAGGCGAGCAGCCTGATGGAAACTGCTGAGGTAGTCTGAGGCAGCACAGCCTTCCCGGTGCTTGGGATAGCAGGTATAAGGTAACTGTGAATGTAGGTGCTCTCTGTCCTAGTAGGACTGGGCTTATCTCCTTGTCTGTGTTAGTTGCCTTGATCTTGGTGAAGTAGCAGTAGTAACGAATAGCCCTGCCTTGTGCTGCTTTGTGCGTTTCAGCCGTGCACCGAATTCTTGCTGTGTGCGACTGTGCYAGGCGCCTTTGCTCCCTAGGGACCTGGGAGGCTGCCAGCCTCCTCCAGCTGGTTCAGATGTTGCCTTAATGTGCCAGTGCTCTGGGCTCTTTTATTTATTTAAGGTATATCATGGGCTGGAGGAAGCCCTCTGGTTCTCCTCATGTTTGAAGCCTGCCACCAGACAAGTGCATGGACAGGTGAGGAGGGAAAGCATCCAGGATGGCCAGGTCCTTCCCAGGGATACCCAAGTGCTCTCAGACTGATACCTTCCAAAGCCCCATGCCCTGTGCTGCTTCTGGAGTGCCAACTTACTCATCCCTGTGAGGATCCATTGGCTCTTTTTGTTCTGGATATCATTTTACGCATAAATGCGTCTTCATCTGGCTTCCTGCTTGGCTCTCCTCAGCAGTCTGCTGGAGAAGGGCATGTTCTTCCAGGTTGCAGCCCAGATCAGAGATGGGAACCCACGTTTATCCCTTTATATGTCCCCACTTAACTATTTTCTTCTTTTCTTCTTCCACCGATTATTTCTTGGATGGTTCCCTGCTCTCTCCTGCTGCTCGTTTTCCCCTCCTCCCTTTCCAGTGTTTGCAGGGAGCTGTTTCTGGGGCAGAGGAGAGCTCCAGGTCTGTGTTAATTCAGCAGCACCTGCAGGCTCAGCTGGCGAGGGCTCCTTCTGGCTCTGAGCAGGGGAGAAGCAGAGCGCAGGGCAGGGTAAGGAAGGTGGGAGAAGGGGCTGCGCGGAGCGGGCGCCGGGGGTGCCGCCCTAGGCAGGGTGCTGGGAGGAGCTGCTCGCAGTCCTGGGCATCGGCAGCGATGCTGCGCGGAGCCCTCCTCTGCTGCTGCCACAGCCTTTTGTTGATCCATCTTTCATACTCATGTGTCACTTTCTTTTCCCTTTATTTATTTTTTATTCCTGTCAGCTCTGGGCTCTGCCATTCTAGGCTGTCGTTTTAGGCATCCCGGGAAACAGCCATCTTTGTTCAGGAGGTGGAGAAGGATTTTATAGAATAAGTTAACTTGTGGAGTCAGAAAATCCAGGGCTTCTGCTTTTGGCCTCTGGTTTCTGGGTCCACTCGGCGCTTCTCAGAAGGGCGGTGACTGCTGTGGTTTGGTGGTGCACGAGTGGAACTGGGTAGGTTCCGAAGGCCGGGATTTAGGGCTAGTTCACAAATCAATAGTCTCAAGTAAGTGGGTACTGTAGAAATCTCCTGGGTGCTGTGAAAACTGGCTCGCCTTCCTTTGTGCGATGTACTAGGGCAGTGATGGCTGTGGAAAGATCTACTTTACATGAGACCAAAAGGAAGAAGGAAAAAAAACAACAAAAAAAAAAACCCCAATATATGTGGAAAGAAGAAAAGGAAGGGCAAAAAAGTCTATAGCTTCTGTGGGTTTCTCTTTATTTTGCTTGTTCATGCTTCTTGGAGGACTCGTGGAGCAGTGCCAGAATTGAAGCCAGCATCACCCCTGATGAAGGCCACCCTCAGACCTACCAGGGCACGTCCCCAACGGGGTTAGTTTTGGTGGGGAGGGCCCTGGCCATGGGACAGGCACTGCTTTTTGCTCTCTGACTAATTGAACCGGTTCCTAAAGCAAAGTACCCAAAGCATGGCCAGACTGATTAAGTGTTTCCCCTACTGAGTGATATTTGTTGTGATGTAAAGCTGGAATGGTTCCTAGAAAGCATTAAAACACAAATAATATTAACCAGAACCGAGGGAGAACAGCCAGTCGCTGGGAAATGAGAGAATSGCGTTACGGCGCGAAGGCGCCGGCAGGAACCCGGTAGGAATGAGGCCGCCTGGTTTCTGCTGCTCAGTCGCCCGAGAGCTCCAGGGAGGTGCGGGGCAGCRGGACAGGCCCTGGGTGCTGCCGTGGGCCGCTCTGCGCGGGGTGGGAGCCGCGCGCGGGTCACGGTGCCGGGCTGGCGCCGCGGGGCGAAGGCGGCTCCCGGCCCAGCACCCCGTGACCGTGGGCTGGACGCTCGGCCTCTCTGACTCAACAGACCCATCTGTCAGCTGGGCCTGGTCCATCCCACCCACGCCGGGGAGGCTGAGGAGAGCGTTTCGCTGTGAGGGCGTCGCAGGACCCCGGGAGACMTTGGGCTAAGTGAATGCAAAGCACCATCGCTCCTGAATGCGGCCACTGTTAATTTTATTGAGATATTTACCTGGTAACGTCTCCTTCCCTCCAACRTGAAACGTGCCTGTAAACTCACACAAGTGCTTGTAATGCCAAAGGGACAGTCAGCCCTTTTAATCTATGCTGTCAGGAAATAAATAACCTCCTGGGATAAATCCCTGCAAGCTTGTCCTAATCTCACCTCATCCTCATCCGTGTTCACACGCGCAAACGCGTGCTGTCAGCAGTGGGTAATGTGCTTCCCTCTCCTGCTGCTTAATCGAGTAAATCCGGCAAGACCAACGCTTTGGAGATGGAAATTTCATCACCTTGGTGGTCCCAGGCACACAATTCAAGCAASTCCAGTACTTAAAAGGAAAGTGCTGGCTTCAAAGAAAGGAAAAAAATGCGTATTTTTCTGTCTAAATTTTGCACTGTAATTTGGGGGAACCTTGTTTTTCAGTTTTGCTTCGTCTTAGATGTGTACAGTCATTTTAGTGTTTCAGAGCAGTCAGTTTCTCCGGCGGCTTGTGCAAGTCTTTCCCAAAGCAACCAGGAGAAAGAGAAACTTCTGAAAACCACATTTGTTTATAGACTGAAAGTGTGGGTAGGGGACTGGGGCACAAACACAGGTGCTCCTCACACTACCTGTGTTTTTCTAGTGACTAACTCTGTTGATACTCCATGGAACTTGATGATACAAGGAGTTTTTGTAGATAAGTGCTGAAACGGAGAGTCACATGCAGAACTGATGAAAGGGGAGCCGTGAGGGCGAGGCGGCACAGGGCCTGAGTCGGAGCGGGTGCGGGGGGGATGCCCACAAAGATTTTAATGTTTTGTCCTCATGGGTTTATTTCTGCCCCTAGTTGAGTGTTAACGTGAGCCCTGTGGCTACCTGCAGCTCTGCGTGCCCAGCAGTGCCCAGCCTGCCTCCTGGTCACACCTGGGCCCTCTGCTTTGCAGCGGGTTCCGAGGAAGACGATGTGTTTCAGTGCAGAGGGCTCAGGAGGCAGGCAGCCTCGCCACTGGAGTCTCTATACATTTCCCTGATAGGATTCAAACATAAATGATGCAGGCAGCAAACCTGCCTATTCCTTTTYGTTTGGGCGCTGTGCTGGGTTCTGTTGTTGTGGAAGGTGCCKGTGAAGCTGCTCGTCCCCTGGACACGTTTGCTGGACGGGGCTCCTTTTCCCCAGCAGTTGTTCCATAGTGCACGCCCCGGCGCCTCGGGCTGCTTCCTCAGAGGCTGCTGCAAACAAGGGAATGAAGGAAATAAATTGTTGCTGTCTGATGCTGCAGCGAAGCCTCTTCTTGAAAAATGTGCATCCTTCCTCCTTGCACCATGACAATCTCTGTACTCCGGTGGGTATTGCAGCCGTTAGAGAGGTACGAAATGGCAGGGAGATTCTTTGACCTAGTTACAGGAAATCTTAGCAGGCATATTTGTAAGTAAAGGTGCTGTGCTCCGGCAGAGTGAATCAGAGCTCTTGCTGGTCCCTAATTGTTCCTGTAATTTGTCTCAGCAGCAGATATGTCTGTAGCTGTGTGTTTTGCAAGGGGAGGGAAGGCGTTTAACCTTCAGTTGGAACAAGGGCTGCACTSTATGTCCCTATGTCTCATCCAGCACAAGCCTTGCACGGAGGCCCTCAGTTTCAACCCTCTGTCCCTGTTGGGGCTCTGTGCAGATATTTATTCCAGATACAGAGAAGTTGCAGGTAGAGAAGGATTGTGTCTGGATGGCCTGGTCCTTTCCTGYTATATAGCAAAGGGCTTAGTCTTATCACCATGCTGATTCTTGGGGTTAGTTTAATGGGCACAGAATTCAGGTCAGAGRCTGCTCAGGAGCTGCAATCCGGGGCTCATTTAAGGATCGCAGAGCTGAGCTACCTGAAGATGCTCCCTGCCTGCTTAGCAAAAAGCAGCAGCATGAGCTAGGAAGAGCGTCTGAGAATGAGGATTCAAAGGGCTGTAGGACCCAGATACCTGTTTGCTAAAAGGGTGAATTCCAGTTCTTCTCTGTAAGCTGGCAGCAGAGTTTAGGTGGGTATCTGCAGAGATTTCTCATCATAATATTTTCACTGGGCCGCATCCAAGAGAGGGATGCCAAGAGGTTGAGCAAGTAAACATAAAGTCATCCAGCACAGCTAAACAGCACTTGAGGCAGAATTGGGTTTTGTTCTATTTGGGGAAACCCCTGCTCAGGCTTATGTGCAGCCTTCGAGCTGAAATCCAAAACGTAAAGACAACACTTGAAATCTTACTCTGAAAAGCTGCTTTTTCCACACTGATTTCAGCTTTGAAGAGCTTGTTGATGCCTTATCTGGGTGCTTTGGGAGAGATGGTTTGGAATGGGAGGCCAGTGCTTGGAAAGGATAGTGTGGGGAGGGGAGGGATGGACGGATGTAGGAGCAGATAGTTTAGTGTGGGTCTTGTAGGAACTGGAAAGGGYGAAACCCTCTAACCTAGACGGGTTTGGACTCTGCTCTGGACTAGTAGAATAATCATTAGTGTCAACATCTGGCCTGTCATTTTTTTTTCCCTTAGAAATTCAGCTCTTTGCAGGATTTTATTATCTTGGCTATTTCAGATCACACTGAGAAACAGCATGCCCTGCGAAGGCGCTCAGCGTGGACGCTCTAGTTGTTTGCAAAGCTGACATATATAATAATAATTTATTGCCTTGCATTGAGAATGGGCAAAATGGGAAAACCAAGCCCCAATGTAGTTGGAGTTCTTTTCTGTCAGGCAAAGTGTAGCAACAATGTGCTTGCAATTAACTGCGATAGCAGGAAAGTTGCTGCTTAGGGAAGGAATGAGGCTAAGGGGCTTTTACTCAAACTCTTTGAAATGTTAGAGCTCCTTGATAATGGGGCCAGTTCAGGTGCTTCTGGTCAGGAGAGTGCCTAAGTATACACTTAAGGTCCACAAARGTCAAAGCAACTTAAGCACATATTAATCATGTACTTAAGAAGCAGAATATACTTYATATTACCTGGTGTTGGGATTCACAGCACTGGTCTGTAGTTCCTAGCCAGGACAGGTACCAGTTTATTTTATATTTTCCTAAAGATGACCTGTTTCAGCCTTAACACTTTGCAAGTTATTGGAAAAGATGATGTGGAAAGTTGAAGTGCTCTGAGCAACCCAGCCCTTTTGAAATGACTAAGGGAATTTGTAACATTCATTTCAAAAGGGCTCAGCATAGCAAGAATAATGCAGTGACGAGGAGGTTTCACTGAAGGATCCTGCTGGAGCTAAAATGGTGTGATCACAGCGACAGGCTGTTAGAAATGGGGGTAGTGTAATGTGCTACTATAGATTACTTTCCTTTAATGTCATTTTTTCCTTCCTGCAGTCCTTTTGCGATGAATGGGTTGCTTGCAGCATGTATTTGAATGCAATATGGTGTAATAAGAATAATGAGCAGGTGCGTTGTGTAATATTTAAGTTGAAAGCCACTGCCTAGAAGGAGAGAGCAATGTGGTTACTGCTCCATCTTTCCCCATATGAGCATTGTTCCCTGAGCACTTATGGGTTTCCCTGTATATGAGGTTTATTTAAGTAAATTTCTATTGAAGTGGAGGGGATGCTTTACTTCTAAATTGATTTTCAGTAGAACTTTTCACATATATAACAAYAGGCGGTGCTAATATGTACGTTCTTTGTAAGAAGTCAAACATTTTGCCTGTGAATAACAGGATCATTTGAAGAATGCTTGCATGTTGCTAATGAAAATGGGTGGGAGAGGAAATTACATTTAATAAGGAGTTTAAGTGACATTTTTTGTACAGAATGCCGCTGCGCTTCGTCTTCCCAGAGAAGAGAAGCGAAAGGTGCTGGCAAGGCAGGTGAAGTGCAGCTGGGAGCCTAAGGACATAACACAGTTGCTTCCCTGAGTCCTTATTATCCCGTGTCCTGGCTGTCCCCAGCATCCCGCGCTGCCCGCAGGCCCCGCGGATGCTGCTCGTGGTGCTCCAGCCCCTGATTGCGGGGCAGCCTCTTCTTGGCTTGTGGCCCTGCTCATCCCGCAGGGAGCCCGTGTCTTGTCCTGCTGCATCCTCTTCGTGGGAGAGCTGCCAAGCCACTTGCAGCTGGAGCAGGTTGTTAGGAAAGGCAGTGAGTTGCTTGTCTCTTGGACCTCTGGCCTCTAGAGTGGACAGATCCTCTTTTTAGTCCTTGCTGTAGTAAATCCTGCTTTGCTAAGACCAGCAACGATGCTGGGTGCTTTTGCAGTCAAATTCTCTAACTTTAGCCCAGACAAACCAACTTTAGGTYACTCTGGGGAGTGTTTGCTCATGTTAGGGTGCCTAAAGGCACCCGTTCCCTTAGCTGGGGGAAGCTGTCAGCTAATGTTTCAAGTCTGTTTTAAGTGCCATGAATTGTTTAGCAAGATGAGAGCAGTATCACTGGACATCCTTCTCCTCCCATCTCTACCAGTCTATGTGTCGTTGGTTAAGATGTTKGTCTCTTCCTGTGAGAAGACTGGTGGAAAAGTAGATTTCCCAGTCTAGAAGTCTAGAGTTCTTTCCTTCACTCTAGTGCTTTGCCAACCTGCTGCTGCTGCATGTGCCTCGGATTTCTTCTGCGCAATGAGGTAATAGTGTGTTGTAGGTGTGTTATGACACTTGCAATGAATGTAGTCTTCCATTGTGTAGGTACAGAGCAGGTACAAATCCTTGGTAGGATTGATATATTAACTTGTATAACCTGCTAAATTCCATTAAAACCCTCAAAAGCTAATTCTAAAACTGTTTTAGATCACAGGGACCATTGGCTGCAATGCTGATGCTTTCCTGGGCAGCAGTTAGTGGCTTTGTCACTAAAATTTTGGAGGAGACCTGCACCCCTCCAAGCCTTGTGTCTGTGACACCTCAACTGCTGCAGCAGAAGCATAGACCTCAGGGAGCCATGGGCTCAGGTCAGAAGATGAGAGTACAGGGAGGAGTGAGTCCAAAATGAGCAAGTCTTTGGGGAAGCCAGGAGTGTATGTCCGTAACCTGACATCTTTTTTTTTGTTCTTTCTTTGCTTTCCCTCTTTTCTCATGGTTTGCTCTTCTTGAATCTTCATTTCCACATTGGTCAGGTGGGGATAATGCTTTTCTTCCAAGGGCTGCTAGGCTAGAGGAAGATGATGCGTTATCACAGCAGAATGGTAGCTGAGTTGTGGCAGCTGTGCCTGCTTCTAGCCTGGTGCAAATGTCAAGTAAAATATTTTAAGTGAAACCACTATGAAGTCACATAACCCAAATTTGTTAAGCCACAGTGACAGTGATGCTTGGTTGCAGTCACTTTGGTATTTAGAAAATGCTTTGGGGTTTAAGAAAGASAGTATATAGTGGAGTTTATTAGTTTTAATTTAAATATGTTCAAAGTACTAGAGACTTGTGCTGGGAGGAGAAAAAAAAAAGGGGGGGGGATTTTTTATCTTATGCTATCAAACCAGCCCTGGACATAGTGCAGACAGCTGTGTAGTTGCTGGGGACTTGCCACCTTAGCTGTGATATTTCTGTGGACACGGTTTCAGGTACAATTATATTGAAGCAGTTTGTAGCCGTGCGGTGAAGGGAATTGCAACGGGTTTGCACAGCCTSGCGTGGAGTTTCTGAGCTTACGAAAATGAATAGTGTAAAATGTTCTTGGCCTGCTTTTGTGAACAGCTGTCTAGCCACATGGGTTGTCATATAAGYGTTCCTCTTATAGTGTCATATAAGTGTTTAGCCTTCTTCTTCCTTCATTACAGCAGCAAAAATTCACCTGAATCCACCCTTTTGTCTTCAAAAATAGCAACCACTTTGTCTCATTTTATAGTCATCTGGTGGGGAACTTGAATCCCTGGAAGAAATTTTGCATTTGCCGCAGGGCAGGGAAGGGGCTGGGGATCTGCTGCCTGCTCTGCCTGCCACCTTCACCGACAGCCGTGCGAGCCGAACGCGTCCAGGGTCACCCCATGGGAAACCACTGGAGGAATCCGAGTCTGTTGTTCCTGGTGCAGATCACTGCTGTTGTGTTGGGAAGTTGGCTTCGGARCATCACAGCTCTGCTTTGCCTGCAGGAATTTGTTGCGCAGAGCAAACTTTTAAGGGTGGCTCTGACCTTCTTGGGGTTTATAGTCACTTACTGGAAGCGCTGCASTTGTGACAGCCTTTGGCAGCAGGGATTCGCGGGGAAGTCGCCTGCAAAGCTCGGCAGCATTGGCCAAGCTCTTGAAGATACTGACTAGTGAATAGGGACCCAGCAAGCTCCAGACTGGCTTGACAGGAGTAGATCTACCCTGCTGCTCTTTGCCAGAATTTCCCATTGGCTCTGGGTGATGGTTGAGGAGAGGTGGTTGTTCATTTGCAGTAGGTGAAAACAGTGACCAGCTGAGGAAAGGTTAATTCATTCTTTGCATGACCTGACCTCCCACTGGGTTCTTATTCTGTTAGCTTCAGGACATTTAAATTCATTTTTTTTTTTCCACTGTAATATTGCAGTTGTTCAAAAACTAACCAACCGAAACACCCTGCCTTGTTATAACTTTACCTGGACCTAGCCCGAAAGCAGTGGCTTTATACCCCTTGACTTCATGCCCCCTGCATTCCTGGAGTCCTGGATAGTGTGTGAGYACCTAGCTCTGTTCTTGGCTCTGACCTTGACTTACGGAGAGGTTTGCAGTAAGCTGTTTGACTCCTCTCCTCCATTTGTCTGGACTTAAATTATATATATATAGTATATAAAAATATATATAAAATGTGTGTGTGTGTACATATATAATAGATTTGTTTTCCTTTGGACACTGTGTCAACACCTTCCTGTGCTGATCTCTGTATGTGGCTACAGGACAAGGAGGACCCAGGGCTCACCTATCTTTACCACTTCTTCCCCTTTAATGTATGATTATTATTTTCAATAGAAAATGGACCAAATCCTCAGCCAATGGTGCCCAGTGTTATATATCAGTTATTTCAAGTGACCTCGCACAGGATTAACCCACACTGCTGAGCTGGCTCAGGATTGTAAAAAACGCCTTAATTGACACTTAACCCCCTGCTGCTGCCTCCTCTATTTTTACTCCCACCCCTGACCTGGAGAGCAGGTAGGAGGGCGGTGGTTGGAGATGTCCACTGAGAYGCTTGGGTTGCCAGCCAAGCACCTCCTGCCCCGGGCAGGGCTGTCGTGGGCYGGCCTCGTGGCACGCAGGGTAACAGTATTTTGAGGAATGGTTTGGTAACCAGCTCACCTTGAGCTAATGGGGGTTGGCTTTTGCTCATCTCCTTCTTCCGTGCCCTGGCAAGCTCTCCTGGTTCGCAAGAGGCTTTGATGAGCTTTGGGGATGGGGAGCAGCCTGCGTGGAGCTGCTAATCCTACCTGCTGCTTAACCCTCAACCATCTCTCCCTGCTCAGAGAAGACCCGTGGCTCCTGGGAAGGCCCAGGCATGTTCGTCACTTATTGGAAAACTTATTGGAAGACCTTTTGTTTTGTTTCTTTGTTCTTCTCCTTTTTTATTTATTTTTTATGATTAATGTTTAGGCAGTGGGAGCAAAAATCATTTGAAGTTATCAGCTCAGTCATGGCAGAGCCTCTGCTTGGAGACAAGAGAGGTGGGATCCTGCAGTGGGGCTGAGGGCGGCTCTTACTGAACCTTGCCCAGCAGGACGACTTCCCGTTCTTCCCAACATACTTGGGAAGCACGTGTGGAAAAAAGGCCGGCTGGCAGCAGAGAAGGAAGCATTCACTCATGCTCCTCATGGCACACGACCATTTTTTGTTAATAACTCCAGCCCACAGGAATTTTTTATTTTACCGATCTTTCTTGGTGGTGGTGACTCTTCTCCTTTTCCCTCTTTCCTTTCCTTCATTTTATTTTTTTTAATTGCTAGAGCTGTTTTTAATCCCTGACCATAATAAAGCCACGCTGTTAACACCAGCAGCAGGGTAGCTGGAATCACAGCTGTGCTACAGGCTCTGCTTTTAATTTCAGGCTCTTATTAACGAGGCTAGAAATCTTCCCCTCCACGCAAGTTTGAATAGTTGGTGTCCATTCAAGTAACTTCACTGGGTGCTTTGGAGCATCTCTGCCTCCATCTGAATGCATGAGGTTAGAAGTTTGAGACTGCATTTCCACATAATGAATCTGTTAGTGGCAGAAATGACTGAAGAGGTGTTTGGCCACTGCCCTTCCCATTCTCCAAGTGCAAGTGTGTTCATGCACGTGTAAGCCAGCTGGGAACACRCAGCTGGAGAAGGTGGGAAGAAGGTGGGAACGGACCCGCAGCGAGAAGGTTGCAGGGTGGAATCACAGCCCAAGACTCCCAGTCGCCTGCCCGACACAGCAGCAATCCTGGTTCACCAGGGAACGGTGCCAGTCTTTGTGATGAAGCTTGGGAGCAGCTTGGCAAGATGCAGCRTTGTTGTGAGAGGGCTTGTGGTGGAGGATAATGTCCATTTAAGCTTCAGGTTTGGGTCTGCAGGATGGTTTGGATGACTACCTATGCTGGAACGCATATCATGAGGTCCTCCCTCATGCTCTAGCTCTGTGGTCCTGCTGTCTTCCTTGTCCCTGCCCTGCTCTGGGACCTCTTTCAGCTCACTGAGCTGGTGGCCAGTACTGGCCTCCTCTGCTGATTTCTGTAAGGTTCGCCTTTCCTATCTGGGCAGTTCTGGGACCTAATTTGAGATCTGGATGCCTGGCTGAGGAAAGCACGCAAAAGCAAGGAGCTGTGACCTAGCCAAAGAGCAAGGAGCAGCCCAGCCCAACTGATTGCACAAATTGAGCTTGAAATGAGGCCTTTTGTATAGGAGAAAGAGCCAGGACTGAACTTGTGGCACATCTGTGAGATCCCTTCCTGCGCCAGCCCAGATTTCTAGGGGTGTTTGCAGCATCCCAAAGGTGGCTGATTGTACATTATCTCATCCCTCTGGCTTTTGTCACTACCTTGATGCAGTTGGTATTTCTCAGTATTAGTGATCTAGAGTCACCTGTTTTTGCAGGAGGAGTGCTGCTGTTTTCCATTTCTGTTCCTAGGAAATCCTGGGTGCCCATGGGATACAATCTGTTCATTACAGATCACAGCAATGGCCAAAGAGAGTTTGTTTTTCAGAGTGTGATGTTGTAACTGCATCCTAGGTATGGAGATCTCAATCTGCTCCTGAAACTGCWGCCATAGATTTGAAATTAGAGGTTGTGAGGACTTTAGGAAGAAATCCCAGTGACTTGCATCTCTAATGCACAGTCCCACACTCCTGTTTTTAATCTTTCTGTGGTACAGATCTGTGGGCTTAGAGAGGATGCACCTCTCTGTGGCTGAGATAATAGAGTCCTTCTAGAGCCAGATTCTATTACTGAAGGCCACGTTGTCTTTTTCCTGTGCAGGTGTGATTAGTATTGTGCTAACCCAAGAAAATGACTGCCTGTGTGTGTCTGTGCATGCATCCCTCCACACGAACCCTCGCTAGGCTGGTCTGGTACAGCCTGCTCCTCTTTTACCTTTTATATCAGGAGCTTGACGCRCCCTGCAGTATATTTACTAGCCTTTTTCCTAGATGGATTGATTGGGTTTCCAGTAAAGACAAACAGAGTTGGAAATCTCAAGATGTTCAGTATGCAGGGCTGCACTCYGTGACCCAGCCCGCTGTGCTCAGCTCCATATACGGCAAAAAGAGGGAACAGGAAAAGAGAGCACAGCTTGAATACCAGACATACAATGCATTCCTCAGAGCTGCACACTTGGAATTTGCTCTTACCCAGAGAGTGGACCCTCTGCACTTCCATTAATTCAGACTCTGTACTGTTTAGCAGGGAGAGGGAAGCCAGTGTTGAACTGGCTCCGAACAACCCTTATTGTCGCGTGTAAGCGGATTTCTTTTTTTAAGGGTTTTTCTCTCTTTAGTGGGGGACAGAYGAAGGAGATGGGCTGAGATGATGAAGGGGAGAGGAGGCAGATTGTCCTGAAACTTGGTATGACTCTTGGCAAGCTACAAGCAGGTAACTGCAATTGCATTTTTTTTTTCTTGTCCTGCTTGCCTGAAAAATCAATCTGATTCATCATTAGCCCCTGCCTTTAAATTATATTTTCCCTGAATAGCGTCTTCCAGTTAGTGGTAGGCAGAGGGTAGATAAGGGAATCGATCCTGGGGCTTACTTCATTCATAGTCTGGCCGCAGTTTTCCTTCTGCGTGCAACCTTCACTACTTGAGTAACTACACACATGAATGGCTGGCTGAATTCAGCAAAAGGCTGCTCAGGTGATGTCCTTCAGCAAGTTAGGGCCTTAGGGAAGAAATATGAGWCCTGTGCTTACTAGATATGGATCCTAATATCACTAAGCCTACCCRAAGTTCTGAAACCCTGGGTTTAGGATCCTTTCATGATTATGGGTAAGAAGGGTCCAGTCAATCTATCCACTCTCAGGTTTGGCGTTGACTCATCCTGTGCAAAGACATCTCCTCAAACAGCACAGGAACCAAACCATCAGTKTAAGTGATGTATTCTGCTAGAGTATTTGGAAGCCAAATTGTGGACTGGAAGCCACAAATGAGTGAATCCATCGCTGCCTGAGTATGGCCTGCGTCTGCCAACACCTGGGGCTACTGCAACAGAAACACCCCAGTCTGCCTTCTTTCCACTTATTTCCAGAGAGAAAACTTTTCCAAGACCATGGTATAGATGTGAACTGTGTTTTCTGATGCACCTTCCATGGATGCTGTCAGTGTTTCATGGCACCAAACAGGTGGGAKAACTGAGCAATTGTCTTTTACCCAAAAAGACCATTTCTTAGGAGGGGAGGGGAGCAGGGGGAAACAGCAACTCTGAATCATTGTTGTCTTGGGATTGGAATACTTTGCAAGCAATTTTCTATTGTTTCTTTACTGCTCTTGTGGAGGTGGTGATGCTATTTAATTCCACATGCTCCTTTCATCCATCTTCTGCACCATCTCTTCCCGTCTAGAGGCGGGGCYGTGCTAGTACTTGACGAACGCAATATGTGGAGTTTTGTGAAGATCCCATCTGCTTCTGTAGTTGACATCTGTGTTGTTCCACGTTACTTGCCTTCTTRCTTTCCTGTAAAGCCAAGCACTCTAGTAGGGCCTAAAATAGTAGCTCCTCTGGGCCATGTTAAAATAGGAGGGTGTTTCATGATGACAGATTCCAGTACTGCATGAGGGCAAAACCCTTTCATATATGYGGGAAAATAGCAGCGTTCTCCTTGCAGGTCATGCATGGCTCAGCACTTTGAACTTCTACATAACCAAGTGTATGTTGCCTGTCTTCTCAAAAACTGTRCTTTGCAACAAGCACTGTAAATTATCCACAGAGGATAATAGAAGAGTTTGAGATGGTAGAAGAAAGAGGAACGAATGGCAAATYTATGGCTAGTGCAAACATCTGTTGATTGATCTTGCCTCATCTATCCCCACACACATCCGGACGTTGTTTGAAGTCCAGTGGAGTAAAGAGACTTTGTTTTTGTTCTCTGAATATACCTTAGACCTTTGTGGATATATAGATACAGGTACTAAGCGAAACATWGGAGGAAGAACCCAACAGACTCCCCAACTTGACCTGCTACAAAGCTCCAGCTGCAGGAGGGCATTGGGGCTSAGAAGTCAACAAGCACAACAAACATAGTGGGAGAAATGTTGGGTTTTTTAATTTTTTTTTTATTTATTTAGTGGAGTGCCTTAAGGTGTCTTACCAGAAACAGGGGCCATCATTATTAGAGAATCTTGTAGAACAACTGTAATAATTGTACAGCTTTMTGTATTGCTATCAAATTTATAAGTACTCATAGGTTTTTTTTTTTTTAAGCCACAGGGGATTATCTCTGCACACATCATTGATTTTGCTAATAAAATCTTCTATTTTAATGGTACATTTCATTGGAAAAACATCAACCGCTCCATAAAAATTAAGACTCATAGTACTGTAGGATGGCAATGTTTCCCGCTGTCTTGATGGAGAGATTGATCTAGATGGATTTATGTGGTTGCTTAACAGCTGTTGGGGAAAGGTACAAAATCAAATACTGGAACTTCTTCAAAGTTTCCAAACTCTAACTTTGGATATAGTCTCTGGCTCTTACCCTTCGTTTTCAGCTCTGGGGGGCTGAGGCGGCCGGGTGTTCATTGGCACGGGTTTGATGATGCCCATGGGAACTGCAAGGCTTGCTGAGCTGAGTGACACTGTAGGAACAAAATTATTCTTCAGGTTGTGTGTGAGTGTAACCAGCCCAGCTTCATGGCTTGAAACTGCTCAGTAGCAGTGTTTGCATTCTTGGAGCAGAGTTGACCCTTTCCCAATTCCATGATTTCATGGGATGTAACACRCTTGATTTCATTTTCTTCCTTTAAGCTTGTTTGAATGCTGTTCTCATTCAGATTCGTACGAGGACTACTAGAGAATCTGTGGTTTAAGGAGTAGGTCCTAACTCATTTTTCTGATCTTCAATTAACAAGAATGTGTAGGAGAAGGCAAAGCCATACTGTCTCCATAGGCATAGAAGTAATCAAACCTTTTGTCCACACAGCTTTATTTACTGCAGCAAGTGGGAAATGACCTATTTGAAGCATTCGTGTTGATGTATGGAAAGAGRAGAGTTGTCAGGCCAAGGCCTGGAAATGGCTTTTGTGTCCCTCACGATTTCTCCATCTGAAGTAGCTTCATGAAGTAGCTGCCTGGCTGCTTCTGGGCTATTGTTCCCAGTATTATTGTTCTTCAAAGACCATGGAAGGTGAGATAGCTGAGCTCTCCATCAGGAACTGGCCAGGGTATGGTTGAAGGTCCTGGGCTGAGCTGCCTTTGGCCTTTGCTATTTGAGCTTTGCAGTAGCTTGGGTTRGCAAACGTGGTTTTACACATAGCTGTAAACCCAGAACATATGAAAGGGCTCAGAGAGAGATGAATCTGTGCTCTATTCTGGTTCGTTTTGCCAAATGCCTCGCTGTCATTAAATATGTTTTTCCCTATAAGTCAGCACAAGGTGTTGAACTTGTAGTTCGAAAACCTTTGCTGAGCCAACTCTGTCCTGCATTTTGCAGTAATTAGCAGGTTTGAGTGTGTCCTTAGTTCAGCAAAGAGCAGGGAGATGACCAGAGTCTGTATTTTATTGTGTTTACTTATTTAGAGAGTGTGTGTGGTGCATTTCAGGGAATGTTTAGTTGTCGGGTTCGTGGAGCTGAATCAGATTTAGGCTTACAGGAAACAGCCTAGTTGTCCGTGGCAACCTGAAATCGATTCCCCTCTCCCCGGCCTACTGAAAGCTGTTCCCTTTTGAATCATCCCCTTAATTTAATACAATGAACAGGATGTCCCCGCGTGCCGAAACTTTTTTTTTTTTATTAATGAGTAACCTAAAGTAAAAATTTCTTATTTCAGAAACAGCCTGGCCTCCATCTTTATTACTGCTTGGCATTAGTCTTCCTCATGCCATTTCCTTGTACTTCATTTCAAGCATTAGAGGCCATTATCAATATCAGTTAATTACCATTTGGGCTCTAGGGAGGCCTCGCTCCATGCGCCCCAGAGGGCTCTGCGCCGTCTTCTCGTTAGTTATGACCTCGTCCAGCACAAAATCCTCCTGCCCCATCAGGGTGCGATGCTGCAGAGCCCTGGTCGGCATGGACAGGCTAGAAAAAAACGCTCTYTGTCATCCTTAGGTTCTTGGCCTTGGCCCTTCTGTGCAGAGAGACACGTGGCTCTGGCTCCTGCGCAGAGGGAGGAAGGGATGAGCACTGGGATGAGCTCTCCTGGCTCTCTCCGTCTGTCAGAGCCTCCTTTTGCTGACAGCTCCAGCTAAAGCAGTTGAGCTGATTGGAGATGGCTGGTTGGGGAGACATTGGGAAGAATGTGAAGAATCAGAGAGCTGTTTTGTTCCTCTTTAGAAAAAAATAAATCTGTGACCTTGCCATCTACACGGTGCCTGAGGACTCCAACAGGTGATTTCCTAAGTCAGAGAAGCAACAGGGATAAGAGATTTAGGGTGTTTATTTCTTTACTTTCTTGAAGGCTTGGCCGAGTTTCTGCATTTGGACAAAAAAGTAGCAGTTTTGCACATGCTCGTCAGAGACTTCCTAGATTTGAGCAACTGTGTTTTTGGAAGATCCAAGGGCACTGATTGTCTTCTAGCTCGTGACTTTGATGAGCCTTTTTCGCAGTTGCTTGTCCCCACCTTTTGGGAGCTCTGACAAGGCCGGGAGACTGTTTCTCCTGTGCCCTTAGCTCTTGTCCTGCTGGCCATGAAGCAGCCCAAGGGAGGTGTTGCTGTGGCGGGGAAAGGTCTGTGCCTCGCCGGCATTTGAGCTCCTCCAGACCTCCTTCTCCACCGACTGTTCTCCATAAACAGAATCAAACTGCTACTTATATCTGTCTGCACTTAGACCATTAGCACAAATTGCATCAATCTGTGCTGTGAAATGTCTGCCTTTTCCTGGCTTGTTTCCTTAAAGAAAAAAAAAACAAAGAGGTGCACCAAATCAATCTGGCACTCTGTAGTGGTGTGGTGTGTTCACCTGCTGTTGCTTCTGGAGCAAACCATGGCACTTGAATCTCAAGGTGTACAGCACTTGTTGAGGAGGTCGTTATTTAATCCTTCTCATTTTCCTCATCAGTGAAAGATTTGATTTATTTAATGCACATCCTCTAGACAGTTCACTGGATAAAATTGCCAAAATGTTCATCTCCATTTCCGTATTGTCACATCGAACTACCTCCTAGATAATAATGACTGCATCTCAAATAATGTTTTTCAGGTAGATAACAAGCAGAGGCATCTACTAATTTTGGATGACAAAATTGAGACTTACAAGGCCTGATTATTATTACTATTTTTTTGAAAACTTTTTTTTGTAGCACCCTGTAGGATCATAGTAGAAGATCTTGTCTCAGTCAGATGATATTGTTACTGTTCAGATTATCTGGAGGAGGCCTGTGTGTGTGTGTTCAGGGACAAAAGGCACAATAATAAAGCTTTGATTCAGGTAGCTTAGCTGCCATCATTCAGGAGGCTTGTGGCAGAGGCTGAGCAGGGTCTAGTTTTTGGTGACATTCATCTGTGTGACTGTGAAGCATCTTTTCTGTTCTTGCCACTGTGTGTCTTGTGTGCAGTTGGAAGAAGGCTAGAACTAGGCCACTAYCTCAAATAGTTGAAGCCTCTTTTTCCGTGTGACCTGGGCTTTATACACCACTGGCAAGTAGGATTCACATTACTCTGGAGCYAAATGAGCTTCTGTGTGACACTGTTTGCATTTCTTCCTTCAGCAGGAGCACTGCCTTTCTGAGAGCTGGATTTGGAGCTAGGTGTGACCTGGTTGGGACATGCTAAAGTTCCTCAGCTGTAGTCTGTAACTTCTGACGGTGGGATGTTAGTAAACCTGAATGCTTCCTCCCAGAGGTATCAAAGGAACTAATGCCACTTCTCAGCATGAACATGGAAGACCTCTGTGCCCATGTGCAGTGAGCATTGCCATGGAGAACAAAGCCATTTGCTGAYCCACTTCTAATGCCTTTTATGGTTGTGCTTCATATTTTCCCCTTTTCAGTCTCTCACAGTTCTGAGATTTCAGTGACTGACTCACCAAATAATTAACAGAAGGAGGACTCTATCTCTGAAACTTTTAATCACTTCTCATAATTTTCTTAAACCAGCTAGTACCTTGGTCAGGTTCCAGTCTGTGTAATTACATTTGACCCAACTTAATCCCTTGGCAGCTTCAGTTGCATGTGGTAGTCTTCTTGGCTCACTGTCATGGGCTGCCATTCARTACTACTTTATGGTTTTCAACAGCTATCATAATTCTGCCATAGAAATGGATATATTTTCATGGTTCAAGCACTTCTCACATGCATATCTCCTACTGAACATCCTTACCTCTCCCTAGTATTTGGGTAGATAATTTGTCTGAGGCTGTAGATGTTATGTGGAAGACATTGGAGCTACTTGTGTCCTTGAAGATGCACAAGCATTTAAGGTCTTTGCAGAGTTGGCCATCATCTATTTTGGATTACTTTGGATTCTACATCTTCAGTAAAGGAATTTATTGCTCAGTCTCCTCAGATACTGTGTACTGTAGACATATTGGTAGGGCAAGTATTTGCTTCTAACCTTTAGCCTTGGAAACAACACTTCCTTTACCGAATTTGTGCTAAATAGGAGCGTGTCACCTCCCTGTGCTGACAGCAGTTGGGCTGGCTGCAAGTGCTGGCATTGGGAGGAGTGAAATATTCAAGGAAACGAAAAGTTCAGGGGAATAGAGAGGGATTGAAAAAGAACAAACATCTCAAGTGGAAACTTGGAAATGGGCAAAATGCAGTAGTGAAAGGGATGGTCAGGTGGGCAGAATGGACAACAGAGAAGACACTGAGTTGTTGCACTGGCATTTTTAGCCCTTAGATGTGTAACTGGCACCTTGTTTTCACAGCACATCATGAATTCAGTGCCTGTGGGTTTCAGCTCTTGGAAAATGCCTGTTTGTTACGCAGGCTCCCTGGGCCGAACAGCAGTCCCTGTTTAGTGGAGGCCAGGATTTCACACTAGATGGGATGTGAAAGCTGATCCGTTGGCAAAAGTGAATATTAGTGGCAAACAGGCTGCTTCTATCTGGAGCTGTTTTCCTGACTGCCTCCAAAAGTATGAAGGCAAATCTCCCTTGTTGCTGATGAAATAGGGGATGTTTGTGCCGTTCAGAGCTCCACCCTTGCCTTTTCTAATGCTGCTCTTATATATCCTTTTTTTTAATCCCTCCTGTCTTTTACTGAGCACTTAAATTCAGGAGAAATTTTCTTCCTTTTTTTTTTTTTTTTTTTGTCTCATTTGATAGATCACCTTGAAGACTGAGACATAGGAACTGCACTGTGAACACTAAAGTTACTCGATTGTTCGTCGCACTCAGCTTTTCTCTTATGTGTCTATCCATAATTATACACACTCAAATCTTAGGGTAAACTACAAGTCTTGCTTTTCTTGGTTTCGGTGAACCTGAAAATAGTCGTCAATGGCAGTGCTGAGATTTATCCTCTGCCACTGAGAATAAAGCTTTGAAGGTGGGGTTTTCTGATTTTGATGTGTACTTGGTACTGCTTATGGTTTGGCAGAGCCTTTTGCCAGTTCAAAGGTGCATTTTGGTTCCTGGGAGAGTGATTAATCAAATCTGTACAGTAGTTGTGAGAAAATACGTGGTCACATTTGAGTGGAAAATATGTTTCTACAGTCATTGATGTTGCTTTTGAAAATTAGTTTGGATGTTAAATAATAGGGTGGAAAAATTGCAGTTCAGAGTTGCTGTTTTTGCTTCCTAGTAGACCCTGTGCCTACCATCCTAAAGATAAATGTTTTCTTTTTCTTCTTTCAGACTCTTTTATAATTGGGTGTGCCTGAATGCATCAGCCTTTGGATGTGAGCTTCTTCTCTTGAAACAGCCTTGTGATAGCTCAGCTGCCTGTTCTCTTGGGGTAAGAAAAGAAACGCGCACACAGACACAAAGCTAAGAACCCGGAGCAGAAGCACGATGGCCAAGAGCGGGCAAGGCACCCTGGTGCCTCAGCCTGTAAATTTTGGCAGTAGTGAGCCTGTCCTGGAGAGAGGGAGCCAGCTGTAAATCCGCACGCCGTCATTAAGACAGGAGGTCACAGGCTTAAATTGCAGCGTGAGAAGTTTAGATGAGACATGAGCTGATGATCTCTAACATTAAGAATAACTAAGCTGGAATGTATTGCCCGAGGAGGTTATGAATTTTCAGTCATTGGAAAGCTTTAAGAGGCGGTTTGAAAAGCTCCATCAAACACGGTGTAGGAGAACTGATCCTTCCTCATGGCAGGGAGATGGACAGGATGACTTCTGGAGAGTTCTAACCTGGCAATTGTTAGAAATTGGAGACTGTGATATTCATATCTGAGCAACATTATTCAAAACTAACAGTTAAAAGCAAAGCTCAGTGCTTCTGTGTAGAAGAAGCTGTCTGGCTGATGACTAGTTTTGATGTTACAGCTACTCCTCTGATGCCCTGTGTCGTTTTTTAACCGGAGTGGTGAGGTCCTTTGCGAATGAAATGCAAGCTCATGGAAAAGGAATCCTCGGTCATTGGCATGTAATCTAAACTCGTGATAAAAATAGGTGACTGCCTCATTTCTGATTCTTTGTAGCACTTTCCTGGGAGCCTGTATTTCTTCCGAGATCCACAGAATGGTTTTAGGCTCTCATTCTCAGTTGGTTAATCTCTTCTGTCTTGTGATGTGACAGGACAATGCCACAGATTCAATTATACTGAAATTCAGGGTTATCAGAGCACCTGAGCATATATAACACATAAATAGGATACGTGGTTGCGGTGCACAGGAACCAAATGATTACTTTTCCTCTTCGTTTCCAAGGTCTGGTGGGATGGCAGCAAATTCCATTTTTCTTTTCTTGTTCTTCTGTTCCTGTTCTCTATTGTGTTTCTTTTTGCCATCATGACAGCAAACCCAGTAGGCTTTTTCTCTGTGTAAAAATTCCAGCTCACCAGCTGGGCGTTGAAATTGCATCCCAAAGATGGTTGCTCATTTAGTGCTCTTGCTTCTCCTTGGCTTTCTCAGGAGTTAGGGACTGCAGACCTTCTACCCAGGCAAGCACGAGCAGGTCTCAGGAGCCCYGGTATCTCTGAGCACTGTCACAAGATGAGCTAAGTCTAGGTAGTATTTTGTCTTCCTTGTGTAGCTAAAGAGGAAAAGGAAATAAATGTTCAGTATTTCAAGACATCTAAAATTAAAATCAAGTCAGTGGGCGATACTTTAACACCTGCTGGACTTTGTTGGAAACTGTTTGGTTTCTCTAATATTTGTCTTTCATCCTTAAAACTGGTATCTCCCTTAGAGTTAAACTAGTGTTTTATTGTTTAGTATCATCTTCTGTTTAGCAGAGATAAGCTGCTGTGTCCCAAGGGTACAGGAACATGGAAAAAACTCTCGAATAACTCTGAGGAATGCAGATGGTGTCAGGAGAGAAATAAGGGGAAAAATGAAGGGATGCCTTTCTGAAGTCACCCTTATACTTTTTTTTTGGTGTCTTGAGCTTTAAAATTCCTTGAACTATCTGTTCAAATCTTGAAAGCAAAATACATTCATGGCAGGATACAATTTACTTTGTGCCCCCTGATCTTTTGATCTCAATCAATCAAATAAATCTAAGACCTTGTAGTTCACCTTGTTGCAAGGACGGTTAATAAGCTGAGGGGTTGTACCAGTGGCACTGATGGTTTTACAACCTTACTTTTTTTTTATTGTTGGTATTATTATTTTTTATGATTCTGACCTTTTGGACTGGTCAGGGTAAGATTATTTGCAAAGAATACTCCATAAATATGCCTGTCAGGACAGGAGTTAACATTCAAACGTTGCTGTTTAGTAAAAGAAAGCAATATGCCAAACTTCAATTTAGGCTTTGACTAGAGGGTGGAAAATAATGACAGGCCTCACTCAACTTGGCAGGGATGAGTTCTGCCACCTTTGTGGGAAACCTGCCCTATGGTCCTTCCCGAGCRTGTGGCTGGTGAACTTGCTGCCTGTGTCCAGAGCTGTGGAATCTGCTGCTGGGGCCGTTTGGGACACGAGCCCCGAGGTCTGACTCGCGTTGGAGATGCTAGTGCAGGTTAGCCCTGTAGTTTTGTCTGAATAATTTTGCAAGTGAAAATTCTGTTTTCTAATTCTGTGCCTCTTGCTTCCACCCACAGAGGAGGCATTGTGGAGCAGGTCTAAGATCTGCATGCTGTGAAACAGTCCTGTTTCCCTCTATGAACTTAAGCAACAGAAGTCGTGCTCTGAGTGCAAGCAAACATGTGTTATAAGCGTTGCTTAAGAAAGTCCCAGGACATCTTAGTGCTCTGTGAGCAGCTCTGTGTGGGTGGCGTCATGAAGCTTTGAGCAATCTGGGAATCCCAGATTTTGGTGGGCAGTCAGCTGGGTTTTCCCCATTGTGAATGTTCATTGAAACATTTCCTAGATGGCTTCAACCTAATGTTTTTCAGAGAGGAGGTTTACAGAATTCAACAACAACAAATCTTGTTTGTCTATCAGAAAATGTAATGTTTTCTGTGGTTCTATTAGCAGAGTTAACCTCTGTGGGTGAAAGCGATGCAAGTATGGAAATTTTAAGCCAGTATTTAAGCATCCCCTTGCAGTTTCTGAAAACCCCACCAGCTTCATTTTATAGAGCTTGGTCATGGACATGAATACAGTTACCCTGCAAGGATGTGGTCAGTACAAGGTTATTCTTTCCTCATCTCAAAGATGAGGAAATGAAGGTGTTGAAGACCACTTGCTTTTACCCATTGGAAGGGAGAGGCAAAGCCTGCCATGTCTTTACACAACAGTGAAGCCCACATGTTGACTGGATCCAAGACCATCGTGCCCGTATGTTAGGTAGAAGAAGTGCATGTTGTGAAAGACTGATTGTGCCCTGAAAAATGAATGCTGTTAATTGAGAGGTGCCCAGGGGAAAAGACTCTGGGCTGCAGGGATTGTGTGTGCCTCACAAAGCAGCACACTTTTTCCTTATTCCAAAAGGAACTGTAAATTAGCAGCAGGGTGTAATAGTCACCTTGAATTAAGCCATGTGGAAGCGTAGGAAATAGCAGGGTATCTTCAAAACCATCTATTGAGTATATATATTCCTCTTAAGAAACATGTTGAAGATGCCATATCTATAAATACTAATAAGGCTGTTTGATTCCAATTTTCAGGTAAGATTAACATTTTATTGAGTATTATATCTGTCACATTCAATGCTTTAGTGTACCATCCTCTCAGGCTTATTAGCATAATTGCAGTGCTTAAGCAACAATAAAAAATTCAACAGTAAAACAGCAGTTAGCACAGGCAATTTGTTATCAAAAGCTTTTACTTAAGGACAGCTTCTGAGCATATTTATTATCAAGTTAGGGCTATACATTATTTTTATTTAGAAAAACAAAAGGGAAATGTTGTAGGATATTCTTTCTTTTATGGCCAACTCAGAAGGTCTGAAAAACTGGTCATGGTCTTAAGAGCACACAACAGAGTTGCTTGGGGAGGGATGACAAGATAACAAAGCAAACTCGGTTCTGGMACAGGATAATAACATTAGGAACAAAATATTAACAACTCATTGTGTAACTTTGAGTGCCCCTTTTAAAATTCCTCACTGTGTTCCAGGCTTCTGCAGCTCAGGGACCTGCTTAACGTTAAGGCTGTGTCTGCACCCTTCGTTGGTGCTWCAGAAGCTGAGGAGCCAGGGAGACGATGTCAGAAACCTYATCTGAGAACATTGTTTTCCAAGTSTTGAATTCGCATGTGGTGGTGAACATGTGATGTTGTGTGTTGATGAACAGGCCTAGGTCAGAGGCCTGGTTCTGCTGGGGGAGAGTCAATGGAGAAAGAGCTTCCTCCAGAGAAGTCAGTTCCTTAGTTTCARCTAGATGTGCTAGGTTAGGTAAGGCAAACACAAGCCTAAGTCTCTTGAAGTCCTCTGAGGTGTTGGCTGATTTWAAAAAAWATATATATATGAAGCTGATATTTTGAGTGAAACACACCACCACTTTCTGTCTCAGATGTCTTAACTCATGTAGGATGTTTTCAGTCTCTTTCTTGTTGTTGTGGSTTCCTCCACACTTTTCAATTTCAACCTGACTCCTCTGAAGTATTGTCCTTGTCCATCCTCCAGCATCCCCATCCTCGAGTCTCAGTGAAAATTGGCTTCTGTCATCTCCCTTGCTTTATGAGTGTCCTTTCCCTCTTCCCTTGTTTGAATGACCTCCTCTATTTTGTGTTTCTCTTTCAGAGGTCACTACTACACATTTTCCATGGTAGATGTGGGTCTGGCACTTTTGGCTATGTCARTGTTGCCCAAAGCATATAAGGAAAAGTAGGGACAAACATGTGGGAAAAGCAGAATCTGGCAACGCCTGGTACCTTGATTCAGGTTCACAGTCTGTAGGGGTAAACTTGTCTGTTGAGTCTTTGCTCCCAATCTGACTGTTTTTTAAACTCATCCCCCTGAGGGAGAAGTGAAGGTGATCTTGCCCGGGGACAGAAGCTTGTGCTCATAGTGAAACAGGATGTGCAAGCAAGTTGTAGGAATTGGGAAGGTAGCACATGGAAACAGGTGAAACTAACTGGGTGCATATTGGAGAAGTGATGTGCGTGTGGGGTCCTGTTTGCAGACACCCTGCTCTGTGAATATGTGAAATTTCAA
This sequence comes from Nothoprocta perdicaria, assembly GCF_003342845.1. Lineage (NCBI taxonomy): Eukaryota > Metazoa > Chordata > Aves > Tinamiformes > Tinamidae > Nothoprocta > Nothoprocta perdicaria. The sequence goes on from NW_020455643.1 coordinate 9,898,523, forward strand.
AGGAGATGGTTGAGATCCCCTGTTTCAGATCCCCTTTTTTTGGATACAAAAAAAAAATATGTTTAGAGATAAATTGTATGTTTCAGACTCTTGGGTAGTCATGAATATTGTGTTGGTGTATAGCTCACTCTGATGAGACTGCCCAGTACTGCACAGTGCTTAGACTTTTTCATCCGCTAGAGAACTTGGTGATGTTCCTGGGAAGATGCTTGTATACACAAACCTTCTGTGGAGAGCTAGACTTCCAGGGAACTTCACTCTCAATGGGTTTTTGACCATGATTTGAATTGCAGTTGAAATATAGGCACTCTGCCTCCACTCTCCTTACCAGAAATGGTGACTTGCTGCAGCTCTCTTGAGAATAACCAGGTTGCACTGAAAAGGCCTTGTTTGGCTCTGCTTGTCTTGCCTTAGTGCTGCCTGCTCTATTAGCTATCTTAGCAACCCCTACGGCATCTAGGCAAGTAGGTAGGTGATAGTGGTGGGGGGCTACTACGTGGCTGGGGGGAGCATCACTGTAGGTGCTGTGCATGTGCAGAGGGCTCCTCCATCCATAGGAGGAGCTGGGCCATGCRGAGGGTGCTTTCTTGGGGGGCTGAAGTGATCGAGGGCATTTTCTTATGATTCCTACCTGAGATTTAGACTTGTAGTCTTAGAAGAATAGGCAGGAGGATACCTTGGAGGTCTGTTGTATCTCAGGAGCAGGCTAGGTGCAAAATTAGAAGAGGATACTCAGGACCAGTCATTGCCACAGTGGCCCGGTGGGGATCTCGATAGGGAAGGGTGAATGCTCTGATCTGATGGAGGGTGTTCTGGGGCAAGGTTTGTGGCCATGTCAAGGCTGTGGAGCCCTGCAGTTTCTGAGCAGCTTGGGAGAGGTTTCCTGTGATCCATCAGCCTCTCTCCTGGAGCCCAAGTGCTACAGAAATTAAACCCGACRATCTTTTTGGCTCCGTTTGCAAGAGAAGGGCGTTTTTGGTTTACGTGACCCTTTGGTAATGCAAAGGCACTGTGGTGTCCTGCTGGACTCCCTCAGCAGGTGGAGGGCAGGAGGACACAAGGAGAACCATCTTCCTTGTGCAGGATAGGTGTTGCTCGGGGCTAGCTGTCATGGGACACTGTACTGCACTCCTGTACGATGGACAGTGGAGGTGTTCAAGGATGGGAGGATCAGTGGTTGGAGTCCAGGCCGTGTGTGAACACGTATTCCTCAAGGAGGGAAGTGCCTGCATGCTTCTTGTCAGGGAAAAAACGGGCTGGAAAAATTTAGCAGTGATAAACGTTGTAAAAATACTTAGGCTGGAATTTGTAAAGCTTGGAACATCTGTTCTCAACAGTGCTTTGATCATGTTGTGGGGCTTTTAAAATGATACTTCCATGAAATAAGTGAGATCCTTATGGCTGCAGGATTCTTTTCAGTGGCTTTTTTTTCATGGAGCAAAAAGGCAAATTTCACAGGGAACGTTACATGACTTGAAACACATATTTTAATGGTTAGTATCAACCAAACAATGTTTTATTAGGTGCAAGAAAAATGTTCCAGTTACATACCCCAGGAAGCAAAGCATTCCCGTTTAGTTTTTAGCTTATGGGAGCTGTACTCTGAAAAAAAAAAATGAATTCTTTGCTTGTATATTACTGTATTCAAAACCCAAACAAACTCAGTGAAACAAGCGTAAGCATTCCAAAGCTGCTGTTAGCAAAAGGAATTTTTAAGGCTCTGTTCCTAGGCAGAGTTGCAGTTGAGCCAGGCAGGATCTGCATGTTTCTGAGGGATACRCTGCTAATGGTTGCAAGGCACTGACAATTTCCTTTTGGGTTGAGTAGCTTTTTAGTCATCTGTTTTTCTATTAAGAAGCATCTTCACTCCTCTTCTTACCATTTTCGCAGGCTTCTGTAAGTTACTCTTCAAGAAGCTCTGTGTTTCTGGTTGAAATGTTGTGATGTTGCATGTCTTTAGTGTTTTAAGGAACRCTGAGAACTCACAGCTCACGTTGGGGCTGTGCTCTGCTCTGCCTTGCAGCCTGACACTTGACAGGAGGATTTCCTGATTCACTGTCTGCCTCTTATTTCACATCATAGGTAGGTAAATCTCCTAGGCTCTCTGTGCAGAAGGCAGGCCTGGATGCTGGCCTTAYGGGTCATGTATGTAGAAGAAAGCAGTTAAGCAACTCCTTGAGCTTTGCTGGTGGAACTTGGAGTGAGGARAAGCTGGTGGGAATTCAGCACTGAACACTGAAGGCTTCTCCATCTCCTGGCTGCTGTGCCACTTGTGCAAACAAGTGCCATGCAGAGGATGCCCAAAGTAGTGAGAAAAAAAAAAAACCCAAAAAGCTTGATAGATGCAGAACTGGAAGCTGAAAGTTACATTGTGGCCTGAGCGAATCTAGCCCTGCTGAGAAGAGAGGCTGTGTGAGATCCCGCAAGCTCGGTTTGCTCAAAGGCCTGGGAGGACAGAGCTTGCTGATGCTGCACGGTGTTGCCTGGCCCTGTGTCTCTACCTGGAGCATTTCTGTAGGCTGAACCCTGTTGGGGATGTCCATCTCCTGTAGGACATCAAGAGCAGCACAAAGGACAAGAAAACTGAGCAGGAGATAGGGAAAAATGGGTCCCCTTTTCTCCTATGAACTTGTGTTCCTGTTCCTCAAATTGTGTTTTATGGCTGCAGCCAGCAAATGTAGCAGCCTCATCTGAGGTGCTGGAGCAGGGCACGTAGCAGCCTGCCACATCCTGTCCCCTCCAGAGAGACATTTACTGWCCCACACTTGTCTCCTGAGCTCTGCCCTGAAGGCAGGAGCCTGGCAGGCAGGTTGCCGTTCATAGTTTCTTCATTACAAACTGTCAAAGTAGGAAAAGTTATCGTCATAAATAATAGAAAATGAATATGACTGAACTTTCTAGTATGATTCTGGATGTTGGGATTAGTTTATGAAAACCAGATTATTTTCTGCAACATACAACAGGTGCAACATCCAACAGGTGAACAGGCTGCTTATTACTATGACATTTATAGCATTTCTCCACAGCTAACAACACCTATGACTTAATTCTGTTACATACTTATACTGCCTATTATTTATATATGGCGAAGACTGATTCAAACAAGATTCTTGGTATTTATGCTGCTCTACTGGCAGATACAATCCCATCATGATCTTTGCACTTCTTACTGAGGACTCCGCACATGCATCTAAGGCAGAGGCAGCCTCCTCCCATTATAGAGCTTGCAAACAGGGGCTGCCATTACTGGCAAACAACTTGCAACACATGTGGCCGTGACGTGTAGGAGTGGATCCGTGTCCCTTCCTTCCTTGCAAATCAAGTTCTTCCATTTTGAATGACTTTCCTCCATAGCATAGAAGAACTKCCCTCCTACAAATGTCCATTGTCCATCATAAGCAATGACAGAAACAAACTGTTTAAAAACACACTTTATGATGGACYTGCATTCTTAGAAGAAGAAATATAATAACCTAGTATAAAAGTCAAGTAGCAGATCRAGTTCTGACTCAGCTGATAACTTATGACCCTTTGCTATTTCTGTAATGTTTTTAACTTGTGACCAAATTTTTCTAATATTAGGACACTGCYGTAGAAAGTGTGTCAGTCCCCTGCATTGCCAGAATGCATCGCTGTGCAGAATAGACACCTGGAGCAAATGTGCAGGAACACTCCAGTAAATTCTTCCCTGTGGTTYTCAATTGCTGCAATTTCATTTTTGCCTTACGCAGCAGACAGTGCAGCGCAGCACAGCATAAGCTGCCTTTTGTCTGCCGTGCAGTCCCGTGCTGAGCTGCCYTCCCCAGCTGTGCCTCTCGCCCACCCAAATATTCAGGAGGGAAAAGGTGGTGGAATTACTTTCCTGGTTAGTATTTTTGCTGTTGTAGACAGCTCTAAGGCAATTCTGGTCGCACTGGGTGTGTTTTATGCAAGTTGGGTAGTGTTTTATGCAAACTGGTCATTGTGCTCAAGTGTWAGTGTTGAAGAAGATCTGGGCATGGCTGTCCTGTCCCAGGCAGGCAATAAAGAACTTGCAATGTTTCTCTATGGTAAAGAAAATCAGGAGGACAAGAGTATGTGTTCAAGTACAAGCGAAGGTGATTATTAAGGAAATCTCAGAATTTACGAGTGGGATTTTTCCCTACAATTTGATTCTGCAGTAATTTCAGAATATCTGACCACGCTTAAGATAATAAAACTCCAGTCAGTCCAACCCAAACATACATGAGAGCAAAAAAATCAGTGATTGAGTCTAATACCACCAACTGCCGAGCTAATGCAACAGCTGCTCTGGGATTTTGCATTTRATTTTTATCTGGATAATTACGAGAAATGCAGGGTTAATGGTGTGTTTCCAGCTTCCCTCCGAAGTGCTTTATTTGCACTTTGTGGCTGTTTTCCATGCTCCTYTGCAGTAGCTCAAAAATGTTAACTGACCTGAAGAAATTGATGATGGATGCCTAAAAAATCAGAAAGAAAAGCTAGAAAGGGTGCTGCTTTCTAGCTTTTCATGAGAACACCTTGTACTTGGATGCTCTGTAAGTAGCCAGTAAAACCTATTCACATGTACTCCAATTAAAATTTAATGAAGTCAGAGGATGTATTCTTATATGCTGACTAATGCGGAAGGAATAGATTCCAGTAACTCAGCTCTGCAAGCTCTTTGCTTAGCAGCTGGGGTGAGTGTTACTAGAAAGCTCCTCAGCAGTTATGGAGCTAGACTGCAATGAACAAATATATATATTATATACAAATATATATTTTTTTCTCTTATGCTGTGAGGGGACGCTGTCTTATGCGGAAGATAATTTTGCTCTTTAGCAATGCAGAGCCTTATCAATGAGTTGTGGTTTGGCCGGTTGCAGCAGGCGGGCAGCGACGCGCTGCCGAGTGGGATGTGTGTGATACATCTCGCTCACTGAGCTCCAGCTGAATGAGTGGAGCAACACGTAGCATGGTGGGAAGCCCTTTCATTACTGGCAAACTGGAGCCAGAATGGGTGCTCAAGTAGAGACCAATGACTTGTACAGTATCAGAAAGTTGGCTTTTGGTGTCTATGCTGTCTCTGGGTAGTTGTGCTGGTACTTACGATCCCAAAGCTTTTGCTTTGAAGAGCGTAGCACTTCCAGAACATTGCTCCCGCCAACGGGGAATGCGGACATCTGTGTGGACAAAGAAGCAACCTTCCAGGAATGGGGTAGAGCCTCTCTTGCTTTTGAGCTGTCTCTATCTCTTCCCACAGTATGTCCTTCTCTCCGGTTGCTGCAGAGCTGCCCTGTCATCTTGCAGCTGGGATGGGGCTGGTGACATGGATCGTACTCATCTGCTCTTCTGTACTGCTGTGGTGGGAATGACCAGTCTCTACCRTCTACTGCAACTGCAGTCTGTTCTTGCAGAACATGTTGTGGCCATAGCTCTGTACAGGAACTGATGGTCCCACCTTGGGAGTGAAGCGTGGCAGCTGGGGGATACTGCATAGCTATGTTAAATGGCATTTGGGAATGAGAAATGAAAGATAATGCTGCAGCCTCCCTCAGTAATGGGATGAGTGACACAACGGAAATGCCGCGCTGGAATTTGCCTTTGCTGCTGACCCTTGCATGACAAGCGAGAGCTCTGCATCACCAGAGCTTTGTTTTGCCCTGTCCGCAATACAAAGCAGTGTTTCATGTGCGTGGCTGGCTGTTGGGATTCTGTCCTGGCTCGGTGGCAGCCTTGGAGCACAATATCCCAAGGTATCCGGCATTTTCCGCATATCACCCAGTTGAGTCCTCCTTCGGTCCTGCAAAGGCTGTTGCTTGCTCTGTTGCAATGAAGCCTCAAAGAAGCCTTCAAAGGGAGATAAAAACGTGGAGCTGAGATTCTGTGCTTTATTTCTGACCTGGAAAGCTGCTCTTGGAAGACCGAGCACAAGATTTCTCTCGAAACCTTCTTGGAGCGCCTTGCTGAGGAAATAGCTGGAAGGAGAAGACCTGTCAGTTGAGCTCTGAAAGAGAAACTTATTGGCTCTGAATACACTGGGGACATTATTTAAGGTCAGTTGATCTGTGAGAAGGAATGACTTATCTAACGCTGCCTAAGGTTAGTTACGCAACAGCCGTCCTGCTCTTTGTTGTGAAGAGCAACTTCAGCGCGTGCCCGTGGAAATCAAAGGTCTTGCTGAAGGCAGGTTGTGTTCTGGCCGGAAGCTACTGGGTGTCCTCCTCTAGCGGTTTTCTTTCTACAGGAGAATATTGTCTCAGAAACCTAAAAAGAGAGGTTTCCAGTGGCAAAGGCATTCAGCAGTTGCAGGCTGYGGAGACTGAACTGCTGGTGGGTTTGCAGCTTGGCGGATGGTGGTGCTGAACTGGGTGCATGTGCTGTTGCTTGAGATAGGGCTTTCCTTTCTGCTCCACTGCATGTCTCTGTCATAGGCCAAGTGACATAGGGCAGTATTTTTAATGAACACTGAAGAGGGTTATTTTCTGATTTCTTGATTCCAAAGAGAGAGATGTAACATTTTGCTGTTTGTATTGGCTTCAAATATGAGATTTGCAGCACGCTGGTTTCACGGCACAGGTATTTCCTTTCTTTGTTTGACTTTCCTCTCTCTGTCATCTTATATTAAAGCCTGTCGCCCAGCCAGTGCCATCATCTTTCGAAGGAGCATCAGCATCACTCAGGAAAAAARAGTTTCTTTCTTCTTCAAAGCTGAGGTTGTTCTCTTGTGCGCTGTGCGGTGGGTTAGTAAACAGTTCTGGGTAACGAGTTTGAGGTTTGTTCCTTTGTGCATCATGAAAAAGGGCTTTGTCACTTGTGCAAAGCTAAGGGTAATATCCAGCAGTGTTGCCTGATGCGCTTGTGTCCTGTCATCTTTCTGTACCTTTTGTTTGTATGGTATGTGTGTTAGCAGGTTTATTATTTGCTGTACAAGGATCATTTGTACTAATTTTGCACAACTATCAATCTTGCCTTGTTTTAGTTGTACGCGGGAAGTGAAGAAAATAATCACATCTCCCGAGCTTTTCTTTCAGAACATTATGTGAGAGACGGGCAAATTAAACCTTTAGAGGAAATAGCCAAGGTATGTAGTCCTGAAGTGTTTTTCTTTTGTAAGGTCAGTGCTAAACAGAAATGGCTAAGTGCAATCCAAATTGCGATGAAAAGATAATCACTATAATATAGCCCAAATGTGAGGGCCCTGGGAAGCCAGCTGGTGCCACTGCCAGCATCCTTGCTGCAGTGCCTGGGTGCCTCAGAACCGTGTCTCRTGTCTGCTCCTGGCCAGAAAGGGACTTCTTGCCCCCCTTCAGGCACCTTTCACCACGAACCAAAAGGTTTTTTTCCAGTTGCTTCTTGTTCCGAGTGTCTTTTGGTATTTGACCTCAGTGGTCCYGTAAGCTCCCTTAGAAGTAAGACAGTACAGCAGGGAGAAGAAGACTTTTGCTTCAGAAAATCAGTCTCCACATTGCCCTTTCTCAACATTCAAACTCATTAGCAGTTTCTCTAATTCAGACCTGTGACTTTTATGAGGGCTCCTACCAGCCAGGGGTTATCTTGTTCTCCCCAAATATTTTCCAAAGAGTAAGAAGTTAAATGCATCAAGAGGGGCTGTGCCTGACGTCCATTAATAGCACTCTTCYCTTGAATCTGGCACACCAGGAAAGGATTTGCAAGGCAGTCCCTTTACTCCGGCTGGTTGGTACAAAACCAAATTGGCACAAACAAATGTAAACTGGTGCCTAAAGAACGAGAACATTTGTTTTGTAGTTGGAATTGGAACACTTGCAAAACAAAGAAAAAACACAGTAGCGTGAGACATTCAGCTGTAACAGATCACATAAATGGTCCCTAAAGCCTAGCAGTGCCCTACGGTAAATGCTTTGGAATAAAACACATCCTGCTGTTAACACTGCATCAAATGAAGGCATTGTGGTCCATGCCCCGGGGCCGTGGGGTGAAGGGGGAATGACTGTTTTCTTCTTGTATACCATGGATGAGATGATTTGGAAGCTTTAGCATACTGCCTTCTGCAGCACACACTAAGCTGGATATGACATCAGTGCTAAGAGTTGTGGCACTTGTGGTTACGGCTTTGGGATTCCTTATATTTACTTTCTAGGGAACTAAAATTCAAAGCAGCTTTTATGGTTGTCACGAGAACACTGGCAGTTTCGGGAGAGGAGGGTAAATGGCCACTGRCCTTTAGCTGGTCTGCCTGTATCCTATTTTCTATGTGTTTCCAATTGCGAGAAAGATTTATTTTTAATTTCTTGTCAAAATAGGAAAGTTATTTAAATACAAGACTTCTCTTGCATGTACCCAAAATAAAGATAATAATTTGTTGTCCAAGGGCAGAAGTTTCCCTATAATTACTATTACAAGCTGGGAATTGAGATTTAATAATAGCATGCACCATCTGCCACTACTGGTGTCAGAACAAGTCCAAACTTTGGACTTGTTTAAAATTCAAGCAGTTTTCCTTTGTAACTTGCCACAGGGGCTCAGATCGCTCTCTAGAGCCTGGGGCTCTGGGAAGAGAGGAAGGGGGTCTCCACTGAATGGATGCTGAAGACCTGCACCTTGAGCTTGCACTCATTTGTATTGTAAATCCCAAATTGTTGTTCCTTCGTGTGGTGCCTAGGCCATTTGGAGCCAAATGAAGGACATTTGTAATTGTCTCAGGCCCGACTCAGGTCCATGTGAAGCCCGCTGCAGTCTTGTCGTGGTCACRGATGAAATTTGGGCCTGCTCTTTGGAAAGACCATGGCAAGTGGTCTGTGTCACTGCAAGCAGAGGTGCTGTTGCACCTCCTGTGATATCCCACGTTTGTTGGCAGTGAGCTTGCTTGCTTTAGTGCTTTCCTGAGGTTTGGTAGGAGATTGAGACTTGATGGCCATACATGGGATGGGTTGATGGAGGGTTTCCCTGTGCTGCTTCCGAAGGGGCACCACCTCCTCTCTCTCTCTCCTTGTTTTATCCCTTCTTCTACAAGTGGCAGGAGACCACGTGCTGAGAGGGAACTGCAGAGAAGGCAAATGGATCTCTGCTGTTCTCAGGCCTCCTGCTGCCTGCCCTTCCCCACCTAAACGCCACTGTGCCACAGTTGGGAGTTTATCTTGCCCCATTCCCCTGCACATGTACTTGCAGAATAATTTCACATCTTTGTTCCTGGGGTGAGAGATCCTCTCTGTGAGCTGTAGTGAATCTTTTCCTACCTTAAGAAACAACAGAAAGTCAGAAAGTCAGAAAAAACAAAAACTTATTTTTTATGTTTTTAAATGCATTTTGCTAAATATACATTTTTGTCCRATTATGGTTTCCTTCAAACATTTTTTGTTATATAGAAAGTGGAATTTCACCTCTCTCGGACCTTTGCTAACAGCTGTTCTGCTAGTTAAATGTCACAGGATTAAAAAGAAACAAAAAACAGAAGAACGTGGTATTTTTAGGATGAAGATCGTAGTTGATCATTTTTATCCTACTTGGAAGAAATACTCCTGTCTTTTAAATGTTGAGATGTTTTGCAGGTTATTACCCTGTTATTTTGCCTGGCAGAGCCCTGCAATACTTGCAGCACTGTTATACACGTATGTAAGCACACGTTGCCCATATTGCACTCAACTGCAAAGCGTCACATTGAGGCATATGCTTCCAGGCTCTGCAGCAAGTCACTGAGGAGGGAGCCCTTCCAAAGGGYTCCGTTGGCGCTGCAGGTCTTGCTTAGTGATGGAGGAGCAAGAGGTGGGTTGTTCCCGGCATTATAGCATTGAGCAAGCCCCTTTGCACCCTCTGGGTATCATTTCTCCTGTAGAAACACTCTCCGAGCAGTTGAGTTCGCTGTGAAGTGCACAAGGACTAGGGAGATACCACGYTGGGGCTGTTTCAGACAGCTGAGACCTGAGAAACGGGCATGTCCTCCTTGTTCATTCCTTGTCCTTGCAGAAGCAGAGCTTCCTACTTTTGTAGGACCCTTCGTGACTGAAGATGCTGCTGGTTCTGGCGGCGCAGCTTTTAGAGCTGAGCGGGGAGGAACCAGCTCCTGGGTAGTCCTGGGTTGGGGTGGCTAGGGAAGGGGCTCTGCACCAGACTTTTGAAGGCTTTTTGGATTTGTTGCTGGGCCTGCTGAGGACTCCCAGGGAATTAWCTGGGGATTAAGTGCAGCAATAAACATTGGAGCTGGCATGTCGAAGGAAGGACAGGCAGGTTTATCAAAATACAATTTATAACCAACAGTTTACTACCAGATAGAATAATTAATATGAAACATGATGGGGCCCATCATTAATATGCTTTGTTGTCTCAACCTGCATTACTGCTGCTGGCAAGGCCAGCTTCTGAGGCTAATGAAGGACAGGGAAGAAAGAAATTTGTGCTGTTGTTAGCGGATGATAATATTTCTCCAGATCACATATGGTGCTGTGCATTGTATCTGATCACAAATCTCAAGCCGACAGATCTGTCTAATAAAAGTTTTCCAAATTCTTGCTTAGAGAGGCAAGAATTACTGTGCACACCAAGGTCACTCTGAGCTCCTGACAAACTCCATTAACGCTGGGAAGATGGAAAGAGTGCGTGGGCTGGTCTGATGGGTGGGAAGAAAGCTCGTTTGGATCTAGCTCGGGTTAGTGGTGAGGGAGGACAGTTGGTGTCCAGGGGTGGATGCTTGTGAACTTGTCTGCAAGAGGAGGAAAATGGAGGAGGCTCTTTGACCATTTTATGAGTAATGCGTAGACCAGGGAAGCTGCTGGTGCTGTGCTCCTGACAAGGATTTCTGTAGGCYGAGAGGTTGTGGCTGTTTGGGAAGGGGTTCTGCTTTCTGGAAGCTTGTCCAGAGCCTTCCAAGGCTGATGTGACTTCAGCAGAAATTTTATTAACGTGTTAGGTTTGAGGGAGATGCTTGAAGCTGTTCCCAGCTCTGGGCTGAGCTGCTGCAGCAGCATAAACTCCTGACAGGAATTTGCAWGAGGGATAGACCTGCTCATGCCTCTGCTAAGGTGTGTAAAACAAGCAAATGTGTTCCTGCGTTTGGGTTTGTTTGCTGCATCAGGTCTGTCGTAGTTGGGTCTTTCTTTGGGGTATGTGCAATCCTGAGCAAGCTTGGAGGAATAYTTGGAAGTTGAGAGAGTCCCTCATTGCTTGGACCTGGGGGGAGACTCAGGACTCCTGTATGGAGTTCTGCTCCCAGAGGGTTGGATGTGGGCCTGTCGGCAATTGGAAAACCAAGGCAAACTTGAGCTGCATAGAAGGCCTGCTTGAGCTCCATGGCTTGAGCCATGTGAGCTATCATGACCCTGATTTAGAAGAGTACTCTCAGTTAAGAGCTTACTTAACGATTTGATCAAACAATGTTTTCTTACCTTCTACCTTTCATAGCTGCTCACAGTGACAACACACAACTGAGGAGATTTTATAGTAGAGGATGCTATATATTAGTGTTATGGAGCCCTACCCAAACATCTGAGAAAGCTGTTTTTAGAAGTGCSTTAGGTTAGGTCAGATTTAGCTACTGGCTTGTTCTGATAGTGTTAGGACTATTCACAGGGAATCCATAGGAATGAAACTTAAGGTTTCAGCAGCTGAACATTAGGTAAGACCAAGTAAGCAATATTCTCATAGTTCCCCTCTGTGCGTCTGTTCTGAACACATCATTTCATGGCGTGCTTAATAACATCAAACCAGAGAGATCCACTTCATAATAAGATGACAGAATAAATGGTACATATGCCATTTTAATTTCCAGGATCTTGGTTAAAATGACATTTGTAGTATGCATTTAGTCATCTTTTTTGCTGGCTGTAGAGGGTGGAGGGATGTGTCTTGTAGGGGATTACATACCCCCATTGTGTCCTTTTTCAGAACACAGCCAACCTCCATGCTTATCCAGTAGAGGAGCCCCTTGAATATTGGCTGATTCCATGAGAGTTAAAGAAGGTCGGCTGAAAGCCAAGTCCTCCCCACGTGGGTGCAAGATGCATCAAGGAGTTCAAATGCCTGTGTCTTTGGTATGTGTGGATTCATCTCAGCCGAAGCAGCCTGGAGGACTGGGTAATGCACTGGTGCTAAATTAACGCTGGAGAGGGCACGACAGGTTTATGACCATTAAGAACACTTGTGTGCAAACAAAAAGCCTTGTGCAGAGAGGTGCTGTGTAGCGAAACTGCAGGGAGGGGGAGAGTCCTTCCCCAACTCATTAGGYGGGTAGAGCTGCGAAGGTGAACTGCTGCAGGATTGGAAGAGGGAGGCTTGCTGTTGGTGATTGACTTCATTGCTGTTCCTGTTGATTTGAGACTTTTGTCGTTGGGTAAAAAGTCACGTTGTAGCAGAAAACAATGTTGTTTGCTGTCCTTTGGGGCTTCCAGTGTTTGTGACAAAAAGGCTCTTCTCTGCCAACCAAAGAGATAGCACTGTCCAGGGCTCTGGAGCACACAGGTAGGAGCTGCTATCTAGACGATGAATATTTCTGGTTGAAACATCTGTGTGCTGTCACCTGGTGTGTAAGGGGCTGGAATACTGTAGGTGGTATGGCTGGGTTTGGTGTGTGCACCAAATGTGCTGCAGCCAGCGGATTAGCTCCCTCTGGCAGAGGTGGGCAGGAAGGGCTGGGGAGCAGGAACCAGAATCCTTTCAGTTGAGAGGGCATCTTAGGCTGAAGGTAGGTTTGTGCCCTGCAGTAAATGTGTGTGTGGGAAAACAGTCCTAAATATCTTATATTCTTTTGAAAATAATAACTAGMCACAGTGAATTACACAGTTGTGATGTGCAAACAGGGGTTAAGAGAGACAGATAGAGCAATATTCAAGAAGAGCGAGCAAACTAGTCTTTATGTACTACCCTGGTACCTTGGGACCCCTATCAGAGATAGTGGCACAATTCTAGGTGCTTTTCCAAGCACAAAAACAGTCCTTTTCCCCAAGTGAAAGTTTCTGTTTGCTTGTCTATATGCACGAGCTCATGCGTTGACTCAGTAGCACTGGTGCCTTCTTCTGTGAATTCATGCTGCGTTAGCAGGCCGGTTCTCTGTCAGCAAATATTCCAGTATTCATAAAAGGTCTACACAGGGCAATAAAATCTAGTTGGGAAAATTGGTCTAATTTTGAGATTGAGAGGCGTGAGAATAAAAGATTCTTTACAGTAAATTGTAGGTAGATAACAACAGAAACCCAAATATTAGAAGAAACTGGGTATTGCACAAACCGCACACTTTCACATCACTAAAACAAGAGCTGTGCTCACATAGAAACATGAACCTCTTTGCAAACCACAGAAAGTAAAAGGGAGCACTCCTGTTTCATTATTGATCTAATTGCTCCTTTCTTGATATGAGAATAGATATGAAATGCTCTTGAATATTCCAGCACTCACAAAAAAAGGACCATCACTCTGGGAAACTTTTAAAGGTGCAGCACATACCAATAAATAGCAAGGCCATTTAATACTGAGGGTTACAACTGCCTGCCTAATGCCAAGTAATTGTTCTTCTGGAACTGAATATATTATGGCTTTGATGAGAACTTTCCACTTTGGAGTGGTATTAAATGAAGGGAGCCTAGCCCATATTTTCAAGTGACTAATCAGTTTAGGATGCTCAGTTGGTGAAATCTTTAAATATGCCCTGTTTTAAGAAAACGATACTCTGAAAAATGGGTATTTTAAGAAACCTTTTATGAGGCAGCTTCTATGCAACCCAGATTATTCTGTAATTCTCTATGGCCTTTGCCTTTATCRCGAATCTCTTTTCTCTGGGTTTACAATCCCATTTAAGCCCAGATTTCTCTAATAACTTGTACACTTGAGTCTACAGAACTTGTGCAAAATGTGTGTGATAAAAGCTTCCTGTGTTTGCATGCGAGAACAAGTGTGCATATGAATGAGGTTCCTGGATCAATCCACCCAAGGCTGGATGCATTTCAAAGATTTCCAAGTCTAGCAAAACGTGCTTTTCTGTTGGGGAGCTGTGAAGGTTAGGCTCGGTCTGTGCCCACCTCCGTGTTTTACAACACTCTTTCACTTATGGTCTCCGCCAGCTTTGCTGCTCTGCCTACACCTGCCAGCGTTTGCACCTCCTACTCTCGTGCTGGGCTCGGCAGGCTTTGGAGCCAGGCACGATGGCTGTGTTGGCTGCATGTGCTGCTGGAGTCTTCCCGAGCGGCTCCCTAGGCTGTGGACAGAGCTGGGGACAGGATGCCTTGGCTCTCCTCCTGCTTGCACTGGTGGCATCAGGCAACTCTCCCTTCAACTTAATAAGCACCGATCGGGTCGCTGCCATCCTCAGCTGATGCTTCAGTGGCATTTGTGAGTGTTGGGGAGTTTGGGATTCTCAGCTCCGATTGCACAGKAGCTGTTTTTGTGTAGTGGATCGCTCGTCCCAAATGCCCAAGAGAAGGGTAAGAGAAGCAGAAAGCAACCTTTAATAAAATGTTTTTGAAGCAGTTCAGTTCCTTTTAAGAACTCATTTTCGCTTCCTAAAGTCTCCAGCGCTTCAGAATGGTCTAGAGATTTGCAGAAAAGGTCACTTCCAACAGTAACTAATAATGAGAGGTGGAGAGGAAGAGAGACTTCTCTTGATAGCTGCTTCTTAAGACGTCTCAATGACTTGTTTGATGAATCAGTGATGAATCTTTCCTGAATCCCCTGGCAATTCGCTTTACCTGTAAATCATGTCCAGCTCATTGTAACTTTCCTTTCTTGTTTATTGATTTGTTGAACCTTTTTTTTTTTTCCTTAATAAAAAGAAATGAGTTTGTTCTATTTAAACCGAGATGGGGATGAGTTTTCAGCTGGCAGGAACGTGACTGTGTGGTTGAAGGGAGGTCACTTCTACTGGGAAATGGCTCGGTACTAGTTGTCCGAATCAATAGATCACAGAGCATGTTCCTTTTAAGGGAATTTTCCCTTGAATTGTCATGCGATGCCAAGGTACTAAAAAGAGACTTGCACAACCCCAGCCAAACTCAGCCTCTCAGAAATGCTAGGAACTTACTGGCTCTGGGTCTCTCTTGCTGAGACGGTAGGAGGGAAGGTTGGCATTTGGTTTAGGCAGATCAAGCCAAACTCTTCTCTGATTTGTGCACTAACTCTCGGTCTGTTTTGTTCTCCTAGAATGGCAGCTGTGTATAGAAAAAGATAGGAGAAAATATGAAATAAGCTCCTTGCAGAAAAGCTTATGAGAGATTTGTCCCCCAAAATGATGGTAATTGTTTTCATTGTTTCCTCAGAGCTCAGAAAAACATTCCTTTCGGGCAAGGTGAATTGTTGATATGTTTTTAGGAAGCTATTTCCAAGATGCYGGTGAGTATTTTGCAAGTCTCCAGATCCTGCCAAGAGGAGAAACAAACATTTTGTGCCAGAAACATGCAGATCACTTGCTCTAAACCCTTCCTTAAAGGATTTCTGAACTTCTTTTTCTTTGGTATTTCAGGAGTGAGTGAAAGACAGGATTGGGTTGATGCTGTGTGGAACAGAGCTGTTTTAAAGGTCATAACTACTTCCAAAGTGGTCAGAGTATGAACTAAGGACACAGCAAGTGGATGAGAGGAATGAGGGAGCAGAGGAGAGAAGATGAGAAGAGTTTTTCCTTCAGTGTTTCAGCAAAACTGGCGATAGGGAGGGATCAAGACCCTCTTTCTGAAGTCTGGCCTTTCACTAGCGGTATTAAATGGTATTACTGAGCTTTCTTTCAGGCTGTTCCTAATAGTGGTCGAATATCTCTGTGCCTGTTGAATAGCGAAAAGCTGAGCTGGGGAGARGAAAAGTCGTTCACCCTAAACTCAATGTGAAGATAGCAGTTGAAATGGGCAGAATCTTGATCCCTCGATTCTGTGGAAGACAAGAAATTTATTTGTAATACCCAGGCAGGTTCGGCTACTTTAATCCTCTGTCTCTCTGCCTTTTCTTTCTTTCTTTTTTTTTTTTTTCTTTTTTCTTTTTTTAACATTTTGAGTCAGAAACTGTCAGAGTTTCACCAAACATGATTTGATTTTCATCAAATCTAAATACAGCTCTGCATGTTTCTGGTTTTCAGATGCTTGGACCACATAATGCCATTTGGAGTTGTGTGAATCAAAATTAAACCAACTTCCACTTTCCAGGAGAGTCGTTCAGTTCCCACGGAAGGATCCTGTCTCCTGAATTTTGTGCAGTTTCAGTGTGGTGACGTTCTTCCCTCCTTCGTGATCTATACTGTACTGTAGTGCTGACAACTCATCCAGTGATGACTGCACTTCAGTCACTCTTGAAATCGTGCCTGCCTCTGTGAGCTTGTCAGCTACTTTGGGATCCTCTGGGATGGAAAGTATAGTTGTTTGTTTTTCTGAGGCAGCGTTTTTGTCGTGCTTTACCTCGATTGCTTCTGTTGGATGTGTTGGTTTTCATTATATCTGCAGATAAGGCTGGTGTGAAATGAGCTTCTCCTCACCAGAGGAACAATTCATATTCAAATGGAAATGTTGCATTCCTCTAAGCCARCTCCTCCCCATGTGCTAATGGGAGAAGAGGGAGATGCAGGCGTGGATCAAACAGGATTGTTTTTCTCCTTTTCCATTTAGAAGCTTTCCAAATGGCTTTTGGGGAAAGCATTGGAACTTAACTGCCTGATACAGGAGAATCTTGGTCTTATGGATTTTAAGATCACAAGTTTAGCCTGAATGTAATCACCTGGCCGCTTAGGCTGTCAAAGCCATGTGGTGCTAGGAGTATTGTCCAGAAATTGGAGAATTTACAGTTCAAGCTTTGTTGTATTCTTTATCTATGTGGTCCTKCATTTTCTTCATGTGACGCCTTCTTAAAAGCAACTGTCACTCACAGGAGTAGTGCATGGCCTCGTGCACATGTTTGACACTGTTGGAAACCGATCCTGAGTAATTCCATACATTGGTTGATACAAACCCTTTATCACAGGTACTCTGRCAGGGAAAGGGCAGGTGTGGATTCACTGCTCATGTTACAGCACCTTCTGGTCCCACCAGATGATGGGGAGCTTTGGAGCTGTGTTGCTCTGTCACTTGCTGTTGAAAGTGAATGTTGAATGAGGTTGTGGAGTCTACGGCCTGCCTGTTAACAGCCAARTTGTGGGATGACAGCGTGTTTCATGGGAACCTGTAAAATCAGGGTGAAATGTGTTTTGGCACTTAACAGAGACAGAAATAAGAGATGAGTATCTTTGCCCAAAAGTGACCTTATGTAACAAAGTCCCCTCAAGAGGAGAYTGGCCATGTTTTACCCTTACAGCTCCGTGTATTTGCTTCCTTGGTTCTTCCAAGTTGGACTTGGCCATGTGCAGTGATCCTTGGACACTTCCATTTTCATTCCCAGAGACTTTGTGAAACTGGTTGAATATTCCTGAGGTGCTCTGAGACTTTTTTAATGTATGTAATGCCAGAAAAGACATTGGCAGTAGCTTTTAAGTCTTGGAGGATCCGTCAAGTTTAATGGAAAATCTGTGGCTATTTCCTTTTTGTTGCCTTGACAGTTCAATTACACTAACAGGACTGAGGAATCATTGTAAGTATCAAAAACTTCTGCRTTTTTGATGTTGTAAAATTAGAATTTATATGTAAGTGTTTCCAAGGAGAAGGAAAGAAAAGAGCCATCAACAGGTCTTCACAGCTGATTATAGGTTTGTTCACCACCAGAGAGCTGCTGACAACCGTGAGACTTCGGTCGCATGTCACCCAAGTGCTTTCAGATTCGGGTTGCTCGGAGAACTTTCGAACTGGAATCATGTGCAGTTAGTGTGGGCTTGGCAGAAATTGTCATTGCAGCCCTGTGTTCACACAGAAGTCCAGTTGTGCCTGGGGAAAACTATTACAAATCTGGTCTGGAGGCGGTATCTGTGCAATGGCTGCTCCTGCAGCAACTGATCTCCCCGATTGTGCACTAACAAGCCTTAAAAGAGGGAGCATAGATGTGTCTCCTGTACCTCCCCGTGGAGCCTCTATCACCCATAGGCTGACCATCATCATCATCGCCACACTTTCTTTAAGCAGCCGTCAGCATTTTAGAGATGGGGCACTGGCACTAGGCTACAAGAGAGGATGACTTTCTCCTCCCAAGCTGGTGTGATGAAGGCTGAGCAGGATGCTCACATCTTTATACCATCTTGGTTGCTGAGCTTTTATGCAGTGGTCTGTGCTGGCTGCCCTCTCTGTGGAGAAGGGCTTGCAATCAGAGGTGATAATGTAATAAATCTTCATGCCTTACTCTGTGGTGCTTTGTTTGATTTGCTTCCTACTACTCTTTGCAAGCGTGCTTACATCCTTTTCAACCCCTCCTTAACCACGTTTCATCTATTTTCACAGTGGCCCAACAGAGAGATCCATTTCAGATAGTTTTCTCACTGCTGGCCTCATCCAGTTGCTGTTTGCTTCTTTGGGGCTTTTAGTTGCATTGCTTGGGTGAACCTTGGGCCGGGGAAGTGGCTGCTCCAAGGAGATGCTGCTGCTGTTTTGACTGTGGTCACTGCTGCAGAAGGCAACCTGTTACAGACCCAAAGGATTTGGCTGGGATAAATTGTACAATTGACACGGTGAATTATGCCCAGCTATTTGTTAAATAAAGGAAATAATACAGAATAGAGGGTACCATCCCATCCCCATAGCCTGTGTTGCTGCTAAGAGGTTGCGTGAGGTCTCATCTTCTGTCTCTTAAACGAGCCTGGGATCTTGTGAGTGGGTGGCGTGGGAACTGGGGGACAACTGAGGGTTCGTATAGGGATAGAGAGTGGCTGCCTAGGGCGGAAAAGTAAATGTGTAGTTCTTGGCCCTGGAACGAAGGCAGCGAGACGCTGCGGACTTGTTGCAACCCGTGCAGTCTGTGAATGTTTTTCTCCTGTCAGTTGCTGCTGTCACATAAGTAATTTTATTGCCAGAGGGAAGGGAATGAAATAATGAAGTGGGAGAGAGGGCTACTTATAGAAAGGCTGTGTGTACTGAAAATCCTTGCACCAAGCCCACAGCTCTTCACCTTCTGTCCCTTGCTGTGTTTGTTCTTTTATGGGAAGGGGAATGTTCTATTATAGGGTGGTGGTGCAGGGGATACATCTGGCTAGTCTGGGAGAATGCACGTCTTCCGACGCTCGGGCATCACACATGCAGTGCCTGAAATTAGCCCTTGAAATAGCACGCTCAACAACTTAGTAATGTATTGAATATACCTTGATAAGAAACAGTCTAATTGAAGTATTGGGTTTATTGCAGTGGGTCTGCTGTGACTCATCAGGAAATTGAAAGTCATGAGAGAAAATTCCCCCCCCCCCTTCAGTCTTTTTGGACGAGACAGAAATTAGTCGGAGACAGGAAATAATTAATTGTTCTATAATCCTCATAAATAGGTACCAAACAACAACCTTGTGCTGAAGTATTTATATCCTAGTCCTTCTTTGTGAGCCCAGCTATCAAGAGTCTCCATCAGACAAAAATGGTAAAAAAGAAAGTTCTCTGGCGTGAACAGAGCTTCCACCTACCTGCATCTGAGTCTCAGGAGATGGGATGAAGCTGCATGCTGTAATAAGCCATTTACTAGGATAATGGCTGCAGGCTACAAATGCTGTTCCTACTTAGTCTGCCTACTCAGTGCAAGCATTAAAAAAAAAAAAGGCAAAAAAGCTCTACTTGGACTTTGGTACATTCTCTTAATACTCCTAATCACCAGGGTACTTCATAAATATTATCTGAATGTTGTAGCACCCTGGAGAGGCAGATGACAAGTGTGCACAGCCTGAGAAACTGAGGCAGGGAAGAGGCCGTGTTGTCTGAGGCCTTTGGTTTTAGTCTGGGACAAAGTTCTGAGATGCTGTTTGGTTTGCCAGCGAGCAGGATGGAGTTATGATGTTCAGTCTTTTGATGTTCATCTTTGATGCACGCATGAGAATTTTGACTTTCAGGGACGAATCTCAGACTCGGGGTTTCCTCTAGAGAGATTTGCTGTCTGCTCTTGCAGGCAGTGCTGCCCTGCATGCTGGAGGGCTCGCGGTCAGGGCTGGGGTGTGAGGACAGCAGTATGCGCTGGAATACCTCTGCAGTTTGCTGATAAGCCATAGTGTGTCTGTCCGGGAGGCATTGCTGGAAACAGAGATGTTGGGAAAAGGAGCAAGAAATCCGAGACCATCAAATACCTGTTTAAAAACAACTCCCTAAGAAAGGCAGCTTGATGGCTCTGTGTTCATCTGCAGTGAAGTCATGGCAACAGAGCACTCATTTAGCAAAATTAACTATTTCTCCATCTAAGAAAAATCAAATGAAAGTGATGCAAGGGAACCTCCTTTTAGCTCAACCAAATGAGTCCCTTTGTGCCAAAGCGAAGGAGTCAACCTGGGCAGTTTGCTCTGGAGAGCTCGTACTTCGTTAGAGCAGAAGGTAACAGTTGTCCCAAAGCCACAGCTGTAAGAGCCTGCTGCCTTGGGTGAGCACCTTCGGTAACAGGAAAACCCAGAGTTAGCCTCCTGCATCTGCATGGCATTGAAACRTGCAGTTTGGAGCACAATTTCAGGTGCACAGTTGTTTGAGATTTAAGCTCCGTTTCAGCTTCGGGTGCAATTTTCAGACGCTCTGTAATTTCTTTGAAGTTACTTACTTAATTTCAAAAGTATTTAGTTACCTAGGCATGCARCAGTGATCCTTGCTTTATTTTAGGTGTGCCAAAATACTTGTAAAAAAACCCTAGATGCCTTTAAGTATCTTTGACTTTGAGACATAGGCTTCTTTGTGTCTTAGTCCCTTTTTTTGACCACTAACTTCAGTAGTGTTGGAAATAATTCTCACGCAAACCAGGAAGTGACACTTTCAATGTTACTTTTGTTTTGGTGTTCACGACCCATCTCCATACGCAGAATGCTCCGTGCAGCAGKACACGAGTTGCCTCAGCAAACAAGGGACGAGTAGGTGCCGAGGAAAGAGCCTGCCTGCCTCTCGCCAAGCKCCTGGGAAGATGCAGCCCACGCCGTCTGTTGTGTCTGAGATCTCCGTAAAGTCTCTCGCATCCTTCCTCAAGTTTAGTTTTCCAGTGGAGACTGTTGCAGTAATGAGAATGTCTCCCATCTGCTCCTCACATGGCTTGGCACATTTAGCTAGAACATATATATTTTTGTTGTGGGGTTAGCCAGTGGTAACCATGACAATTAGACTTATCACGCAGCATTTTTTTTCCCTCCTTGAGTCAGTTGGAAATGCTGACAATTAAATAGATACAGTACACTTTAGAGATCCATCAGTCTCTTTGTTGTCTTGACAACCGGGGTATATTTAGAAATGTAACAAGTACATGCAGTTCAATTGCACTTTTGCTAAAACATAGTTTTGTAGCTTGAGAATTTAATCTGTTGTTTGTAGATCCAGGTGCTCATCTAAGCTGAGCCTGACTGTCTTCTCGGTCTCTCTGGAATGCTCCTGCTCTGCAAGAGGGAGGCTTGGATGGTGGAGAGGGGGATCTCATCAGATAGGGAACAAATCTGCTCGGTGGTGCTAGAGCAGATCTCCTATCTTGATTGAGAAGCTGAGCAGAAGCTTCTCCCCTTCCCCAGGTGGAAGGCCGGGGAGCTGGGAGCCCTTGGCTACCCATGGCTCARCTGTTGATTCACAGTGCAGGAATAAAATGAGGTTGGCCAGACACAGCCCTGTGACATGGCTCTGTTATTGCCCAGCATCTCTTCTGTTTGAGGAGCAGGTTGATAAGTTATCCCAAGAACAGCAGCTCTATCACAGCAAACCTTGGGAGCAGGAGGCTGAATGTCCAAACACCGGGGCAGAACAGGGACAACTTGTCAGTGTATCTCTGTGGAAGGACTTCAAGCCCTGGCAGCTGCAGCTTTCACAAGGTCTGGGAGGCGGAAGGATCGAGAGGAGAGAGCTCTCCTCACTTTCTGTCCTCAAGCCATGGAGCTCTGTGTGAAGGCAAGGGGTGATTTTTGTGCTGTTGTCCTGCCCTTCCAGATGGGCTGTTCTTGTGATTCATGTTTTGGTGGGCAATGGTGTCTTTGGCACCTCAGCTACATGAATTTGGRTTGTAACTGTGAACTACTATTGCTGTCGGCCAGTGGAGTAGTAGTAGAAACTGTCTCTGCAGTCCCTTGTTTTGTTTTGTCTTTGATTTGCGGGGGTGGTGATGTTTGTTTTTAACAAAATATTGCTACTAATACATATTTTTTTGTTTGATCCCTTCCCATTTGATTGGCAATATTGGGCTCATCCTCTCCCTCATATTGCTGGAATATTAGATGAGTGGAGCTGTGGATTTTTAATGTTGCATCCAGCACTGACGCAGCAGAAGAGAGTAGGATGGAGAGCACCCAGGGAGCTCAAATGTGCCCCTCGCTCTGCAGCCCCGTGTGCGCACACACACACCCATGTCCTATGGAATGTGCGTTCCCAAGGGATGGCTRCTGCCGTCTGCCCCTTCCTGCTGTCCTCTGCGTGCGGGGACAGGGAGCTGGAGGCTGCAGGAGCCGGGCTGGCAGCACTGCGCGGGTGCGGGCMGCAGCGTCGCTGCGGACGGAGTCGAGGCGGCGCAGAACGAGCAGCCAGTGCCCGTGACTGTTGCAGTYGCCCTCCCGGTGGAGCAGCCGGTGGCTGTGAATCGCAGGGCTGCAGCGAGGCTGCCCTCCTTACACAGGAGGCAGGGCCGCCTCCSTGCTCCAAGCGCTCCCTTGCAAAGCTGCCTCCGAAGGGAAGGACAGCCCAGCGTTCAGAGTCTTTCCGAACGAATGTGGAAAAGTGAGCAGATTTAAAATGGGTGAGGAAATGGCTCAAACGTTCACCAATGCTGCCTCATCTGACCGAAATGGGAATGTGTGAGAGATGCCAAGGGGTCCCGTGCTGGTCGTGGTTGCCCTTCTCAAGGGCTCGCATGTCAAGGAGCTGCTGCGAATGGCTGCTTTGCAGCGAGGTGTAGGGCGGACCTTTTTGATCAGCACCYGCAATCTGGGGCAGGGCCTTGGATGCTCACATTGAAGGTGCCGACTAAGGAATGCAGCATGCTTGGAATATTTTAGGTTGCCTGTGAAGAGGCTCATTAAAACGTGAGCAAAATTCTTTTTATTTAAGGTTGAGGAAGTGGCTGCTTTAGGACATGTGAGAGATGTTTGTTTTGTCGAGTTCTGCTATAGGTTCACTGTGTAATGTTGAGCAGACTCCTACTGTCTGGGGCTTGGTTCATTGTTAGTGTTTGGCAGTGTAATTAGTGTAGGCCAGCTCAAAAAACCCGAGATTCTTCATCAACAAAGCCATGTAGCAGTTGCAGCAACAGTTTGACCATGAGCTCAGTTAAAGCAGCTGGGGAGGCCTTTTGCTTGAGGGAGCTGCTTCGTTTTCTGGTGAACTGGCTTACCCTGAAAGAGCTCTGGCTTGGCGCTGGGACCTGGCGATGGCCAGGAGTGTTCAGCCCTTTGCATAGGAGTGTTCAGCCCTTTGCATCATGCTTTATAAAAAGGGTGGTAGCACCTCAGTGCTACGGAGGAGTGTGGTGAGCATGAGCTCACTCCTTGCCAGTGAAGCCGAAAACATAGTTTTTATCTGTACTCTAGTTGTTTGTAAACTGCTAACATGCCCTTTATTATTATTATTTTTTTTAAAGTATGCAATAGCTGCTGGGGTTTGTTCTTAAAATACAACCACCAAAACCCAAAGATGCTAATGAATCTTCAAGAGTGCTTTAAGCAAGTTATCAAAATCAATCTGACAAAGATAATGGTCTTCTATTAGAAGATATTTAGCTGGAGGTTGGATGAGCTGTAATGTTTATGGGCCTGTAGATCTGTAACTAGACAAATTCAGACTAACTCCATCAATTTCAGCGGAGCCGTGTCTGTTTATTACAACTGAGACTCAGGCAACGCTTTAGATGCAAATTGCAACCGCTCTGAAGTAAGTGGGGTTTTGATTTAATTCCTGGAAGCAGTAATGTCAGCAAAGAAGTGAAGAGCTGGGACCCACAGCCCCGGAAGTCTGTAACTTTGGGTTAGCTCTCTTTCTATGCTGTCAAGATTAGACTGCCTTGATTTAGGATAGTAATTAAAATGCACCTTCTCCCAAGGAACAGTCAGAAGCAGGCAAGGAGAGGGGAAGTGCAACCTGGGCAGATTATGTGGGTATTTTGCACACACATTTTTTCYTTTTGTTTTATTTTTTTTTTWAAWTTWWKKTTTTTTTTTTTCTCATTTGGCTACTCGCAGTTTTGCTGAGGACCTGCAGCTTCTGCTTTGCAGCCCTGCAAGCTGCTAGCACGGAATTGCCAGCCTGTACAAGGCGGAAAGGGCTGGGATCTCTTTCCCTGAGCACGCTCATGTCCATGCAGCGCTCGGGAGACGTGGGCTCCAGCTCGCCGCCCCCACTGTGTGTGGTATAAGTGATTCACCATGCATTCATTTCTGGTCACATTTAAAACAGGCTTGAGGCATAGGTTAGCGCGAGCTATTTGAAGTCTTCAGGCTGAAAGCAACATCAAACAGGGGACAGAAAATGTATCATGCTTGGAAAAATCAGTGGGATTTGTTTTCCCCTTTTAAAAACTAACAATGAAGAAAAAAAAAATCCAAACTGGAGGCCTTTGCTGCCTCCTCTGTGGTCAGGACACCTGTCTGCCTCTTTAGCGTTACTCGATACGGGCTTACGAAGCTTGCAAAAATGTTAACATGGATATTTTTTCATGGCAAGAATGAAAGGAATACGCAGCCCCAGTGAAGGCAGGTCCTTAACGAGTTTCCTTGCATGTCCAGAGCTTTTGTCTGGATCTGGAGCAGCTGCTACGATTCTGCTTCCCCTCCTTCTGCCACGGGCAGGGAGAGCAGAGCGGTGGCCGTGCCTGTCCCTGCGCTCTGGAGCAAAACGGTGGCTGTTGGGTTCTAGCCGGGCTTCTCGCAGAAAGGCATGTGGCTTTCTGGRCCTTTCCTCTTTATTTTCATGGCTTTTAACCGATTGGTTCATTTGTTAAAGGATAGTAAAGCTTTAGGAAAGCGTGCACATACAGGGAATTGGAGGCAACCCTGGTTTGCGCCTCTCATCCTTGTGTAGTTGGGAATGGGGCAGGCTGGGAGGCCTGGGGGAGACAGACTGTGGAAAATTGCTGTGGGAAATGAACCTTTCGCTACTATCACTGGTATTTTATACTTCCGTACTTGTTCTCCAGGATGGAGATGAAAGCGAGTATAAAGCATCAGAGCTAGGCTCGGGTATCGGAGAGCGAGAAGAGCGGAAAGCTGCTGTTTTAAGCCCATGGTAACGTAGGGCCTCTTTGAAGGCATGGAGACATCCAGAAGGAAATCAGGCCTGGAGGTGGAGGTAGCGTTCAGACTGTCTGGACGTGCCACTTATTTGTTCCACAGCGGACGTGTGTTTCAAGCATCTCATCTCAGCTTTAGCCCTTTGTGGTGCTCCCACAGCAGCCCGGAGAGCAGGCGAGTGAGTCACCGTGAGCCGGCGCGGGGAAGGAGGTGGCCTTGTCGGCCTGGGAAGAAGAGGCCCTTTAAGTCCGAGAGGCAGAAGGGTGTCTGGTCAGGCTCTGAAAGGGACTTTGTTACCTAGAGCCGTTACGTCAGCGCCTTTCACCAGCTCTGCATTGATTTAAAGCAAGTAGCTTCTCTCTCAAATAAACCTCAGTTACTCCAATGCCTGCTCAGGTTTAATGTCCCCTGGGAATGTGTGAAAAGCCCTTATACGGATCGGAGCAGGGACAGACTGACACATGGGTTGTGTCAGAGGGGGAAGTCAGCCATGATCTCTAGGGGAGGCTAGCTGGCTTGCAGCCTCCTTCRGGAGTGTTTTCTTTGCAAGGTGCCACAGCCGAGTTGATTTACTCTGCGCTTTTTGCTGTGAGCAAGATTTGATTCACACCTTTCTGTTTCCACCCACAGAGATCCCGCCGCAAGTCCTGCCTGCCCGTCTTGCCCTGCCGCCAGAGGGACTGCCCTGCCTTGCTCCCAGGTGAGAGGGAATGTGCTCCTGGCACGGCTGCGCCCTGGATGCTGCGGGAAGGCTCTGGCACCGYGTTTGCCCCGTGTAATTTAGTCATTCAGCCAAGGCGCACAGCCATTGCCCCGGTGGCCGGGCAAATATAAGCCAGGGTGCACCAGGAGCAGGAACCTTTAGGTGTTTCTACCTTTGCTGGTTCCAGTCTGGGTCAGGATCTGGAAGCAACAACATAGCTGGCCCTCCTGAGAATGGGAATGCATGAAAACTGCCAAGAGGCACCGCGCAGACTGGTGTTGGTCTGTCTGCCTGTATTAGTTTGACTTCTTTTTGAAGGAAACTTTTCTGTTTGCTGATCTGAATTTGCTTCTCTGCCATGGCATGGCTCTCTGCAGACCGAAAGCTTTCCCTCTTGATGCTGGAGAGCTGACTGTATTATTAGCTTAACTCTAGCCCTGCTTCAGCATACAAAAGCAGGAAAGTATATAAACTTACTTAGAATAACCTGAATAAAAATATATGTGTAGAGCAAGCGAACACTTTCTTCAAAATTGCCAGTTCTAGGGAATTCACTGGAGACACTTAGTCATGACTTAAAGATCAGCCTGAAGAAAATAAACAAACAATCATAAAACCCCAAATGTCTGTAGGGATCTTTGGCTGATTTGTATGTAGGACTAGATTGTGTTTCCTGTCCATCCCATGATATGGTCATTAAATTTTGGGTAGGGTCAGCCTTCAGGTAAGGTTGCTAAAAAAAGGAGCAATGTCAGGCTAGTAGATCTGTCCTCGAACCTAAATCTATTGCGACATCCCACGAAGCAAAAGTAATGTTTGAGATGCTACAAAGTTGTGGTAATTGGATGAAGAAAGCAGGGAGGGAGTATCCCCTTTGAGAGGCAGATAATGAATAAGCAGAGATAGTTGGTAGCTTTAGCCTCATGATCCCTTTTCATTTTGAATGAGCGTGCTTTGCCAGTACTTGACAGGAATGGGAAGAAAAGGGAGTTTGTTCTAAAAATTCTCTGTATCTGGGATGTTCCCTACAAGTGGAGGAAAATAATATTTTTAAGAAGCACTCTGGGGAGTCTCTGCTGAAATGAGGTTTTGGTGAGTCTGGTGGCAGCACCAGAAGCTAAATGTGGTGTGGACATGGGGAGCTATATTGCCAGCCAGCAATCCGTTCAGAGGGATTTCCAAGTTGTAGGGTCATTTTCTTTGGAATAACCATTTTTTTCTAACTCTCAGGTAGCAGGATTTTCTCATGGAGCAATCTGGTGGAAACCTGCCCAATAACCCCATGCAGTTCCAGTGCAGAAATTGGTAGCATTGGTTCCTTTCCTTGTGATGCTKCTGAACGCGAGTTCAGTGCCATTCTGCCCTTTCAGTAGGGCAATGCACAGCTCTCCTTTCTGCCTTTATCTCTCCTCTTTCTTTCTTTCTTTCTTTTTTTTTTTCCCCTCTCTTTTTTTTTTTTCTGGTGTCTTGTAAATTATGGCTAGCTGGAGATGAGATTTCAGCATCCTGTTTACTGCAAACAGTTGGGAACATTAATAAATGGTGAAAGAGAAAGACTGACAAGGGATTAATAAACAGAGGACAGGAGATTAATAGCAAGACAGTAGAATTTGCTTCAAGGCCTGGTCTTCCGTTTGCCATTAATTGAGAATTAATGGCAGGAGTTCTGTTAGTATCACTCTTTCCGTACCAGGCTTTCCTGGCTAAATCTAATAAATGCTGTAAATATGAAATCTAGGGAGAAGCCCACCCTCGCAGACTATGGGCCAAATGAAACATTATTCATTTTGCTTTCTATTAAAAGCATAAGAACAGCATCAATGTGTTTGTGAATTGTGAGGTCAGATGTTCAGGTGTTTACAACTCCTCAAGCAAAAAGAAAATCATAAAATGCATCTTGCCAAGCACGCTGTCTCCGACAAATTGTTTGTTACTCTGTGCCCTGTACAAGAGATTGATTTCTGTCCTTTTGACTGGGTTTTCAGGTTTGTTCCTKTGGAAAATTGGGCTCTTGACCTATTGCATCTGGCCTCTAATTAGGCTTTGCGTGAGATTAAATCCTAGTAAGAACACCCTAACTTTGCCAAGCCTATTCCATGTTGAATTTGTTCCAGAAGTGTATAACTGCATCGCAGCAAGTTTTTATTCCGGTAGAAAAACACATGCTGTTCTGGGTGTCCTRTATTGAAGGTCGGTCTCCAACTTGTACCTTGAAGAAGGTTGAAATTGTAAAGTCAAGCACTGTGCTAGTCCTCTGGCACCTCACGTATCTTGATAATCTTTGAGAACGTGACGCCAAGCTCTTCTCTCCATGCCTAGGATCATATCAATATGCAGGTATGTGAATGGCTGTTTTGGGGCRGAAGCAGCTGTGTCCCCATGATGGTGAATGTGACGAAAGCAGGGCTAAAATCAGACCTCAGACCCCTGTGCTGCAGTGGCTAAATTTCTTTTCCAAGGAAGAAAAGCTCTGCTCTGTTTTAGCGTCCCTGTAATGAAGCTGTTCCCATCTTCCCGGCTCTTGAGTTTGGTGCCCTTGGCTTTTCAGAAGTTAATTGATTTGTCCATATTATGATTCTCGCTTAATTTTATTTGTGTAAAGAAGAACATGAGCTAATCTTTCTCCAGAGAAATGCTTCACACTGCTGCGCTTTGAACGCTGGCCCCAGGTCTGCCGCGTTGCTTAATGAGTCTCTCGCTACGCGGCTCCGGTTCCCGCACGCTCCAGCCTTGACACGCGCCCTCCTGCCCCCACGTGCCAGCTCCTGGTGCGACCTGCGGAGCTGCCCCCTGCACACGCGTGTCACAGAGGTGCACAYGTGTGTGCTTGCACACGCATGCATGCACTGCCCTGCTTTGGGCTCTGCAGCATGGACCTTGTGTCTTCCTAGGAAACCCAGAGCCAGTGCGTGGGAAGGGGGCTGTACCTGCAGAAAGGGGTGGGATACAGCTGGGTTTGGCATCCATTGAACTGTCCCATGAATCAGAAAGGCTGCARTCTCTTTAACACATTGCATTAAATGACACCTCCATGTCATCTAGCATGGTTTCCTGGGAGCCTGAATTCCTGCAGGCTGCRGCACCCGGCGGGCGCTGCTCCCTCCGTCAGGACCGGAGCTAGCACTGAATGYGCCCGCAGACATCAGCTCTGAGCTCCTGCCTGGGTTTCCATGTGCTGCCACATCTCTGATAGCTTTTGCTTTTAATGAAGTCTCCTCCTGCAATTCCTAGAATRTCTTGTAGTGCTGGAAATGAGCTGCGTGTGTGTTTTGCAGTGGGCTGAATTCCCCCCACTCCGTGCAGTTTGAGCGGAAAGGGAGGGGGAAGCAGCTGACTGCCTTTTTGTTGTTGTTTCTCGATTTGACTTCAGTGAAATATGCAGCGATCAATCGCTCGCAACTAACAAAATGTTTTTGTTTCTCTTTGCAAAAGCATATGGGAACAGTAGGAAAAGCATATGGGCGTTTTTAGGAAAACATATTGGTGAATGGACAAATTATAGTGGTGCCAATATGTTTTGGATGTCTGGCTAGACCACTGCTACTACCACACTTGCTGGCATGCAAACCCATCCACAAGATTTCTGTCATATGAGCGGGATGTAGCTGCTCCTAGGGAAACACAGAGGGTGCTGGAGCAGACCCATGTTAAAACAGCGTTGTGATCCATCCTCAGCACCAGGACTGCCTGGCCACATCACGCATCAGGTTCAGTGCTCGTGTCCCTCGCGGTGCATCCATCCCCTCAGCAGACTGAGCCCAGAGCTCCACTCGCAGCTCGCTGCAAGCAATGGTAATGGTAACCATTTTTCTGTCTAAGACTCTTGACTGTGAGTCCTAATAACAGCTGGCTGTCCTACAAACCGGCTCGGCAGCCTCTCGTTTTCCCATGCTGCTCTGTCAGCCCTCTCTTTGTTCACTGGGGCTTTATTTTTAATTTCTCTACCATGTGTGCTGCTTTTGAGGAATTGTAATGCAATGCAAAACATTTGCATTGCTTCCGAGCCCGGCCCTTTTTGCCTCAGTACGGGATGAGTCAGAGAAAGGGACCCAGGAGCTGAGAGAGGGCTGGAGTGGGGGAAGTGTTTGAGCCTCCAGCAGCGAGAGCAGCACTGCAGCCCGGGGAGGTTCTGCAGGGTCAGAGGCCCCGCTGGGGACGGAGGTGGCTGTGCACAGGCAGGCCTGGACGGGGCAGCTCCTGCCCTTACGAACTTGYAGCCTAAAGATAAAATAGATAAAGCTGCAGAGAAAGATGTGCAGCACACAGCTTGCCAGGTGACATTGGCAGCAACAAACTCGGGGTGCAGCTCCGTGAGCAGCTTTCACCAGCCCAAGTTGGAACTGCTGTTACAAGTCGAGGGGGAGCAGSTGCCGACCTCGTGTCCAGCCATACAGTCACATCTGTGTTTTATAGGCACAGGTGGGGACGAAGGAAGGGCAGAACAAGGTTGGGGCAGAGGGGATAAGCGAGAGGCACAGTTGCACGGTCCCGCTGCCATCACTTTGTTTATCTTGGTATGACCGTGCTGCCTTAGATAGTGTG
The DNA here is from genome assembly GCF_003342845.1 of Nothoprocta perdicaria. NCBI lineage: Eukaryota > Metazoa > Chordata > Aves > Tinamiformes > Tinamidae > Nothoprocta > Nothoprocta perdicaria. The sequence goes on from NW_020455643.1 coordinate 9,928,957, forward strand.
AGTGGTAATTCAGCCCCTTTTAGTGCTCTTCCCCTTATGCCAACTTCTGGATGACTTGCCACTGAGTAATTTTATATTATTTAATGTAGCCACTTTCCTTATAGCTCTTTTGTTCTGCGAGACAATTCCCTATTTTATTATGCAAACAGTACATTAAGATCCTTGTGGGCCGAAGTTCCCAGCAGTGCTAGAGATGATGGCAAAGTAGGTTATTTCAGAAATAATGATTCTCTCCTCTAGAAGCCTTCTTGGAGATCTGCTTTAACTGCTTTTGATATTATACATGCTTTAAAAAAAATCAGTACTTCCTAAATGTTATAGAGCTCAAAAAATACACTGTATGTCTTGTCACAATATTTAATACAGAGTGCTATTTACAGTAATGAATCAAAATGTCAGTTTTTAAAATATGAACTGTCAGAGTGTTCCTACTTTGCAGAAAACTTTGATATGACAGTTTGTTAATCATATGACTATTACATCAAATGTGTCTCAGACTACTTCTGCTCAACAAAGTCTTTTTTATTTCTTCCCCTCCTTTTCACTGTTAATTCTGGGAGAGGCGTTTGATTGAATGCACTTTGATTAGAAGTCTGAAAGACCTGGAGCTGAATGCTTCTGTTACTGCAAAACATTTTATTTACAGGTGTGAGGTACAAGTGCTGGTGTTCACGCTGATTGTGCTCTCCTGGTCTTGCCAGGGTGCAGCGTAGGGGTGAACTTGGATCACTGTTATCTCCTTTGGGCCCAGGAAGCAGTGCCAATGGAAATGATCCCTGTCTGAGTTGTGCTGTGCCCTGATGTATCTCTGCCTTTGTGGCAGCCTGGATAAAACTACCCAGGAGAAATGAAAACTTGACCTGTGTAATAACATTTCCAATCCCTATAGCTTTAGCAAAAAGGAACAAGTGAAACAAAGATTTCAACGTCTGCTTGTGCATCGTTTTGTTTTCTGTGACCTTACTGGGTCTTGTGTGTAGAGAAATAGTTGGTGCTGCTGTTCAGAAGAGAAGGTGCAAGAAGAAGGTGCTTGGATCTACCAAGTCTCTTTGGTTGCTTTGGACRGTTTCTGAGACCAATAAATACATTTATGCCCTAAAATCCCATCTGTGAATTTAGACCAAGGGTACTGTCTGGTTTTGTTCTTTCACCTCCATCTCTACAAAACAGGAGTAATTAATTTATATTAGTAAATCCATCTCGCTAGGGCAGATTAGGCAAACTGCTGCACTTCATGAAGACGAGAGCAGGGTTTACACTGAGACAGAGTCCTTTGGAAGGCCAGGAGCACGCGGTGCTGTTAGGGAGATGAGAGGCCAGGACGGTGGCGGAGTCCTGTCCCTTTGCCCACAGTGTGTTTGTGTCACATTGCCTGGGGCACCGGCTGAATGCCCACCGCTCAGCACAACTTGCCGCGTTACCGTTGCACAAGTCTTGTAAGTGCACTATTCCTGATCCTAAGCAACATGAGGCAGCAAATCGGAGCCCTGATGCCGGCAGTGTTGGGCAGGGCCTCATGAACCTGGCCTTGCAGCAGGGCCTATGTGTGAATGTGGCTCCAGGGAGCAAGTTGAGCTTGCTGAGGAGTCGCAAGAATTTGTTTTCAGAGGTGTAATGACRTATTTAGGTGCTCTTTGGAATAGCATGTTAGTCAGCTCCACGGGGAAGGGAAAGGCGGTGGCTGTGCCTGAAGTTGAGTCTGGAAAATGGTGAGAACCTCCTGAACATGGGGTCTCACCAGCAAAAAAGAGATTTAGGAAGGCAACACTCTTGCTGTATCATCCATCCCAGTTGCATCCCGAAGTCCCTACAGCAGCCAAGGAGAGAGAGGTGGCAGAAGGGAGGTCCATAGGACCAAGGTACGGAGGTGGTCGTAGCCGTGGGCCAAGGAGACATGTGAACCGAGCAAGGCCTCCTGCTGGGGCGACGCAGGGAGGAGCCCTCACGCGTCCCTGTTAGAAACCCCTTTGTCGGCTTCATTAAGCTCCTTCTGCTGCTTGCTGCACTGCCTTGTTCCGCAGGGGAAAATTGATTATTATTCAATTTTCAGTTGAGATGAACCACGTTGTTAGCACGATGATTTTTTCTTTCATTATCGTTATTGCAACGGATGGAATAGGAACTCTAACAGATGTATGATTAGCAGGGCATGAAATTAAAAATCTTTGTGTACAAGGAAAGGGTTGTTTACTACCAAATTCCTCATTTGAAAATTAAGTGGTATTAAGATGGGCCAAAAGATTCTGTAACAAGCACAGAGCTCTGTTCCCTCCCCTCTCTCCCCAAGAGCATTGGCATAAAAGGAACAATGTTTTAAACGTTCCCTTTATTAAAAAATAATAATAAAACAACTGAAAGGTCAGTACCTCCCTTTGGAGGCAGATTATCTGAAGAGCTTGTTCTCTCGCTTTGTCACAGACGGTGTCAATTCAAGAAAATATTTTGACTGATTCTTAAGCCACGTTGATTAGGGCAAATTGAACATTTTCTATCAAAACTCTTTTGGATGGAATCTAAGGTTTTGATTGAATAATTCTGAGTGTGGGTGTTTCRCATGTGTGAAAAGTATTTGCTGTCAAAATGCTGAAAAACATATATTTAGTATCACTGGTGCYGTTTGGTGTTCTGTACCCAGCTCTTCCCTCCTCTTTGTGGGCCAAGTCTTTTAGCCAGGCTGTGTCTCCTGTTAGTGCATTCAGCCTAAATSGGAGTCCTGAATACAGGAGCGCTCGGTAGAGTGCAGTGCCCCAATGCCACCTGAATACTTCTAGTTTGAGGATTTCGTTTTCACATGAATTCTACCTGTAATTTATTATTCTCATTAAGAGGTGCTTTTTAATGTGTGTGCGTGTTTTTTTCCATTATTGTCTTTTTTTTTTTTCCCCCCCAAATCACTTTGTGTCCCTGCTTGAGCAGGGAGGTTGGATTAGGTGATCTCTAGAGGTCCCTTCGAACATCAAACAACCTTTGAKTCTGTGAAATCTGATAGTGAATTTGGAAAGAGCGAGATTGAAATGTGTGTCAGAAACATATTGAATATCTGGGATATGCTATTGAGGTAAATCTTGTGTTAGCTAGGACTGAACATAGTCATGTCCTAGGTATTTTGCATTTCCCACCTGTCTTGTTCCATTCTTTTTGTCTCCTAAAGATTGTGTGGCCAAGTTCAAGGATGACAGAAGCTGAAATCTTTAGGGGACTGCTCACGTGTAAAGCTTCACCTGGGTAAACGTTTGCAAGACCCAGACCAGCGGCAGCAGTGTGGTGAATTCTGCACGCTGAGCCKGCGTGGCGCTGAACAGAAAATAGGAAAAAGGGCTGAAAGATTGTTCGTGTGCTCAGGGAACAATTGAGACAGAAAATTGCTTCCAGGATTTCTTCACTTTTCCGCAGAGGGTAATCAGCCTGTGTAATTCCCTGCCACAGGAAATACTGCCTGAATCTGTTACCCAAAGACAGCAAGTAAAGTTTGGATAGCATCCTGAATACCAAAGGTGCTGCAGAGTAGTGGCTGCCCCTTCCTTTATTTTTTGGCTGCTGTACATACAAGGGAGATGCAAACAATGTGACAGATAATTGCACGTGGGCTAGGGTACTTGTTTGGTGTGATCCTAGTGCATAGCAAAACTGAACGCTGGACTGCAGTGCTGTAAATGAGGAAATGATCTCTGGATGCAAGTGAAGTTTTGCTTAGGGTTGTGCTCAGGTTCTAAGCCTGAGGCTGAAGAGAAGGTTCGGACAAGCCCAGTAAGATGATGGGTGCTGGGAGGTTTCAGTCCTTTTCTTGGTTCAGCTTCTCTCTTTGCTCCATAAAGTTATGCTAATTATTTAATATTTTTGCTTTATTTGTTCACCTGGAAAATGGGGGCAGTACATAGGCTACTTGCAGGAGTCCGTGTTAATGAAGTTTTAACCTAGGCATTTCAGCTGCAAATCTCATTGCAGCTCTTAGGGGCTGTTATTTTTATTTCCTACCTGAATGTGGATAGGTGAGTCCACACCCCAGTGTGTGCATTATACCTGCTGGGCACCAAAATTTGATTCCTAATTTTCTATTAATGGATCATACGGTGCCTAAGGGTCTTGAGCAGCTAGAAGGGGAAAGAATAAAGGAGAATGAAGTTGGTGTTTGGTTATCAGCTCTGTTCATGATTGCTCTGTCCGTTCATCTAGCTAATGTTTGCTTTTGTGCAGTATTTGTCTGTGTCTGCGCTTCTGTGCACATGGGGAAAAGGAGGACAAATATCACTGGGGTGGATTAGCATTAAAAAATAGTTAACTGATCAAAGCCATAAAGCTTGTCCAACTGAATTCTTCAGAGAAATAGCTTTGAATTTCTCAAGCAGCCGCAGGCCATAAAAGCAAAGTACTATCATTTAGAGATGCAAAAAAATCCCCTTCTGTTGGAGATTGGACCTATTTGTTCCATTTTAGGAGGGTGTTTTAGGAGGGTGTTCTAAATGTTTTCTTAATTTTCTTCAGAAAAGCTTGCTGTTATCCATCATGTGCCACTGCCAGCTGAGATAGCTTGGTTCTTTCCGCTTCTCATGCCCTTTTTATTTCTCCATTTTAGTCCTCACACTGAAGTCTGCATATCCATACTTTGCATTTTAGATTTCTTTCCTCTTTGTACAGTTCATGGTCAGATAGCCCTTAACAGAGCTCAAAACTATAAAGAAAGGCCTAAATGCTCTCCCCAGTGTAGGAGCAGAGGTGATAAGGAGGATACAGAAGGCCAGTGGAATTCAGAAAGACTTCACACTTGCTTGGCATGGCACGGAGAGATGGGCAATAGATCCTGTACCCAGTGTCCCATCCTCTGATTCAGCATCGTTCCTCTCCCTGGAAGGAGTGTCCATCGTTCCCTCTGGATTTGTGGAACAGGTGGTGGGAAGTGGATGGGAAGGTCATTYTTCTTAAACGGGCCGAGGAAAGTGTGCTCTTTTTCACTTCTCAGAGAAAGTTTCTGAATATGCATAAAATTGGGCAACCAGCCTCTGGGAATTAGACACATAAATTTATTTTATGCTTGTGAAAGTCTCTGTCCTACAGTTTTGTTTCCTGCCCCAGGATGTATAAAAGAGTGAARTGTTGTTTGATCTCTACGCAAATGTTGTTTGGCGAGCAAAAGTCTGGAGAATCCTACTCCTTCCCAGCTTAAACCTCGACACTCCTCCTCTAGATAACACAAACTTTTTATACCATATTTAAAATAGATGTGTGTGTGTGTGTGTGTATTTTTCCTTGGCAAACTTAATGTAAGACCTAAGTAGATTCTCCTATAAACTGATGTCATCTTCAGAGCAGGTGGACAATGGGTGGATGGCAAAGCTGTGATTAAGGAACTGGACTGAAGTTTGGAAAGGGCTTAAGTCCTTGCACAGGTGTGGACATGGTTCTTACATGTGTCATATGCACACATCCTGCATCTGGTTTCTGTGGTAGACGCAGGAGTAATTTTCACACATCAGTTCATTTGCTAGGATGAAGTCACCAATGTTCAGCTATTAAAGCAATATAGAGGTGCATTCCTACACAGAGGAGCACAAAGGACATTGAAACCCTTCCTTCTCCTCGTAGATCATACTTCAGCTTCTTGTGTAGGCCATGGCCTGCCCTCAGCCCTTGATGATATGGGCAGAAATTGAATCTGAAGCCAAGTGCTTTCTGCACTGGAAAGTGTTGTGAAACAGAGCAAGGGTGTGAATTTGAAGTGCAATAGCTTTTTTCTGAGCGTACTTCTCATGTGGGCAGTCTTATTCTGCTCCAAGAGGGCCTTTGTGCAGTTCTGCTTAATCTATTGCCAAAGGCATTCTTACTGCAGAAAGAAGAATACCCACACAGGGAGCAAATAGCTTTTCCAGGCTGTTTCTCCATGTTGAGGAGTCCCAGGAGATGCACATGGTTTCGTGTCCCCATTAATGTCACAGGAGCTTACTCTTGATCCCTCTCTTCCGCCAGACCTGTAGGATGCTTTGGACRGGGGCCGTTGGCAGTATCTCCTGGACCCTTGTAGGCTGCATAACCATCCCTTGTTTGCCTGAAGTCATGAGACTGCTCAGGGATCCCCTCTGTCTTGGTTATCTCTTGACTAGCTGCTCTTGCAAGGTGACATCCTCCATCAGCAGCTGTGCCTCGTGTGCTGCAACATAGCTGCYGAGGAGAGATCGTGTCTCTGATTCTATGTTTCTATGTTCTTCATTTTTTCATATGAAATCCTCAAGCAAACCTGTGCATTGGGCTTGATCCTTATCTGAATTTTGCTGAACAGGATGGGAGAGAGAAAAAATAAAAAGGAAAAGCCCATCTGTTCTACAAAGAGGCAGTGTAAAGAGCAGGCTCTGTGACTAAATAAATTCACATCTGTTTAACAGAACCATCAAATGGCGAGCAGAGGGGCCTAATGTGAATCACATGTTGAAACCACAAGTATGAGTGAGATGAGCTGCAAAAGAGAGAGCCTGGAAGTGTTGATCCATGTGAGCAACTGTTGGTTTCTCTCTTTATTCTCTTTCTCTCTCCCAGTTTCCTGAGTAGATGATTTAGAGTAAAAATGACAGGGATGTGTGCTTGTGTATGTGTACGTATGTGCATGCTGGTGTGTTCTTTGAGTGATTCAGTAACCTTCCTGTATCATCTTGAGCCATTTGCTCGTAGCAGCCATTGGAAGCCAGGAGAGCAATGAATAACAGTGGAGAGTGCAGGGGAGGGAGGGTCTGGCCCGGTCTCCTTGAGCAGAGGGCACAGGTGAAGCTCATCTCTGGTGATGATGCATCAGCAAAGTGGGCCCAGGTGTGCTGGCTTTATAAGGGGATGTGTCTTAGAAAGTGTTTCTTGGGTGGACGTCTTCAGAATCATCCTCTCAAGCAACCTGAAGGGAGCAACAGAGAAACATCAAAGGGTAGGTTATGTCTTGATTTGTGAAAGTTGTTTTCAGAACAGGTAGCGAAGTATCTCTCCTAGCAGACTGTATCTTTCCATGGATCAATTTAGTTTGTTGTTTAGGTTTCCCCCTTAGTGCTTCAAGTATTGCAGAAACAAAGGGCAGCTCAAGTTTCCATATTGGTTGCATTTGCAGTTCATTTATTTTTTTCAGTGCCAAGAACATATCAATACCATTTTGAAATGCAGTCTTTTTATGATTTGAGGCAGCAGTTTCTAACTTAAAAACAACAAAGCTTTAGGTATGTACACACAATTTGGGTGCCTCAGTTACATTAGCAAACTAGTCTCCATAGCCCTTTAGAGAAGCCTCTGTGAGGGAGCCTTCCACAATACTTCATGAAAAGAAAACTGTAGTAATTTGGGTTCCAAATGCATCTCCATGTTGCTTTCTTGCCGTTTTTCTTGCCTGTTTTGCAGTATAATGGGCCAGATTTGCAGAAATGAAGAGTGACTGTAGATACGGTGTTAGTTCTGATCTGGGTCTCCTGCAGTTCAGTCCCCCTCCTTCAGCTTAGAAAAGACTGTGCTCATTGGGAGCACCTGGAACCTGAGCTCTGCCAGAACTTGCTGGAGGTAATGACACACCTAAGGGGCTAGTGGGGTTGAAGGTCCCCATAGTGTGATTAAGATGTTGGCAAGCGTGTTGCTTTGAAAGAGAACTATGTGCCTTACAGGTGCTTACCAGCTTATGAGAATAGGTATTGCCTGAGATCKGTGATATTGGGGAAATGACTGGATTGGGGGCCATGTGATGAGGTGAGCTGTGTGTGCTCATACCAGCAGCATGGCTCGCCTTCTGAGATGGTGTCTTAGCATAACCCAAAACCAGAGCACAGGTAGGTGCCAGCAGGTAGAGTGCAGCAGTGCATCRGTATCTCATCAGCTACAACTGAGATAGTTGAAGAGTCTGGTTCTTCCTCCTGAGATTCCCTGTGCTCACAGTTCATTTCTCTTTCCCTTCCTGCTGCTCCATTTTTCTCACAGCCCGCTCTGAGATGGTGCCGTGGAAATAGATGAGCACTGTCATACTTCCCAGAGAGAGTCACATTTGAGCTGTTTCACATCTAGGGAACCAATGACTCCAGATTAATCTGGAAACTCTTCTATCACAACAAAACTTAATAGCARAAAGAGAAGGGGAACAAAGGGTTATTTGGCTGGCTGAAAACAGAAGACACAAATGTGGTGGTGGTGGAATAACCGGAGTTCTGCCTTCAATATCAGGTGATGCTTTAGCAAAATTGCTAGGCCAGCGTGCTTGCCTGGCTGTGATAACTCCAGTGTTGGTACTATGGTTTGAACCAGCTGAAGAGTTTCCCCCAGAGCTTTGCACATTGGCAGTTCTTCAGTGAACTGACACTGAGCTAATGGGGAACAGAAATAGTTTCCCAGGTTGGTGCTCAGTAGTTTGAGTTTCAAAGAAGAATTGAAAACTGAGTCTGAAGCACTACTCACAAGTCTCTCTTCAGAGCAAAATTAACAGCCTACAGTTGCTAAAAGATAGCTTTTATCTTGGTGTGCTTTGGCACGAGGCATGTTTGCCTCTTGTCTTTGTGTTTCTTTTCACTAATTTCCCTGTCCTTCTATAATTTCCCCCTTTGAACAGCTGACTTCTCAGAGGGCTGAACTCTGTGGTTACTACGCTTAGTACAGGAATACCTAACATCATCTTACGACTCCCCTTCCTAGCCACATGTTCATGGGYGTTTAGGGGTCCTCTTGATTTAGGCATCATTTCAAAGTTTCTCTCTTGTTTCTCAGTGTGCTGTCCTGTCCTTTCTGGAGCTGACAGAGGATGCCAGGTGGAACGTGAGTCAGCTGTGTSCTCTCATTGCAAATGGAGCAAACTGTGTGTGGAGTTACACCAGGTCAGCTCTGGCCAGTAGGTTGAGGGGAGTTACTGCTCCTGTTGACTCCCTGGTGATGAGTCTGGCAATCTTGGGTCTCCCAGCTGAAGTGGGGTGTTGAGGAACTGGAGAACAGCCAGAGGAGGATTACCAAGACAATCAAGGGCCTGGAGTGCATTGTTTACAAAAAGAGGCTGATAAGGCTGGACTTAGTCTGGTAAAGAGGAGCTGAAGGAGGGGTCCGGTAGCAGCCTGCAACTACTGGAAGGGTGTCATGGAAATGACAGGGCCAAGCTTTTCTTTCTCTGGATGGCAAAGTGCAGTGGACATAAGTAGTGATTTTGGAGATTCAGGCTGGTTGTTTGGAAAAACTGTTTCCCTGGGAGGATAGTGCAACACTGGAGTAGGTCACCAGAGACCCGGAGGCTCCTCTGCTTGGGAGAATGTCAAGTTTCAGCTAGACTGCCATGATGAGCCTTAGCTCCTGTAGGTGATAGTCCAGGCTTTGGCTCGCAGCAGGACTTAATGATCTCCAGAGATTCTTTTTCTTTATTGGCAATACAGGAGGCTTTCAACCCCCTAGATTAAGAGACACTGTCATCTTTTTGTCTCAAAAGAGACAGGGGTGTATCAGGGGTGCTCAAAGCCTGGTGATGTCAAATCCCCYGTTGTGAAAATCGGGGAAATGCAGTCTCTGTCTGGCTGTTTGCAGCAGGTGTCTGTGTCTTTCCTTCACTCCAGTTTTCACAATGCACTGAAATATCTTGCTTCCATTAGCAACCTCTCTGCAGTGTGAGCTGCCAGCCATCTGGCAGCAATCATTCTTCTCTGTGTTAACGTATAGGATTTTCCATAGGAAAAAGGCAATTTCCCATGAGTATCTACTAGGTACCATGAGCCAAAAAATGAGCTGTGGGTTGGTATCCTGCTCAGGAAGGACTGGGGGAGTATCCAGGTATTTTTCATAATTGAGTCCATGACTTCCAGAGTGGTGGTTTGGGATAAGAGAGAAAAAGTTAACTGGGTCATGTGTTAAAGAATTGGGGATTAAGGATTTTGGTCCTGCACTTAATTCCTACCTGTTGATTGATTTGATTGCTATTTAAGGCATTGGAGTTTCAAAGTCTGCCTCATCCTGCCAGCCCCCTGAGGTGCTGCAAGAAGATGACACTGGAGATGCCCTGTGCTTTCAACCCTCTTGAGTGGGGCCTGTGCTCTGGGGTGCAGCTCCCTTTCAATCCACAGAAATCATCCCCACACCTGGGGTTAAGATTGCCAGATACTGATCTGTTTTCTTCCAGGGCCAGTGGCTACTGATTCTGCTTCTGTGACCAACTTGCTCTTCCTGTGGCCATGACTATTTTAGAAYAGAGGTAGAGCCCACAAAACCCAACACAAAATGACAGACCATCAACACAGGTGCTCACCTTGCTGGGTCTGACCTCAAGCTCTGCATTGTTTCAGTGCTCACTCTGCTCAGTATTGGATTTCCCCCTCGCTACTGATCTGCCTTCCCTGCTGTTTCTCCCCAGGCTGAGACAGGCACACGTAGCCCTCTGAAAAGCTAATACAATTATCGGTGTGTCAATATGCTTTCATGGTCCCATTTTGTCCCAGTAGAATCTTGTTGCTTAACTTGCTGCTGAGCTGAGTGTTAGTTCTGCACGGTTCCTTCTTGTTTACAGGCAACACGAGCATCCAAACAGCTCTGGCTCACTGCGAAAGCTTTAACCTTGCCATCCACGTATTGCCTTGGTTTCTGTTCTCWTATCTGGAACTGTCTTGGTAGGCCTCATTTGAGTACAGCCCTGCTGGTTGACAAATCCAGTCCTGTAACTGTGTTGTTTGACGGGTGATCTGTTAGAGTTCTGTGTTGCTTGTTAAAGCCTTTCTGATGTTGGAAGTCAAGTACTGAACTATCTCATAGGCAAGACAGTGATTTTCTTGCGCGTAGAAGGACTAACAGTAGCTTTCTGTGACAGAGGCATTGGAAAAAAGTATGCCTGTGAAAACCATATTTGTGTAAAGGAACTTGTGGTCTGAAATACCCAAAAGAACCACTCGGCATCATTCTGCTTGCTCTTTTGCTGTCCCTATTACTGCATTTCTGCCTTTGTTTTTGTATGTAAAATTCTTTAGCATCTAAAACTTTTCTTTGTGATGCAGTGGCACTCCCTACAAACCTGTAGGTCAGATTGTCTGGAACAGGAGCTTAAACAATTGGAAGAAGTTGCTCTTGCTTAGAGCTACCTACAGGCTTAATTGCTGAGGTTTGGCCACAAAACTTACTGCCCTTCAGCTCGTGTTTCGGGTGGCCCCTGCCCTGTCCGCTCCATTGTAATTGCCATGGGCATTTCTGTGATGACCATTGTTAAGACTCTGAATTAACATCTTGTCCAGTCCTGTTTGGTCCAAGTTGCTGAGGATTGTCTCATACTGCAGAAGTCAGGAGATGGCTTGCTCTCTGGTGAAATTAAAATGGGGCCATTAGAGTTGTGTTAGAGTAGATCTATCGATCTCTGGGGAGTCAGTACTATCTCTTGTTTCAATGCAGATGCGCCAGTCAAGTTCAATTTATTGGTTTTTAAAGCCTAGTTTGTCATCCAACACCAGGGTGTGACATGGCTGTAAAAGGAAGATGTTGTTTGACAGCTTTTATGTGTGTGTTGCAGCAGCAAAGTCCAACAGTCTGCATCTACTCACAGAACTTTTAATGCAGCTATAGTGTGAAAGAGGAGGGATTTTGTGTTTAGCTTGCCCTTTTTCCTTTCCCACTTTAGAGGCTGATGCAAGAAAAACTAGYTAAGAAAGAAAAAGAATTTACATTTTTAGTTAAAATCAGAATTGTCCCAGCAATAGTGTTTTGGTGTAAGATTGAATATGGCATTGAGTCATTATCTGATGAACTGTGTGGTGACTTTAATCTGTGATAAGCAGTATCATAGTAGAGATCAATCTAACAGGTCTTTMCTGTCTCTATTCTGGATCTGCTGCCTACCTGTTGTATCTGATTAATACTTTAAAAGTTCTACTGACCTGACTACATGTAACAGGTCCCATCCCAATGTGATGTAGTTCTGATGGCAAAAACCCAAGTTTGGATGCAGCTGTGCCAGAAAAAAAAAGTTATTTTCTAAGTGTTGGTTGTTAGAATGAGCATATGTTGTACTTAGTCAAGAACCACTGTGATGAGAGAAGAGAAAATATGTTATTTTGCCAGTAGGTGCTGTGGCTGGCTTGGCTTAAGTGGAGTCCAGCTGTCTTCAAAACTCAGTGAGTGCAGATGAAGCTTCAGCCTTGAAATCTGGAGACTTAAAGTCATAGAATAATTGAGGTGTGTAGAGACCTCTGGAGGTCATCTGGTCTGGCCCCTTGCTCAAAACAGGGTGAAATTTGTATTTAAATGACTTCTTCTGAAGGACACACTGAAAGCAATTGAAGCTGTTAAAGCCAGACTAGATTATATGCTTGGAGGAATATTTCAGCACAGGCAGTGGGTGGTAGTTGTACTCAATCTAGATTTGTCTCCTCTAATTCTTGTGATAACATTAGTGACATTTCAGAACTGGAAATTGCTGAGTGCTTTCAGCCCTGTTTAAGTGGGAAAGGAACTTCTGTTTCTTTGAGGGGATTGAGTTGTAGKTAAAAATCCCAGCCTGATCCAAGTGCTTGGAAGGAATACTGTGTCTAGGGAAGGGGGAGTTTAAAATGAGTACTGCCATGTAGATGGGCAAAGATTAAGGATGTTCAAAAGGGATAACAGTTTTTCCCCAAATCGCATAAATTCCCAGATGATGTAAAATTAATGTGAAATATGTCTTTCCATATGGGAAAGACATCCTAGAGGACTTGGGCTGGGGCTGTATTTTTGGTACTTCCTRTGTTTGGTTAAAGGCCTCTAATGAGACCAGAATTGTGGCATTATATCCTCTTTYGGAGGCTGCAAGAAATGGGAAAGCTCCGTGGCTATAGATCACTGACCATAAATGGAGAAATAAATTCACTTAAATGTTAAAGGGAAACAATGCCAAGAGAAACAAGCAGCTGTAGGAGTTTATAAAGAGCAAATCTCTTTGGTCAGCCTCTATTACTAGTTATGGATGATTAGTGGAGCAGAGATGATGAAGCGAAGAACTGTGTTTCTGGAGAGCATTTGGATTCCTGCTTTTGGGAAGAAGACAAGCTGAGATGCATGGATGGGAGAGTGAGGAGAACTTAGCTTGCCTTTTTATGTTGGACAGTTTTAAGCCCTCAAGTGGCTAAGTTTAGTTATCCAGGGAGGGGAGTGTCCTGACTGAGTCTCAGTGGTATCACGAGTAAGCCACAGAAGGGTTACCAGCTGCATCTAGTCTTGGTGAATAAGGTCCTGTCCTTGTATGTGGTCAGTCCATTGGCGTCAGGAGTAACGCTTAGATGTGCTTGCACTGTAGACCTAAATGAAGCCAGTGGATTTAGGAAGGGGTTGGATGGAAGGTAGAGCAGACTGTCTGCGAGCATAGACTATTTATTTACTTTTATTAAGCAYTGTTGCTATCTTCTATAAAACTTTAGTTTAATTAACGAAGGGACAAAGCCTTCTGCTTGGGCAAAGTTTATCAACATCTGGAGAGTGCTTGGCCGACGTTGCAAGGAGCAAAATGAAGACTTATTTGGGTACAGTGGAATCACAGGAGAGAAAAAAAAAAGCTGTTTTAGAGATGAAAGCAATAACAGTTTCTGGAGTAGAGAAATTGGTGCTCAACCCTTCCATTACTTATCTGATGTGAAGCTAAATTGACTTGGACCCCTCTTKGTTTCACCCTTCCTTCTCAAAGGTGAATGACATCCTGTAATTAAAAGCAAAAAATGAGCGCTTACACACATGTTGTTGATTTTATTTTTAAGTGACAGGTTTTTATGGTTGTCTGGGTATTTCTTTCTATTGATACTCCTAGTCTGACATTTTTAGATAATGTGGCCTCATCTTGGGCTTCGCGGATTCCAGTTCCTCTGCTGTGGTGTATTCTTTTATAGTTACAATTTTCAGAACTTATGACACGAAGTTTTCCTAATGATAGAACCAGAGCACACTGTTCTCTTTATTTATGCAGCTCCATTTCATTCTTTGCTCTTAATGTTATTTAGTCCAGTCTCATCCTCTACCTCCAAAAGTAGGCAATGACTAATGCTCCTGAGGAAGGAAGGATGAGAGAACCTTGGGCAGCCGYGGCTGGTGGACAGTATGGTTTTTGCCTTTCATACTATTCATTACTTTCTCCTTTCCATTTTAAGTTGCCATTCTTGGAAGAATGTTTCTTGTGCTGCCATCTGCCATTTCAGAGAAGTTTGGTGAAAAATTGGAGAGAGTTCAGAGTAAATATACATGAATGAGTCAAAATATCAATTAAACTCACTGGAAAAAAGAGATTTTGAAACTTAAGTGTTTTGATCTAATGTAACCAATGACCTTGCTGTGTTTTGAAAGCAACTGCATAAGCAAAAGGCAATTGTGTAATGCACTGTGTTGGGCGTRCAGGAGTAGCAATGGCTGGCTTGGCCATCGAAAGGTTGATAAACAGCTATTTTCTCCATCGGAGGCTTTTTATTTTATTTTTTGGGGGGAGTGGGTTGGGGACAAACTGAAGTGAGTTAGATTTGGTCTYGTGGTTTTTTTACTCTATCTGCTGTTGCCTTATAAGAAAGAACTTGCTGTGTTTTTGCCTCAGCCTTAGCTAAGGCAGCTCCACCTGATGAGCGAGGCTAGTGGATGTGCCTCAGCCCGTTATTCCAGCAGTGTCCAGGCTCCAGGAGCTTTTTTTTTTTTTTTTTTTTTTTTTTCCCTAATCATCCATTCATCTTGAGGCTCCCTTCACTATATTTTCTGTGTTGCTCTTAGTCTGTGGTATCCACTATGGCATTTTTCTCTTATTCTGAATTCCTTCGTGATTTTAGTCCTCTTCCAGCTACTGACTTCTGCAATCTTCTACATCTAGTTAAAAACACTGTTCAGTGTAGAAATGGCAGACATAACCTTTTTGGAAAGAAACCACCTGTAAGATAAGAATGAAATGTGCATTTATTGATCACATTTCCTGACTATCTGCTGGAGAGTCTTGATCTGAGCGCAGGAGCCAGGACAATGTAGGATGCAGTAGCCTGTTTAGAATCATAGAATCATAGAATGCCGAAGGTTGGAAGGGACCTCAGAGGTCATCGAGTCCAACCCCCCTGCTCACGCAGGGTCACCTAGAGCACGTGGCACAGGGCTGCATCCAAGCGGGTTTTAAAGATCTCCAAAGAAGGAGCAGGTTTAGAGCAAGAGGGTGGGTTATCAGCACAGGATAACTTGTGCTTTTTTCCCCATCAGAAAGTCTTCCACTGTTTTGCTTCAGATAAACTACAGACTTGAAGAGGGAAAGTGTGATTTTTTTTTTTTAGATTTATCTTTATTTTTATTTTTTTCCCTCTCCCTCGCTCATCAGGGAACGTTGAGCAAACACTGATGTCTTTATCTAAATTAGCAGAGTGCTCTATTATGGAGAATAGGCAGAAGTTGGATGCTGTGACTCATCTGCRTGCCACTGTCCCTTAAGTTGCCTTGTTCATGGCCTTTTACCCTAGGCACGCTGTCACGTGCACCGAAAACATGAAAAGTGCTGGAAAAAATCAAAACAAAACCAGAAGTTTAGCTTCATCTGTTAAAAAGAGAATGGATCCTTTTCTTTTTTTATGGTATTGCAGAGTAGCTGGGCTAAATTTAATTGAGTCTGGGGAACTGGGGCTGGAACAGGCAAGGAAAAGGGAACTTGTTAGAAACCTTTTCAGAGCACACATAGCAAAAACAAGTGCCAGCAAATAAACATCAGAAAATGAGAGGAGAAGAAAGAGGAAGAGAAAAGGCTTACAGGAAGACAAATAGAAAACACCACGAAAACAAATGCTTTAGAGAGTAGTTGGTATGGATTTGCAAGCCAGCTTGCAGTCAGCAACTGAGATGCACCTGTGTGGTCTTCACTCTCAAGCTGCCCCAAATGCACTCTAATCGTGTTCACTGAGATGTTGGATCATCTTTGGCCACCCCAGCATTGTGCAACTTGCCTGCTGAATGTCCTGCTGTTTGTCTCGGCCCACCCATGCCCTGCACCTGGCAGACCATAAGAGCTCAGTGGACCAAGGCATGTTAGCAACTGCATGAGAGATGGTTAAGGAACACATTGATGGAAAGACAAAACATGATGGAAATCCTGTAGGTCGAGGCTGTTTGCTTGCAGTCAGTATGGAGGTCTTGGCCATGGTCCTAGGGCTCATGTGCTATGATGCAATCTTTCATATGAGATGTCAAACAAGGGGTTGAAAACCTGTCTGAATAAAACTCCAGGATGCTTTTAGGCATAAGGAAAACAGTTGTCTTTGGGTGCCATAAGAAATTAGAGTGAAGAGTTGTCCTGTATAGCTCTTAAAGCAGAGTACACTCTATGATTTATAATCTTAAGATGTAAGTTGTTGCCCCAGTTTTATTGCCGTGTTTTACATTTTGAGGGCCTTTTTGCTCTAGTAGCCATCATTGTCTTGCTCTGTGAGTGCTGGTGTTCTCAGGAGAACCTGAACTGGTGGGGGTGTGATTCGTGTGCCACCTCCGCTGCTGTCACAGCTGGTTGGCTCTATGGCCCTGTGGGGAGGACCTGCCTTTCACTTCTTCCTTGCATAATGATGCTCCTCACTGTTAATGTGAGGTTGGTTGGCAGCTACATGTATGAGGAAAAGTCACCGTGTTCTTTATAACTCRGACTCAGCAGAGCTGTTGTGAGGAGGAACTGCAGATGATGATGGTTGCCCTTCTCCACTTTGCTCCTGCCGTGCTCCCAGTTGCCACATTTCAAGCCATTTGATGTAGGCTGTGCCACACAATGGACCCTTCCTGCAGCAGTAGGGATCGCAAACCAGCCATACTCACACCAAGAGGGTCGTGCTGTGCTAGGATGAGACACCTGCTTTGGGTCTAATGCTCGGCACTTGCATTGCAGTGAGCAATGGGGGTGGAAGATGACCTTAAACTTTCTAGCTCCTCGTCTTGCAGACTTTAAGTAGAAGCAGGAAACTTGTTACTCAAAGTGCACTTATTAGGCTGAAACAGGTACAAATCTACATACACGAGCTTTTAACAAGCACTGCTGTTGAATGAAGATACTTGCTTGGCCCACAGTCACTCAGCTTTATGGTCTAATAGCAAATTGCTAGGACAGATTATCCTTACAGGCTCTCATTGGGCTGCTTTTCCAGGTTTATGTCTAAGATTACCCCTGTGTGGTAAAGGGCTTTGTTGTTTTTTCTCTCCTTGTAGTTTGTGGGATTCACATGCTTTGCTGGCCAGGAKGAGTTTGGAAAACACCTGAGCCTTAGCTTCTGCAGCTCAGTCTTGACACTTCTAGTGATAACGGAGCACAGATGAGAGAAAGGGGAAATTAAACATTATGTTCCACTTTTTTGTCTGAGTATAATTAAATGCACTGTCAGATATATTTTAGTCCTACCTAAATGATCCATGTAATGCTGGAGTCTGGCTGCAGAACATAGTGTTATTTATTTGTCTCACAAGACAAAYGGAAATGTTAACTCTGAAGCACCAGGTGTAAGTCCAGTAAGGCATGGGGTGTTGATCCTTCAGCTGCATTCCTGAGTGGAATCGAGGGGAGGATAGTTGTATCACCTCTCTGCTGGTGGTAGGTGAAAGAGGTGACAAGATCACCCGCACGTTCACTTTCAGGCGCTCTCATGTCTCAGCTCTGGCAGAACGCACTTGCTGCTGCAGCTGGAGGCCTCCTCTTTGCAAGTCCAGCAGTGACGGCTGTGTTGTCCTCTTCACACCTGGAAATGCCTTTACGTGACAGCAGTTAGCTAATGTCTTCCCTGGCCCTTTGCRGTCACTGCACTGGTCCTTCTGCACACTTTTTGATCAAAACAAGTCTTTCCAGATTGCATCGCAGCTGCCTGTTGGTTTCAATGTTCTTGAGGAGTCCTAACATCAGTTCACAGCGTGGCAGGGCACTGGGGGGCTGCTCAGTTCATGGTGTCTTGTGTTTTTTGTGGGACCCCGTGTCACAGACATGCGGGATCCTCTTTTCCTCACAGTAACTCAAACCCTGCTTAGAGGAATAGCTCCTGAAGGTGCCGTAGGGCTGCCACTGCTGCCTTAGGACTGTGACTTGTGTGTGAGGCAAAGTGTTTRTTTATTGCAATTCAGGCCATTACGAACAGGTATTTTATGGACAACATTTTCATCTGCATTTTCATCTAAGTCCAGTTCTCAAAAGTGATGTAGGCTTTTAAAAAGGCCAAAGCCAAGATTGTCATAAATAAGTAATGATTTGGGCTGCTTCTGTTTTCTGTTACACAAGTTGAGACATCTAAAAGGAGCCTGGTTGTCAGTGGTTGTGGGTTCCTGGCATGTTTTCAAAACTGGCGTGCTTTTAAAATACCTGAAGCTGGGCATTCAAAAGTTGAGACATCAGGGATGATTAGCCACTTTTGAAAACCTTTTTCTTAAAAGTTTAAATGGAAGTCAATGGGACATGGGGTGGTAAATGACATGGGAAAGAGCACTGAAGTCATGTAAGGTGCATTTTTTGGAAGTGTTTCTGCCTGTATATGAGAGAACTTTTCCCCATGGCACCTCACAATTTTATATTAATGTACTCACATAAGCCCCATAGGGCAAAGTGAATATATCACCATTATTCTGATAGATTGTGGAACTGATAGGCTTCTCCGAGGTAAACTCTGAATTGAARAGTAAAATAACACTACTTTGTGCTGATATCACTGGCAAGCTCATCAGTACCTTACTGGGGAAACAAGGGTGAGTTTGTATTTTAAGCCCTATGCAGAAATAGCCRTATGCTTAAAGATAAACATGAAAAGTTTAACATAGTAGAGAATGTAATTTTAGAAATCAGCAAAGTGGTAGGTTCTGCCACTCTTATTTTCTCAGTCTAAATCCCTAATATATGTGTGCGCTTCTTGTTGTCTGTCTCCTCAGACCTGAACCATGTCTCACCCGTCCTGGTTGCCACCGAAGAGTACCAATGACCCTGTTGGCCACGTTCCTGCAAGGATGGAGACCACACATGCCTTTGGGACCCCCAGCATCTCGGTGTCCACCCAGCAGACACCAAAGAAATTTGCGCCTGTCGTTGCTCCCAAGCCAAAGTACAACCCGTACAAGCAACCAGGAGGTGATGGTAAGGATGTATTTTCTTCTTTAGGAAAGAACCACACCTGTAAAATTAAGGGGAGTTAATCACATTTCTGGCTTGTTCTTRTTTGGGTTTGTGGATGCCTTTTCAGATCATTCAAATGAAGACAAATCTGAAGGTATCTTTTACCCTTGCTCTGGATGACTACCCTCATGTTAGGTGCAGGAGTATTATAAACGATGAATAGGGAACAAATCTGACTTGATTTAATTAAAAGCAACTGTTCTATCTCTAAGACTGATACTTTTCAAGGAGTTTTGTTTGTTTGGTGTGTATTAAGCCAGGGAGGRAGTTGGGAATTCAGCAGCCTTTTCAGTATTAATGCTTTCTTTGTAGCCCAGTTTTTCTCAAAAGTAGGATGACTGAGGGGGTATAGGTGGTTTTGGAATGACAAGGCATGGGTTAAGCAGAATGGCTTCATCYCTGGTCTGTCAGCTTGATTCAGCCTTTTGTTCTTTCTCCTCTTTTGTGACAGGCTGTCGAATATGAAGTAATTTAATGATGTAATATGTGGATATTTATGCGACCGTCACAATAGCCTTTGGAGCTGTTATCTTAGCAAAACAATAGCCTCCCCATGCCCACGCTCCGGCCATGCTCTGCCTCCCGCTTGGAAAGTCCTCCCGTCGTGGTGCAGGGAGAGGCGCTGGAGTTGGGTTCCTGAGCTGCGGGCAGCCGGAGGGAGGGATTTCCCACCAGCAGGAACCTGCTGCCGGGAATGTCTGGGCTCACCRTGGGAAGGCTGCCAAAGGAGCACCCTGGTAACCCTTAAGTGATGGGAGAGAGTGCATCTCCAGCAGGGGAACAGGGTGTCTTTAGGAAAGAGTGGGAACTGTCTTTGCATAGTAATGACCTGTCTATTGCGAGTATTTTTCTTGATCTTTCTTGGTCAGAACCGAGTGGAAAGCTTTTTGCTCTTCTTGCATCCCTGCCCCCTTAAAAAAATCATCTGTATTCAAGATAATGGTAAAACAATTATTTTTCTTGTGACTTTCAATTTCAGATGTTCTGCTGTCTTCTATCTCCACTTATTTTGTGCTGGGAGCAATAAGATAAATGATATCTTTTATATTTTTTTCATGCCTTTTTCAACTCCTTGCTTGTTTTCAGGAAAACTTACAGAATAATGAAAAGACAAAGAAAAACAAAGTAGCTTATTAAAGCTCTCTCTTAAGCAATTTCTTAAAGTTAAGGACATTTTATAAAAAATGTTGGAAAATCCAGACTAGTATTTCATTTTTTTTCTCCTCTGCCACTCYAACTTCAGAGAATTTGGAACAAAAAAAGAAAATGTGTTGGAGGGGAAAAGCTCAGTCATATGCACCTGTTCTGTTGCCTTCAGTAACAAGACATTAGCAAGCAAGAGGAAGAGAAAGCCATTTGGAATTAAAAGTAAAAATAATCTATTTCTGAAGTGCAATAAAAATGTCATTTTTCAAACTGGAAATACTTATTTTTTAAAAAATTCTCTGAAAATTTAAGGTAATAACTGAAGATGACATCCTTTACTTAGGAAAACAGTTGTTGATCAGTGTTGATCAGCTGCTGGTTTTTATCAAAAATGTCAGAGTGCTGTAATTTTTTTGTGTTCTAATGATTGTAGATTTGACTATACGTGACTCAGGAACATTATCATCTTGTGTTAAATTCCTTGTTTCTTGGCAATTTGGGAGGGAGGAATGCTATAAGAGCAGAGTAACACCCGAGCGTTGCAGTCTGTGAAAGGGGAGACCAAGCTCCACCAGTATTTCTTACGGAGCACCAAGGATAAGATAACTCCCGGGAGGCATTTACCCTTTTTCTTCTGTGCCAGTCCCTGGCCTTGTCTGATTTTGGGCTTTTCGTGATCACATCGTCATTTGACAAGCCTTGAAGAGCCAAATGATAGCAAAGATCTCGTCGGGGACCGGCTTAGTGGTTTGACAGCAGTAACTCCAGCTTAAATTAATCCACTTTCAAAAGGTGACACACTCCTGGTTGGTGTCAGCAGCCAGTCCAAAGCCGTTAGCCCCATCGTATATAAATCTAGGAACATTAGGCTTCTGGGATCTGTCAGGTGAGGAGGGACAGCAGAGAATATTTAGCCCAACATGCCTCATTCACTTTTTATGGCTCTGTCGTCTCCTCCAGGCTCCCTAATTGCTTCTTCRATGACCTCAGTTGTTTTTGCAGCAATGATTCAGCCTGGGAGGCAGCTCTGTGCCCCACTGGCTACCTCAGCAAAGCAGCCCTGCTCATCATTTCACTTCAATTAGTTCTTCCCTTGCCAGGGGTCTTTCCCATCCGGCTCGCTATGAGCCGGYGGGGACAGGAGCTGCAGCTGCCCACTGGTCTCTGATGGGTTTTCAGCCTCCAGCTGCCTGCAGCCCCTGTGGAGGAGGCCAATGCTCGAGCCTAACGTGCTGCATGAAGTTGTCCTGCTCAGGAGGAAGGAGAGCAAAGGCAATATGGGAGGGAAGGGCAGTCCCATGGCCTCAACGGCACATAGAGTGTCCACCTACCTCGTGGTCTGGTGTGTCATTACCGCCTAATTGTGTCACCCAACCAGTTTCCCACTCCAAAGAGGCGGCAAGGGCAGGATCAGGGAATGTCTCCTGGAGAGCAGCAAATGCTGTTCCTGGTAGGTTCTTCAGAGTGTTGTTTTTAACGTTGGGGGAATGAAGACTCTGGCCTCATTTTTCTTCAGCGTTACTTTCTAGGCATGTTGCATGCTCAGAGGGTCCTTTCAGTGATCACATTAGTTACTTGGATACATTGAAAAGGCTGGAGAAGGGCAGCCAAGGGACAGGTCTGAATCGGGCCACTGTCTGTGCGGCAAGGAAAGGGCAGTATCTCTCCTCAAAGGCCTCTGCAGCAGACCCTGGTGCTTTTCTGGTGGCATTTCCTTGGTTTCTCCTAGTGCTGCCCTGTGTTTCCTCACCTTGAATTGTAGTTTTCCCCGGCACTTGCTTCAATGTCGCTTTGCAGGCACAAAAATCAGCCAGGAGGTCCTGATTAGAAGATACTCAACAGAATTTAAAATAAGCTGGGAATGGTTAAATGTCTAAAAAGAAAATGAAATAGAAGCAGATAGTGATTTAAAAAGCAGCAGCATTTTAATGTGGCTGGAAGCAGTCAAGATGTGCATGTTTTAGACTAGGTAAGTGAGCAATTTTCTCGGAGTTGCCAGCCCCCTTGCTGTTTGTTACAGTGACTTGCTGCAACTTGTTTCAAACTAGATTTGTCAACCCATCAAAGCAGAGACTGTGTCTTGCTGTCACATGGATCTGTTTGTGGCCCTCTGGGTATGACAATAATCATAATAATAACACGGCTCTGATTAATGTGCTGCATAAGTTCCTGCTGCATAGCTAGCTGGAGAGGCRGGCACAGCTGTGTTTTTATAGGTCCTACAAGCTTTGGACCAGACCTCTGTGTGCTAAAACCGTGGCCTGGACTGGGTTCTCTGTAGGATTTAGTGCTAGCATTCCCCGTTGTGACGTTTTGGAGGGAATTAACGTTACTCACCTGAAATGCTCCCGGTGGCGTGCCCGGGAAGGGCTGGGGTCTCTGGTGGGAATATGCCCCTTCCCATTTCAGCCTATTCCCAGGAAGCGGCGTCTCTGCTGGGGCCTGGAGCAGCGCTCGTGCCGTGGTCTTCCTGAGATAAGCATTAAGGTGGAGAATGGAGAATGTAGATGGTCCTTGGATGAAGCTAAGTGTGTCTGTGGATGGGAATTCTCCATGCTGGGGGAAGAGGAGTCCTAAGGTGGATGAGGCCTTCTCAAGTCCTATGTCCAACCAGGTCTTGTGTTTGGTGCAAAGTGCTTCCTCCTCCTCCTGTTCCTCGCAGGCACTGTGAAGCAACATGATTGGGCTCTGTCCTCACTGATGGAAAAAAGTCTCCAAACACGTACTGTCATCTTGAAAGAAGGCAATATTTAATTTTTGTTTGGTGCAACTCCTGCTGTTTTTTACAGTGTGGTTTTCTCTAGAAGCATGTGGCAAGCCCCAGTGTGTGTGATTGTGTATGTGCTGTTGCTGGTAGGGTTGAGAGATTGCTGGGTTTTAAGGGGGCTGCAGCAGCCAAGAGCTTCCCAAGAAAGGGAGTGAAGAATATTTTTTACCTGAGTTGTCAATTCAAGCGGGCTTTTTCTGCTGAATATCAACATAAGGGTTTGCCAGGAGGGGCAAGATGGACTGTCCTCCTATGTCTCCTTAACAAGTATTGCCTATCCTCCTTTCCCTGCCATTTATTTGTCTTCTCCTTCCCAACTTTCATGCTGAAAGTGGTATTTCAGCTCGGCAGAGCTGGGTGCTTGGGGAGATGCTGCCACATAGTTGTTGCCTTCTAAGCTGAACTCAGAAAGATGAGAAGGATTTATAGCTTGCAGATGAAGCAAATTCCCTTTGCTCCTCTTTTTGGTCCCAGAAAATGGGGCCTCAGCCTCCAGGGCAGGTTAAGGAGAGGGATTTGGCTTGGAGCAAGGTTGGTGTGTGCTGGAGCCCCAGCTTTCTGTGCTGTGGTGGGCCTGGCTCCTCAGTGCTGGCAGCTCTTGCCATGGCTGTGCAGGCAGCCCAYGTTAGGCTCTCGGGGTGCACTGTGTCCCCCATTGGGCTGCTGGGGACTCTGGTGCAGGCTCACGTGCGCTGCAGGGTTGGGGAATTCGGTGACAGGCGCTCCGTGGGAGGTGCTGGGACAGCAGTGCTTACAAGGTCAAAATGAGAGAGTTCAGAAACATGTGAACTCTATCATCAGGCTCAGGTGCTCGGGAAAGCGTGAGTCAGGGCTCTTCAGGTCATGAGATGACTTGAACACAGCAAGAAGGTCAGGCTTTGGTGTCATCTGCCTTTGCTCAGGATCCTTTTGGTTTCAGGCATTTCTTTTCATAACCGCAGAAGTTCTTTCCCTTCCCCTCCAAGCAAAACCCCACRGAGGTGGAGCAGTGCAAATCCAGCAGAAACGCCGTGCTGGTGCAGGTGGAGCACAGCCTCTGAGCTCTGGGAGGCTGCTCGCTGAGCCCTCTGAAGCTCTGGGTTTGGGCTTTCCATTGCAGCATTTACAAGCACTGCTGCAGCTCTCTGGGGGTCCAACAGAGCCAGTAGTGCCATCACACATGATCACTCAAAGGGGAACTGAGGAGCTTTGGCAGCATGGAAGGGGAATGAGTCCCTCCYAGCCTGCTGGGAAGTATTGGATCGTTGCTAGACACCTGGGCTCCTGTTCCTGACGAAGGTGGCCAGCTCTGCTGCCAGGCCTCCTTGGGAAGGGAGGTGCCAGACAGTGGAGTGGGAAGACTCAAGAAAAAGAAGAAGGAAAAAAAGCAACTGATGGTAAAAACCCCATGAGGCAAAGAGATGAGAAAGCAAATGTGGCTGGGGAAGAGCGATCAATGACAATAAAGCCTGCAGCTTTGTTTGGAGGACAATGCACCAAAGTAGGAGTGTCCCCAGAATTAAGAGATGTTCCTATAGCGCACATATCTTTGGAGGAAAAATAACACCTTGGAAAGAAATGTGGTTGAAGGCCCGATCTCTGTTGAACTTGCTGTTAAAGGAAGCAAGCTCCTCATATTCTTAGTGTGTGTTTCGTTCATAGAGACTGGTGAGTCGTGTTTCCCAGACTGAGAGAGATACCGCAGTGTGCACCCTGGCCAGAAAGGGTAGTGCCGGCAAAGCGTGTCCCAGGTCTGCTGCACAGTTTGTGGGCTCTCAAAGTGTTCGGACATGCTTTTCTTGCTTGTTTTCAGAGACTSCGAGCAGATGCTTTGCAGAATTATCCACCTCAGTTTGCACCTGGGTCCTTCTAAATGCAATAGTTATCAATGCTGATGTCTTCTTGT
This sequence comes from Nothoprocta perdicaria, assembly GCF_003342845.1. NCBI lineage: Eukaryota > Metazoa > Chordata > Aves > Tinamiformes > Tinamidae > Nothoprocta > Nothoprocta perdicaria. Next base: position 9,953,803 of record NW_020455643.1, read on the forward strand.
AGTAATCACCTCCTTTGGTGAATACCTGTTAAAGCAGGAACAGTTAATATGATTTTAATAAACTAAATGAAAGGGTGAGAATCAAAGCAAGTTCTTCCCTTCTCCCTTCTTTCCCTGGGCTGCTTGCAGATGTGGTGAATGACAGAAGGCTCCTGTGCAGGTCTTCCAGAATTTTGTTGATAACTTGTTTTTTATTGGTTTATTGATTCCTTTTATAAATCATCACCTTCTGTTTAATTTGATTGAACAGGGCTGCGAGTCATGAGTGAAACCTGGGTGCGAGAGCTGGCTCCAGGGCGAGAGGATGTAGCTGACACGTGTGTGTGTCTGCACCCTTATGCAAGTTTGCCTGGCCTTGATCCTCTCTTCCCCTCTCCATGTGTATGSAGGCTCTTTAGCAGGGGCTAATGTATTCCTTTGTGTCTGATAGCTCATGCTTCTATCAGGCTGATTTTTATTTCTTTTGCCTAGCTATACCTACTGGATCTTGKTTACAGCAGCTGCTATCAGCAGTTCTGTCTCATTTTTGAGGGTTTGGTATGGATTTATTGGAATAGACACTTAGTACGTCAGCTGTGCTCTTCCCTACCCTACAGTGTTGATGGTTCATAGAAGCCAAACAGGTCTAGAATCTATTCTGTACTTGGATGAGAGCCCTTAAAGGATAAATCTTGTCTGCCTTGGGAGATTCTGCTGAGTTTTTTTGTTATCCTGTTTGTGTATTGGTACTACAGCACAGTGAAGTATAATCCTTGSCATTGAAAGTGCTGTCTTGTTAGTCCTTTACTGAGTTTTCGTGGTGTTTTGTTCCTAATAGCTGTTATGATGGGGCTCCAGAGGAGTGTACTGTGTGTCAGTTGGGCTCTGGCAGTGCTTTGTGTGTGTGCTCAGCCCCAAACCAGCATAATGGGAAATAATGGGATTTAGTTCAATCTTCTTGCATTGCAGTAGRGGCAAAGACTCCCTATTTTGCATGTGTTGAGTTATGCACATGGGCAATTATTGCAGTGCTGATGATGCATGGGAAGATGTAAATGGTAAATTAGCTCCCGGATTTTCCAGAAAGTTTCTAGTGGAACCTGGTGGTCTCTGCTCTTGTCTTGCTCTTCAACTGTGCTCCTGGATGATAAACTGATTGATGTTCTTGGGAGGACAGTATCCCAGTGACGGGGCAAAAAATAAGTTGAGAAATGCTCTAACCCTTCTCTTGTGCCCATCATGCTCCCAGGATTGAGTTTGCAAAGAYTGAATGTGTTGTGGGGACTAAGAGGAGGACCACTACTGCTGTTAATTGTTCTGTGCCTAAGCATCCCCATTGATGCTTATTTTTTAAAGCAAGCTTTTTAAAAATGGTTATTAAATATTTTAAAATCCCTTCTTAATTCTTGTTCTTTTTATTCCATGTGGTTCTTGGGCTGTACAAAATGGAGCAAACGAAACAATACTTCATTGATTAGTGTCAGAAATGCATCACCCAGTTTCTTACAAAATACAGCCAGCAAAAATGAACTTGAAGCTCCAGGCCTCTCTGTGGTGGTTTTGTTACCTTCTATACAAGAGCATTTAAAGCAAAAACAGAGTCTCCCAAAGCTCCCAGAATAAAGCATAAAGGCAGGGGTTCCTCATTAAGGGTGGCTCGGGACCAGTTCTGAGCAGCCTTTCGGGAAGTCTCCATTGATTCCTCTCTAATGACATCCTCTTCCCTGTTGGTTAAGAACCAAGTGAAACCAGTTGGAGATCCATGGTGGTTCTCATTTGTGTTATAGTGGGTTTAAATTGCCCTAAGCAAGCTGAGCTGCTTATAAGCAGCATGAAATCAGTTGGTGCCTCTGTGGCCCCGGAGTAGCCCTTCCACTGTGTAGCTCAGGAAAAGCTGGTGCTGGTTGAACCTGCTGGGATTCGGCTGTTGCCCTTCTTGCTGGCAAAACACTGGCTTCTTGTTCTGCTGTTCCCCTGGCTTTTTGCCTCTGTTTGAATCTTGCCACTTGTCTTGCACTGAAAGCAAAAGCTCACCAGATGGAGAGGCAGAGAGCTCTGCCCTGTGTTCCACCACAGAGTGACTAGTGTCATGACTTGTGATTCTCACGAGAGTAAATAGTCTGGCTCCAAGCGCTCCCGTGGGTTTGACTGCAGCAGCCATCTCAGAAAGAGCTGTTACTTAGATTGGATAATAGTGTCTGAATCCACCTTTATTATTTTATTTATTATTTTTTAATTTTTTGGTGTGGTCAGATGCATAGGTCTGTGCTCTTGGTTTTGCTCTCAGGATGAATAATTATTTTCTGAAATATTACCTGTGAGAATGGGCCAGTGGGRAAAAGCGCGATGTAGAACAGGTGCATAAAAACTACTATTGAACCACAGTGTTTATCTGTAGTTCACAAAATGTCAAGTCACCAAAATGAATTAACAATTTTTACCTGTTAGAATTACAAATACTAAGCTTTCAGAGGCTTTGGAACATTCACCACTAATTCGGAAGCTTCTTGAAGTATTGCCTAGCCTTGTTTTTTCTTCTGATGAGTGGGACTGTGCTTCTTTGTRCTATTTGGTATCATAAAGCAAGTGTTGCACTCATCAGCAGGTAGATTTTTAATTTTTTTCTGCCATGCCTATTTTTTTCGTATTTGCTTTTCCCCCTTTCTGTCTGTTCTTYCAAGATACTATATTTAATTTTTCCACTTCATTATTTCAAACATTGAATAGTGATTCATCTTTGCAGTGGCCTGCTCTGTGAACCACAATAGTTTGGGTAGAATAAAGAAAAAGGGCAAAAAAAGGGAAGGAGAAAAAGGAGGCAGATCTAACATACACTAGAATGGAGAGAAGCCATCTTTTTATAACTCAAATTGCAAACATCTGTCATCGTCTGTATCAAACCTACTTTTTAAAAGATGATGCTTTTTTTTCCTCTACATAGTTATAAAAGTCTGCAGTGTCCAATCAAAGCAAGAGAGAAATGTTAATGCTGAAATAGCTTGAATTCAAGCAGGCAACACTTGTCCCTTTTATTTTAATCTAAAATTTTAATATCTTCCAGATGCTAGTCAGTTAAGTAATAACAATTGTTGTGTGACAGTTAACAGTCAACATTTCTTTTATTTTTTTGCCCTTGTTCACACAATGCAGGTCTTTTATACCCTGCAAACTAACTGTTATAATAAAGGGATTATACATTATATTTTTTCCTCTTCTCTGCCTAAAGCTTTCTTACTTTGCCAGACAGAGTGCTGCTAAGTCAGAACAAGCAATAAATGTCTATTGGGTTATATTACAGGTTGGTCTAATAAAAGGTTAGAAGAATGAATGAGCAACTCTTCAAGCCACAGAAGCTGTGCTTGTGGCCAGAGAGCAGGCATTTCTGGCAGCGAGCGCTGCGCAGTTACAATTTGCTCTAAATTTATGAGGCCTGAAATGCTCTTTATTTAAGTAAGCACATGGGTATGGACTGGGGCAAGAGCTGAGGGGATGGGTGAGTGGCGCTTGGTCTTGTATCCCTGACTCCCCCAGGCAGGGCTGGTAGCCAGAATGGCAGGGGTGAAGAGCAATGTGGGCTGGTTCCTAATAAACAGACATCCCTGTCTGCGAATTTGCCCTCTGTCTTAGTCCTTAGCGCRTGTTTTGGGAGGTTGTAGCTAAGGAGAAGAAGGTGCAAGGTGCTCTAGGATGGTGCCAGGTGTCTTGGGTTGGCGCTGGGTTTTCCCTGATGCAGTGATGTTGATGCTGGAGTTGCATGGCCATGGCCTCCTGTTCGTTCTTGTGTTTGCTCTGTTCCAAGGGACCCTCAACCCTCCCCAGCTCTGTGGGGTGCGGTGTGGATGGTGAGGGCACCATCTCGGCTCCAGAGAGGACAGTGCTGCCCAGGAGCTGGGACAGAGCGAGAGGCCCTCAGGGTGTTTGTCAGTTCTAATTCCTGTGGTAGGAATGACTAAGGAAAGGTTTTGGTTTAGTCTAGACATGACCAAACCTTACTAAAAAAGCTTTTCATAAAGAACATATCGSTAGCAGGGCAGAAAACTTGCTGCTGTGAGACCTGGAGTTTTTGTTGAGCACTAAATTCACGACGATATGCTGTGGAGGTTAGGAATAATTACAGTAGGAGAGGGCTATATATCTAGGCCACCTCTGTTGTGCAATCTCTCTTGAAAGGTTTGTCTTGAAAGRCTTTTTTGGACATTTGGCAACAACTTTGTACATCTGTCATTGCTGAAGTCTGATCCAAACCTGTGTTTGGACTGACCATGGCTCTTGCTTCAAAAGCTGCTGCTCGCACAAGCTGAAGGGGAGTGGGAAGGAAGGACAGAAAACCCCAAGTTTAAGCAATGCCAATAAATGTTATCTTTCCAAAAGGAGCTTTGATGGTAGTCCGTGATAGTGTTTGCAGTTTGACTTAAAAAGCTACTTCTTAGCAGGTAGTTTCTGAGGTAGCTTGTGATCCAGAGCAAGTGACAGCGGACCTGTTCTTCTGTAATGTCATCAACAAAGTCAGCTTTTCTTGACTTTTTACCCTGTGTGCCCTTCAGCATAAGCTCACATGCTGAGCTTCAGGTTTCCTATCTCATTCTGCTCAGCCCTGTCTCGTAGGACCCTTCTGCAAGGGACAATGTGTCAGACTCCAGCTATTTAAGCACATGCTGCAAGTGCTTGGGGAGTCCTGGTGGCTTCCACGGGACCACAGGGCACTTAGCTAGAACTGAGTTCAAGGGTKTTTTTTGTGTCCGGAGCAGTACAGCTCTGCTCTTGGCAGGACCGGATTACCTCCCAGCCCCTGAAGTGTCAGTGTCACCTTTACAATGTGCTGTTGACTTGTCCAAGSGAATGTGTTAACCCAAAGTGTGTTGTACATTTGCAAAGTTTTTGCAAAGGASAGCAAAAAGGGGATAATAACAGTTCATGAGCTACTTCCCAGGTAYGGTGAGAAGAGGAGTGTTTCTCAATAAGAACCCATTAATACTGCTCTGGCTGCCAGGCAGCGAAACATAGGAGGTAAAAGTCCATTCTTCCCCCTTCCCAGTCCTGTGATTTAACGTGTTTGAACGTGCACTTCAGAGGCTGGCGAAGTAAAAGCCCCCGGTTGTGCCAGGAGSCTCCGCAAAGGCCCGGCGAGCGCAGGGGCTGCCGAGTGCTAATCCGGTCCACGAGGCTGTAACGAGGCCGCTGCTCGCGTACRAGCCGCGCCGGGCTGTTGTCAGCACGCTGCCTTCGCCCATCACAGTAATCGGGTCATAAGAGGGAGAGAAGTAATAGTGTGTCTCTTAGCAACCAACCCCAGGAGAAAGAGAAAATTACTCAGACTATCCAGCCGGGGAAGTAGAAAGATGAAATTTTTCTGAAAGTCTGTTGGTAAGTGCTCAGGGACATCATTCTTTTATGTGTGGGATCCTTACAAGCTGAATACCCTGGTACTGGATGTTTTTGTTTATTTTTTCGCCATCTCCCCGGTAAACTTTWATTTTTAATTGGCCTTGTGGAGAAAAAAAAAGTTGGGAAAATAAAAAGCTCTGAGGGGGGGAAAAAAAAGAAAAAAATGGGTAAATAATTTTTGCATTGCCTTCAATAGTGCTGGAGAGGTGGGAGGAGAGGTCACTATGTCTCCGACAAGAGGTGAGGAGCGTCTCTGATGTCTGCATGTTGGTACTTGCCGAAGTTACTGTGCCTGTCAGCCCCTTGGTGGCCTGCTCAGAGACAGCTTGGAGGGTCCCCTTGGCATTGCTTGGGATTTTGAGTCACTTGAACATTAGGGACCACGTGCTGTGCTCATTGATGGCYGAACAAAGAGGTGGCTCTGAAGGTCTTGTCGGTCGAGTCCCTAAAAAGACCATGCCCCGGCAGAGTAGGGCATGAGGGAGGCTCGAGTTGTTGTCTGCCCTGCTTTGGGGCTATTTTAATGCCCCAAGGAGAGCGCTGGGYGCAGGGCTGCGCCAGCCTCGCAGCTGCTGCCCGTGTGCAGTGGGACAGATGATGCCTCCTTTCCCCAGCCGTGTCCGTGTCCTGACTGCCCGGCTGGAGCCCTCACATGGAGCTGGCAGTGGTGTCAGTGTCCGTGCGCTGGGCTTCACCCCTCTGCCAACCCGTTTGTATGAAACATGTAGGAGAATGGTGCAATACTAGGTATTTGTATTTGGTATGCAGGATGGAGATGGTCTTGGTGTGCTTGTATCTTGCACTTAAAAGATTTTTGCTTTGCTTTTTTTTCTGAAAAGGTGCATTTTTGTGCTCAGCTGGACTCCATCCTTTGCAATAGGGTATGGCAGAAACTTGGGGAAAAGGGCCAGTGTCTGGGATAGTGCATCCTGTGAGCAGGCACATCCATCCATGCATGTTTAACARAAAGGAGCAGGCCCTGGGACGACAGAGGCTTTTCCAGATTTGAGATTGCACCTTTAATACTATTAGGAGACACAAAGCCTATGTTTGGCCCTTGGTGCTGAGAAGACATAGAAAAAAAGCCTCATGTGGAGGGAAACAGACACCTTTGGGTCACTCATCCACCTTCTAATCTATGCCTTCCTTTGGCTAGCTTGAGTGCCCATAGATATATGTGGTTTAGTTAAAAATTGTAACCATTTCCCCAGCGTGGGAGTCCTGGATGTCCTTTGTGTTGCCCGGTCCRTGCTCTTGTTAGTACCCGGGTTTGCCCGAGTGTGTGCACCAGCTCCAGCTCAACCTATGGATAACGTCACAAACATCTTTCAGGAGAGAGTTGTTTAAGTTTTCCCAGACAAGGCTGACTTAGCATCTTATCCTAGAAAAAATCAGTAAAAGAGGAGAAAAAAACAACCTTGCAGCTGTACAGAATTAATAGCTTAGGAGCACCATCTACTACTGTCAGGGAAGCCTTAGATAAGGAACAATATTAATTGTAACTGCTCCCAAGCAGATCATAGAGGCTGCTGCTTTGCTGTCTTGTCATGAAGAAGAAAGATTTTCTTCCTTAAAAGTTCAGTAATTGAAGAGTTTCCTTTGCTATTTTTGTGAGTGCCAGTAAGTGATGTTTCCTGGAAATTTTCCCCCAACACTATAAATACCACCCTGGGGCTTACAAGGGTGACTCAGTTTGGGAAGTTGAACGCCAGGCACTTCCTCAATACTGCCAAGCAGCCCCCAGGCAGAGTGCAGAACTTCTGCAAAATGATTAATTCTATATTGGTTTTTAAAACTGCAGTACAATTAAGCTCCTTTTTGAAAACTGAACTTCTGTTGCTCAATCTTACCTTCCTGTGCCTGTCATGTTAGAGACGAATGCGTGGGGGTGGAGGAGACAAATCTGAAGTAGGCTTTGGCTCTGAGAAGTCAGTTGTAAATGGCATTTTGAGGTTCCATAATTTCCTCACAGTAACAGACGTATCGAATAGACCTAACTGACATTCCTAATTGCTGCTCTTTACTGTCCTGGACAAAGATCATTCTGCAGATCTTGGTTTTGTTGTTGGGTCCCTGCCTCCTCCTAGTCATGCTTTCCAAACTTGTTTCCTCTGCCATTTGAATGCAAGTTGAATCCTTCGTAATTCCTCATGTGATACTCAAGGAAAAAGAGGACTTTGCTGACTGAATCAACTCTGCAAGGACAGAAGGAAACTTGCACTGGGAGCTCGTTTCTGACACAGCTGCCTTAAAGATAAGTGAGTGTGTAAAGACAAGAGACAACACATCAGAGAAGTGTGATAGATGACATCAGAGCTGAACTATATCTCCTCCCACATAAGTGTTGACATGAGACCGCATGGTTGTAGTGGAGGGTCCTTCCAGCAGAACAAGCAGTTGAGTTTATAATGTGAGAATCCTTGACCGACTTCTCTTGGTACATGAGGTACTCAGTCTGGGCGTGCAAGAACAAGGCACCTTCCCCCAGCAGGGAGAAATGAGTTGGTGGTGGGAGAAGGGTTTCAGATTGGTAGATCTCCAGCTGCATCTTTGTAGTTTTCACTGAATTGTTCACTCCCCTCGTAAGGGACAAGAGTCTTTCGCATAGCTGCAGGAATGATTGTTTTGACTGTGCCGAAAAACTTCAGTATTTCAAACATTTGTCTATTCCAGTGAATCATTCTTGTTGGCCAGACAGAAAATACTTTAAATGTAGCAACTACTCCAAGGCAAGAGTTATGTGGCATGGCCAGAGCTGAGCTCTTTTGCCATATAGTCACTGTTGGACTTGTTAGAAAAATTACTGCTGCAACCACTGTGTTTCCACATTGAGTATATGGTGCACTCAAGATATCAGGATAATACTAATACAGGAATCATCTGTCTTGTTATGCTTCTCACATTGGAAGACCATCTTCCTCTTGTTTCTCATGTGATAACACACATATATTTAGTGCAGCCGGTTTCTGTGTGTCTGGATTTGTTTGTTATCCCTTTTGTCCTCTTGGGAATGTGGTGTGTATCTGTGGTAGGGAAACAAATAAAAGATGAGGTAGTGGTGAAAGATCAGTTTTTATTTGCCGTGTTGATTTTTATTTTCTYAAGAGATAATATGCTTCTCTAATATCTCATGCAAGTTGGCCATCCAGCTCAGCACGGTCTCTGGAGCTGAAATAGTCCATTTTAGGAATCTGTAGTCTAAGTCACGCACTCGTGTTTGGTGAACGCTGCCAAGTATTTAAGTGTCCAAGTGCTATGAATTCCACCTGTGAAAGTGGAGGTAATGCAAGTTGGAAAATCAGTGCCTAAATTTCAGGACCAAAAAGTCACATTTCATCTCTTGAAAGTACAGTTGTCACAAACAGGAATCTGCAAGAAGGGAATTATGAGGCTTCGTATTTATTTGGTCTCTTACTACCTGACCAAATATGCTTAGTTTACAAGTCCAGAGATCGTTTTTCTAACAGACCACTCCAGCAAATGTGGTTCTGATCTTGAGAATCAAACTCTGCGTCTTTATTTTATTTTTCTCTATTTGCTTTTTTGTGATCCAAGAGCGGTGATGAAGGTTCTGGGAATTTGGTCAGTGACTGGGATGGAATTGAAATCAGAGCTTTCTCTTGTAGCAATTTTGGCTCAGTCATGCACACAGAAATGAAAGCTCTTTAAAAGAGGAGCCGGAAAACTCATGAGGCATCAGAAGAAGCAGAAAGATGCATCTTATTTATATAAGCATTTAATTGCAAAATCTTTTGGCTACTTAGGAACATCATTAGTCAAGTCTATTGGAAGTTGAAGAATGTCTATTTGTGGAGACCAGGGAAGGTTTGATCGTCTCAGATTTCTTACCTTTTTGTTTTTCTTCTTTTTCCTGTATTTCAAGTAGTAAACGATTAAAACGGGTGTGTATTTTGAGAAGGAGTTTTCCAAAGAGAGCTGGGTGGTTTTATGCTTCTCATTTTTTTTTAACTCTTATGTGGAATAATCAGAGTTTGCAAGTGGGCCAAAAACAACAGAGCTTTTGTTGCTGACCCTAGAATTTTAGCATGGCATCTGAGCACCAAGGTCTGTTGCCCTTCATTCCCTGCTACTGCAGGTCTTGTTTTGCTCTGAGACTTAGGCAGCCCCGTTGCCATGAAGTTCRGCCAGCAGTGGCTACAGAGAGTGGATTTGCACAAATGCAGCTGTCCGGAACTTGCAAATAACTTTGTTATTTACACACAAGGTAGAACTGAATCCAGATCCTTCTTGTCTGGTCTGGCTCAGGAGTGCCAATGTAAAAACAAACAAAAAAGCAATAAAAAAACCATAATCTGAAAGGGGAAAGCATTTTTAGCTTTCGCCAGTAGCTCCAGTTCTTGTTGGGAGGAATCTGCACCAGGATACAGATGTGTTTACTGTGCAGATGCCAATTTTATATCATCATATATAAGGGCTTTTTTTATATTTGTTGGAAAATAAGAGATTTCTGTCTTTGATTAAATATATTCCTGTTAGGATTTGGAAGCTGCTGGCTTATTCACGTACTGTACTTCAGCTGTGGGCTTATCTTAACTGGCAGGGGGAAAAGTTTCTTTCTCGGTCAGCTTGCATGTGGAGACTAGTGGTAGGTGAAATCTCCGTTAAAGCTGAGTGTTCCTAGCTCTCATGTGAGTTAGCATCTCCATTTCCTTTGGACCATTTTAACAGGCAAAAATTACAAATTACAATTATGTCTCCGACCAGATAGAGTATGTGAGCTTCTTGAGTTGAGAGAGAGCAGCTTTAGCCCTAATGAGATCCTTAAGGAGCTTCCCAGATCTCCTGACCAGTAAGGCAATGATTGCAAAGCAGATGTGCTGTAGGATTTGGATCTGTCAACTGGCTCTGCTCTGTGCTGGGGWCTTAGGATGTTGCCATGAATGCCATGGTGAAACCCGAGCTGTTTCTCATCAGGTTGACATGTTCTTCATTGTCATTAGTACCTGCTAGGCCAGATACTGCTTTTCAGACTCATTGACACGTTGCCTGTAGTATATAGCATGTCATCAATCTCCCCGTGAAGTTCTAAGTAAACATCCCTGGGTGGAATGAACAGATCATCTTAGTGACGTTTCTTGTCATCTAAACTGTAATTCATTAAAAATTGAATGATTCTTTTGCTCTGGAGGGGAAAAAAAAGAAAGCTGGCGCCTTCCTTTAAAGTTTCTGTCTTCTGTAGTGTTTGGTGATTTTTGTTTTGTTTTGAGGGTTTTGATTTTTATTTTTGAGGAAATCAAGCTGATAAACTGAAAGAAAAACATCTTTTAACAAAAGCTTGAGTGCTTCTGAGAACATTTAAAACAAGGATGACTAGAAATGACCTTTCCATCCTGCAGCGAACTTTGAGTGTATTCTCCCTTCGGCATTTCTAATGATAGACTTTCCATCTGGTCTTTGCTTAAAAGCTAAGATATAACTTTTTTTTTTTCACATTAAAACTGTGCATACTCTAAAATTAATCTCCTTGATTGTTTCACTCCGGGAGAGGAGTACAGACAGCCTGGGAATATTTGTTTATTTTTAGTAATTTCATTCAGTCCTCCTAACAGAAGATCCCTTTGGGCCCAAAYCATATAGTTTCTGATTTGGAGAGGAACCTTGGATTTCTCTCTGATTTAAAGGAAGTTAAACCTTTTAGAGAAGATTTTGAACAGAAATGGATGAGTTGTCAGTGGCCCTGTCAGAGGGCATGATCCAGATCAGTGTGGGGGGATTTGTGGTCATGTTAACTGCTACTGGTATTACCGTTGTTCTCAATATTGCAGATTCCCTAGTCACAGTTTACCATATTGATTCCCCCAGAGCTGAAGAGTGAAATCCTGGTAAATGAATGCTTTGGGGAAGACGTGGGGCTCTTGTGGGATGTACCGCATGGGGCCATTCAGCCTCTTCTCAGCAGAAGCATTGGGGCAAGCACTTGAACTGATGTGGTGCTTAGCAAAGCATTTTGACGTGTGTCTAATTTGATACATGCTTTCCGAATCCTGATAGGACTTAACATTTAAGCGTGTTCTTGAGCTTAAGCGTGTTACTGACTCTGTGCCACATGCAATCATGTGCATAAGCGTGAATGAAATGTTTCTCTGGATCAATATGGAAACTCCAGAGCGACATTTTCTTTCTCCTTATGATACCAGTCATTACTGCATGAGGTCTTGTGCCCTCTCCTGCTCTCTTTTCCTTTTTTTCCTCTTCAGCCTTCCATTTGACAAAGGCCTTCATCATCTGTAGCGGTGCGGGGAGCAGAAGATAAGCCCATGAGCAATTTGTGTTGCTATGAAGAACTGGGTATGGGGCAAACACCTGCACATATGGTTTCTAGACATAAGACCACTCTGTAGAAAAACGGGTTGTTTGGGGCTCTTGGCAGATGGGTGCTCTGTGAAGGGAACTGGCCTTTTTGTTGCAGGTTCTTCTGTTGACCCAAAGCCTTTAAAACAATGGGAGGGAGAGAAAGGATGTTGCAAATAATGGAAGAGAACAATTCTGGCACATGGAGCTTCCTCTTCAGAAAGCGGCTTTTCCCCTGGGGCAATATATCTTGCATCTTATGGGAAGGAAATCTTACAGTATAAAAGGAAGTCTGAACTGCTTAGCAATGAATTTAAAAGCCTAGAAGTTGGATTCCTTTTATGAAGTGATAATATGGGTCCTGTTCCAGTATTTTAGGGAAGCTCTTTTAAGATGCATCTCCAAAAATAGGAGAACTATGGGAGTAGTTTCTTTAAAATAATATTTGTATGCGGCTTATGTTAATATTCCTGCAACCGTAGGGGATTTGTGCGCAGCGAAACTGAGGTACTTAAAGAACAAAAGCAATGGAGACAATATCTTCAGTCAGTGCAGCTCACCAGGACAACGTAGGGAGGATGCCTTTAAGTTCCTGGCGATGATGCTGACGCAGGTTCAAGTGGTCTCAGGGCTGTCATCCCTTGCATGTGCCTATGCCAGCTCCTGAGGGGCTGCCCTGCCTCCAGGAATAGCTGGCACGTCACAGTGCCCTAATTAGGCCCCGTTTCCTCACCACAGCTCCTGCACTGGGGCCACTGAGGGAAGGCGGCAGCGCATCTTCTGCCGGCTTCGCTCTCCGAAGGAAGGGTTGTTCCACCGGGCCTGCTCTTGTGAATGTACAACTCTGTTTCTTGGTAATAAGTAAGGCCTGGCCACGTCTTGCCAGACCTTTAGCCCCTCTGCTAGGCTCTTCCCTTTCCCATTCCCGGGGGAGTGAGCGGAAGGGAGAAATTGGGGCTGATTTTCTTTGTGCACAAATGGTGAAGTGGGCCGGGTAGTTGCAGTGGGCATATCCAAGTAGACATATTTTATGCAAAACCTAGCAAGTTAACAACAAAAACAAGAAAAAAGAGYGAGAGACTGAGTACCAGTCTCTCTCAGGGTACCAATGCAACTGACTTTGCATCCACCAGAACTTCCCTTAAGCTGCAGAGTAGATAATTGAAGGGGAATTTTTTATAAAGGCTAAATTGTGTATGGGCATGAAAAATTCAGCAGGGAATTTAAGCCATTTCCAAACCACATGAAACATTAAACATTTCAGGCAAGAATAGCTTGAAGATGGTGTGCATCATCCCAAGCTTTAAACAGTCATTGGATTTTTGTCTTGCAAATGTTAAATATATAGTACAGGAGAGAAAAAGCAGGTTTTATCTTTCTCACAGTGGGTACAGACCCCCTTTGAAAGATTTTGCTTGCTCACCTGGCACATACATTTCTTTACCCATTCTAGCTGGACAATCTTAGTTGCAGTTTTTTCAAGAACCAAAAGAATAAGATCAATACCATAATCACAGCGTGCTGTTCTGTGCTTGTGATCGTATAGAGTCTGGGGCTCTAGTTTGAATGGCTCTTAAACTAGCCATTTAAATCCATTGGAATTAAAGATTTTAATCAAGCAAGATGTTAATCATCATGGTACAATTTGATATCTGTGGCCTGCTAAGGACAGAGACCAAATCTTGCAATTTCTTTAAAGCAGAGAATCCTGCTCTCGTGTGGTCTTCAACAGATCATGGGATACTGGATTTTTATAGCTAGGTTATAAGTGTGTTTTTCAAGACTTCTATAGGAAGATAAATGTTGGCTAATTGCAGATCATTCTCACGTGTGTTCTTGATTTCTTTGTGTTTCCTTGACAGTCCAGATACTCAAACACTTCCCATTTTCTCTTTGAATCGGGTCATTTTGCTCTTGAGTGTCTTTCACTAAGGAAATGCGGCTGTGATTGTTTAAATCCTTGAGAAATGAGCTTTGCTTTTGGAAGAACTACAAGAAACTATAAAGCAGTCACCTGGGATGACTGGATGCAGCAAGGCATGTGTTGCAGTACTGCAGTGATACTGGTGATACGTGAAACCTGATGGTGGGACTTTGCAGAGCCATGGTTGTCTCTTCTTTTCTAGACAATAGGGCCACCCCTCTGTCAAGTTCATCTTCTTGTAGTAAGGTTTGTTCTCCTAGAAAGCTTTATATCCTTAAATATCTCCACATACCCTCTCACCAGGACACACAGTGTATTTGCTCACCCTTTCGCTGKGAAAATGCCATGTTACATTGTGTGGCAGCAACACACATTTTTGTTTTGAGACACGAGGATAGTGATAGTTCTTGGCTGCAGGGGCACCACCTGGGTCATGGGGAAGAGGTCGTYCAAGTGCTGGGTAGAGTGATACAAGTCTGCTACAGAGAGCACCAGCCTTTGGAGGAGCTGGTCTTTTTTCCTTGCAGTATTTTAGGAAAAAAGTAAAGATACTAACTTCAAAACTTTCCAAAATTGGTCCACAATGCACTAGTAAACAGCTGTGAATTCCGTAAGTTTTGTGATTCCTTAAGAGAGTCACATGATATTAGGATATTGCTGCAATTTCCATTCAAAGCACCTGCTTGGGCTCTGTCCATCTCTTGGTGCTCGTTAGTGAAGTAAAGCTTGATGATATTCCTCTTCCTGTGGCATCTTCTAATGGAGGAGAAGGTCTAATCCTACATCTCACTAATGCAGGGTCTTCTCTTTGAAGGTGGGACCAGCCATCCACTCATTTCCAGTCATGCCAAGTGCTCTTGTCTTCATGTTCCCTGCTGTAGGCCTGGCCTTCTAGCACGGAGAGGCGCCAGCCCTACAACAAGCAACGTGTTTGTGCATTGCTCACTGCAGACGTCAGGCCTAAGAACAGGATCGAGGTTTGGGTCCTCTAGAAGATATATCTTCTTTTCTTGTTCCCTGAACACATACTCAAGCAATATGTACCTTTTTAAATATTTTTATGAGCTTATTAATATTGGGTGGAAATTGAGAATGTAGATCAGTCAGAGAACAGTGTATTTATACTTCACTGCAGCATGGTTGAGGGAAGAAAAGTCAGAAAAAATGAAAGAACATTTCTCACCTAACCTAATCGAATTTATTGCCTTCATCTGTCTAGCTACGAACTCTGAGGTAAAAAACAAAACTAAGAGTCAAGTTTTCAGAAATCTGGCCTTGAAACTCTAGCAATATGTTACTAGAGTTTGCTATCGTCTTTTTTTTTTCCACAGCATTTTTTACAAAATCAAATGTCTGGCTTTTCAAACAAAACCACAATCTTTGCAGAAGATTTTCATTTCCTTCCACGTTTTTCCTTTTAACCATATCCACAAATATTTCAGTAATTCATTTTCTCCAGGCTTGGTTAAAGATAAAAGTTTTATAATTCAATCTGAAAATGATCTTGCCCAGTTTCTCCACAGCAACTGATTTCCCTGGCTTTTGGAGTGATGTTTTGCCACGGCACCCCCTCAGTTATTGCACAAATACTCTAGTACTTTTCCTTGGGAATGGAAGCCCTGTACACCGAGCTGTGGTGCTGACAGAGCTACTCGATTGATTGACTACCTTCTTGAATGGTAAGGAGCCTAAGATGTGTGTTTGAGTGGCTACCAATGTCATGATCAACCATAGGAAACGCAAGGTGGAAGCCCTGTTTTCCTTGAAAAATGGTGCAGGTTCCCTAGTGCCACCTTTTATACCCAACTTTTGTTCTCAGAATAGACGGTGTGCCAGGGTTTGTTCAGGGAGTGGAATTTATTTTACTGAGCGTGTCAGTGTCAAGAATATGAATGTGGTTCACATCTGGTTGAAGTTCTTTCTATGCCTCTCCAATTCACTTCTACCTCTCTGCCTTTTTACAKCTTTCAGAAGTGCCCATAAGGCCTAAGTCCTTTATACCATCCCTTTTCCTCACTAAGCAGGTCCTCCCTCGCGTGATTTAAGATGCTTCTGATGGAAAGTGACACAAAAATGTGCAACACCACTTTCTGGTTTCATTTTTCCTAGCACAGTTCTCTGAGTTTTGACTGGCAAAGGGGTGGAGAGGTGCTTGGCAGGGGATTTTGTAGGATGTAGAGAACATAAATGGAGTCACTTCTTGAAAAACTCAGTTTAGCATCTTGTTTCCATCTTGTGTCTGTGAATAACTTGTAAGCCAGGAAGTTAATGTAAGAAAAGCTCAGCTACTTTGCTGAGTTGTGTGAAAGGGGTATTCAAAGAGAATTCCTGCTTAAAATATGGTGATAACTGTGTGTAATTCCATTTTTCCTCTTTGGTACTCACTTAGCTGGATCACATGACATTTATAGCAGGTACCACCCAAGGGAAACAAGGTACCCTCTGCATCATGGAGTACAAATTATTTACTTTGAAAGAAGAAGAGAGAAAAATATTCTGTTTATGCAACATGTGGTTACATCTAAGACAATTAAGGATTAGGGATGTAATTTATTATTTGACTATTAAATTGGTGGGAAACAAAAAGAAAAAGTTTTATAATACGAAGAGTTTCACATTATAAACTCTTGCTTTTCAGCTCCTCAGTAGCATTCAGTAATGGTGGTAGACAGGAGAAAGCCAGTGCTCTTTGTGTTGCACAAAACAGTGCACCAAGACACAACTGATGAAGACACATGTTCTGCTTTAATATTTCCTGTGTGTGGATATTTATAAGAGTTGCATGGGAAGGGTGGAAAAAGAGGAACTGAACAAGCCAATTGAGAAATCAGCTTTTTGATCAGTTGATCTGTGAGCTTATTTGCATTTCCCATTGGTGTTTTTGTTCCAGTATTTCAAGCCTTGAAGACTGTGTAGAGTTTAGAGCCTCAGGGAGGCCACCGACCCGGGAGGTTTCAGGCCCCAAACCAGATTGGTTTTGATTGTGCCAGGCAATAAGAGTCAGGGGGAAATAGGTTTTAATCCAAGGGAAAATGGTCTCTTTCAACAACTTCAGTGTCTTCCTTTAGTAAATTAAAGCATATATCAAATCTTGTCAGGAGCTCTTAGCAGTGGACAAATGAGCTTAACGCTATAATCTAATGAGTAAATAAGTAACTGTTTTGGTTTTGTTTGGAGTTGGGCACGTTGCTGCTGGTGTGTGGCCTCCTGAGGGGATGGAACCTCCAGGACCGTTTGTGCTTGGCTGTGTTGTCTTTGCAGCAGGTAGTGGTTGAAGTCTCCCGTGAGAACCAGGGCCTGTGATCGTGAAGCTACTGCTAGCTGTCTGTAGAAGCTTCGTGGACTTCCACTCCCTTACCAGGTGCTTCTAGTAAACACCCACAGCAGTGTCTCCCATGTTGTCCTGCCCTTTAATCCTTACACCTAAACTCCCCACTCTTCATCCACCCTTAGGCAGAGCCAGATACCTCCCAATCACTCATGTGGCGAGCAGCTCTACTGCCTTGTCTTCCTGGCCTGTTTTTCCTAAAAAGTACATAGCTATCCATGGCACCGGTGCAGGCTTGCAAATTATTCCACTGTAGCTCTGTGACTGCAATGAGCTCATGGCCCTGTGATGTCCACAGATCTCCACTTCCTCCTGTATATTCCCTGTGATGTGTGCATTGGTGTACAGGCATTTCAGGGAGGCAGTTGAGCCTACAGGCTTCCCAGGTTTCCCTCCAAAACCCTGTTGTCAACGGCAGCTACTGGTTAACCTGCAATATCCATCTCCTCCTCACATCCTCTCCCCTCAACACCAGGGTTGAGAAGGAAGCAACCTGAGCTCCTAGACGCTTGACCGAGATCTCTAGGGCTCTGAATGTTTGATTGTTCTCCAGTTTGGTAGTGTTAGTGTCCACCTGGAAGAGCAGCAGTGGGTTGTAGCCTGCAGCCTGGACAAGGCTTGGCAGTCTCTCCAWGACAGAAGTATGAATAATTAGAAGAATAAGTAGAAGAATCAAAATGCAGACTTCTTTACAGATACCTTTTAGTCATGACGTGTATYATAAGTGTAGAGCCTGTATGACGTTTTGAGTAACGTGCATGGGAGAAGAAATCTTTTGATTGTATAAATCTTGTCCGTCTCTCATCCGCTTCGACCACTGGGGCCATGGGAACACTGGTTGCGTTCTGCTGGGAAGGATGATGCAGATAGGTGTCTTCGGGCACCAGCTGATTAAAAATGCAGCCTTARCAAATAAGCATTGTTTTCATGTCAGGATTGTTGATAAGGGACATCAGTGTGGCTGAGGTTTTGCATAATTTGGGGAGCTAAGCTTTTGGTTCGTAGCCATGTGCTAATTACTGCCTTTGAAGGTGTCCTGAGCGGGAGGTCATCGAGTTCTAACGTGAACCAAAGACGGATGGGATTTTCCCCATCGGTGGCCACAGGCTGAATGAAAGATCTGTATGCTGGGGACTAAAAATAGCACCTGTATGTGGTAAATAAAATTGCTCAAGAAAAGCTGAGTCATCTGAAGTGAGCCTTGCCAGGGGTGCCAGCTCTTTGCTGGCTGTGGCCATGCCAAGCTGAAAGGGTTTAGGCTGGGGGTCTAGTTCCAGTCACACTGAAGGACCTGGGTTTTTTCTATACCATGATAAAGGCACAGGTGCCTCCCGCACATCCCTTGTTGGGTACATCCAGTGTTGAGCGTACCCTTGGAGCACCTGGGAGCAGTATTAGAGGGTGGYTTTGCAGCCTGAAAGGGGACCAAGGTGGCCCCTGAGCTGCTGTCTTGGCTCTGACACGCAGGCCAGGAGAACCAGCCTTAGACCAGCCTGTTGGCGCTCTTCCACGTGGCTCCTTCCTCCCCATCGGAGCCTCATCTGCTACCTCTGAAAGCTTTTGTAGCTTATTCTGGCTCTGGCAACACTGGAATAAATCCAGAGCGATTCCAGTGGAGCTATTTTGGATTTACGTTTGTAGTAGGAATTGCACCGAGAGGTTTTAAGTTAATCCCACGGTCATTCTCCCTCTGTATATTTAAACTCAGAAGTTAATTAACATTTGAAAGTTCCACAGGCTGCTGCTTTCATTATCTCGGGGAGCTGCAGCWAAAGCGGCAGGCTGGCGTGGTGCAGATGGGAGCAATCCCAGGGAATTGTTCCCGACTGATCCGGGGGGCTGGAATATGTGGATGATGCAGGTGAAGGCTGAGATGAGGAAGTATAAGCTGCCTTGGTACATGTTGCCTATTGACTTTGCATGTAGTAAACAAAATTACCCGATGATTGTTGGCGGGTGTTTTTTATTTGAAGCGCATATTTTAAGCAGGGCTGCGATTCATAGCCCTGAACTGTAGGGGACTAATGTTCCTGTTCTCCAGCTGGGAGAAACTAATTCAACATCTTGTGTTGTAAACACTCACTCATTTTAACTGATTACACCTTCAATGTTCCTCAAATCACTAAAATTACTAATTGCTATTCCTTACACATCAGAGAGTGAATCCTGAATAATTAACCCCAAATAAAATTAGATGAATTGGCCCTTTTAATTAGAATCCCTGCTGCTGTTTGTTCTGAGCTTCCTTTTCTTACTGTTAAGAGACTTTTAGAATGATTAAAACTGTTTAAGACTTAAACAGTCAGTGACCTTTTAATACAATATAAATCCATAAAAGCAATATTTCAGCTAGCAGGTGGTGAAGTAAATTTTTAGTGCAACTACCTGACAGATTCAGTATTCCTTTTTTAGATGCTGAGAATGAAATTAGCCAGTGGTGATTTTTTGTTGTTGTTTTTTTTCTCCTCCTGCTTATTAATATAGTATTTGATTAGCAAAAGTAGTTCAAATGGTGGGATTAGTGATTGGTAAGAGAGTGGCAATTTAGACAATGTGTTTGGTTGGTGGAACTGCCTTATTATAGAAGTCACAGACCAGATTGGTGTAGTTAGGTAGACTGTCTAGTTGCATGTAGTCATTTGATAGCATCATAGGTGCACGTGTGGTGTCCAGCTAACTCTCATGACCTGTTCTTGTGTATTTTTCTCATCCAGGATTATGTTGATAGCCAGGTGGATATACGAAAGCAGTCATTTTAGAGACTTAAAGGTTTGGAGGATGCATGGTTTGGAACAGGATGCATGTTCACATCTGATGGTCTCCAGGTCACATCTAGTGACCTAGTAATTCTCTGTAAGATGTTTTTCAGTGTCACTTTTGTGATATAGCTGGAATATTCTGCAGGGTGTTGTATTTGCCACTGTGGAATATAGTTACAGGAGAGGAGTTTACAGTGACCTCAGTCAAAACCCTTTTAGCCCAATGCCAGATGATATAGGGTCTAAGCTAAGGTCTTAAGCATTTCTCCATAAATAACCCTCAAATTGCAAATTTTGTCTCGCTGCAGTAGAAGTTAAATATTTGACCAGGCAATGCAAGCCGACTGTACCCGAATGCAGACCCTTTGGCTCAGGGCTGGAGCACCCTGAGAGCATTTTGTTTCATTCCGTTCTGAGTCAGGGGAGAGCTTTGGTCTTCAGGTGATTCAAACTGTCTCTGAACCAGCCTCAAGAGTCAGAAATGACCCAGCTGGTGATGATAAAGGGTTACTCATGTTTTGAAGGACAAAAATGAGAAACGTCTGGGCATGTAATCTTCAGATGTCAGCCAGAGATCTGGGAACACCAGTGTGAATCCTGTCTCGTTGGTTGATAGATTTCATTAAGTTATTGTTTCAAAGAAAAATATGATGTTTTGCTTTTCTGAATGTTTTTCCCCCGCATGGTCTCTTCTTACTAAACAAGTGGGACCTTCTACATGTCTAGAAGTTTCAAAGCTGCAAATCCTTTTCATGTCTAAACAACAGTGTCAGTCAATGGGGGAGGCAATTACTGTGTTGCAGTTTGTTTGTTGACTTGCAGATGCATCCCCCCCAAAACAAAGGCTGGAACCATAGGGGCTTGATGGTGCAAAAAAAAAAAAAAAAATAAGTGCACTTAAGAATTTGAGGGCTGGACTGGAAGCCAGAAATGTGTTTGGTGCATGAGGCTGGAAGTTTATCACAKCTTGTCCTTGCACCCATAAGGCAGCAGGCATCCAAAGACAAATACCAGAGTTTCTGTTCAGCTTAATAAGCTTGTGCTCGCGTAGGGTCTGTTAAGGCTTTGAGCAGTTCTTTATTTGTACACTTGGAAAGTTCCACAATGAAATGCTTAAATCGCTTTGGGAAAGTGCAAGGAGAAATTTTGAGGGGGAGGTTATAAACCTTGCAAATGCATTTGCATGGCACAGATTTGAATGAAGCCAGGAGAYGTGCCGGGCCCTGGGGGACACTTTCCAGCAGAGCTGTGGTTGACTGACGTAATTTTTCTCTTCTCATGACTCAATTGTAAAATATTGGGAGAAGGAATTAACAGCCCTCTCGGTGTCAGCCCTCCGTGTTGCCTCTGGCTGGTGCTGAGGGCGCAGGAACGGGTGCTCTGCGCCTGCCACCGTGTTACCAGTGGCAAGGAGAASAGCACAGAGCTGTGGTTTCACTGTGCATCGTATGTGAAATAACTGGGTTGGTGAGTTTGTTGCATGGTATGGCCGGTTCATAGGTTGACTCATGGTCTTAACAGCTGTAAGAAGAAAAGAGAAGCTGGTGCAGCACTGAATGTTGAGATTTTTTTTTTTTCCCCTCTGGTCTCTTGATAATCGGTGGTGGTTTCTCATTGATCAAGCTGGAGATGGGCTGGGGTTGAGGAAGAGGTGGTGTCTGGGCAGCCATGGGAAGGAGGTTGCCTTCAGATSATTATTTCACCTACCTTTAAGTATAAGTCAGCTTCTAGAGATGCCTTCATGTTGGCATGTGGGGGGAACGTAAAGCAATCAACTCRTAACTGAAGTACCTTCCAGTGTTCAGTCTGGTGCTGAGCGAACTGACCAAAATGCTGACCAAAATGGGTTGAGGGAGTTCCTCCCTTACTGCCCCATCTGYATCCCTGTTTCTTCCATGAGCCAACTGAAAATGTAAGTTGTTTAGGACACAGAGCCTGTGGTCTTTGCACGCTTCATTCCTGCTGCCCAAGGGAGATTTATAGCAATGTCAGTAATAACAGTATAGTAATTACCTTCCCTGCTACATTCAAGAAAATGTTCTCCAGTGAATTCAATTCAGACAGAATCAGGTCCTATAGCTGTGTGTGGAAAAGGGAGGCAAATGCGTTGAGAGACTAAGTAACCAAAGCTGTGAAGGAGAAAAGTCCATCTGTTCACAGAGGACCAGAAAAAGGCCAAACATCTGCAAGGTCCATCCAGTTCATCAGGCATCTGTTTTTGCCTTCCCCGTCTAAAACCTTTCCTGTTGCCCTTTTGGAGAACAAAGCTTTAATGAACGTAGTGGATTGGGTCAGTAGAGCTTTGCCGAGAGGTGGTAAAGTCGACTGTCTACTACTGTGATGGAAGGACCTCTMTGAAAGGGTGTTGCTCCTTGTTTCTGTCTTTCCCTCCTTCTAGCCAACCTTTTTATTTTGGGAGGAATAGGTCTTCCACAACTGCAAAATGGCATTTTCTTCTGTGATTATTACAATAATTGTCTTCATCTTTCATGCCTTGAATATTCTTTTACTTGAAGTTGAAATCACTCTTGAATAATTTCTATTCTTGAATAATTTCTTCTCTACCTAAATGTAACTTTGGTGTTTCTGAAGTATTCTAGTAAAGGAGCATGTCTGACTACTGTGCAGTGCTCTGCAGGGAGATGAATCTTTGGCTTTGGAGCTGGGACTAACTGGAGAAACTGCATGTGAGGAGCAGGCTTTGGGAAGTGCTTATTCACTGAAGCTGAAGCTATTTGCAAAATCACTGCTTGGTTGGAGTTTCCTTTTGAGAGAAAAGGAGAAAACGTCTRTGCAGCACTCGAACATCCTGACTTCTTAAAAACAGAATTCTAAGCTATTAATTTCAAGAAATTCAAAATATTTCTTTTTATGCATTGAATTTCATATAATTTAAAATAAAAGATTGAGTTAATTATAAAGCAGAGAGCAGATATTGGAGATCTTGTACCTACTTTTTTTCTTTGCTGGATCGATCCTGAACTTTATAATAGCATCACCCAGTAGGTTTCACAGGATTTCACAGGATTTTAGCTATTTTATCAACATGATTGTTTTAAATTGGTTTTCAGGGTGTTGTTTCAAATTGCCTTGTTACATCTGTGTTTAGCGTGACATTTTTGTTGGATTTCAATTTTTTTTTTCTTTTCTTTTGTAAGTTCTAGCCACTCTCACTTTGGGGAAACAGGGAATAAACCATTTTCCTGAGAAATAAGGCTCTTAGGAGTTGTAGTGGGATTCTGTGTCTTTCAGTGAGCTGGCTTTAGGAGATTGGGAATYGAATGGAAAAGCTTTCCCAGATTTATCTTGCTTCCCAGGAAAAATAGGTTGGAACTCCCCAGCAGCTCCGTGGCGCTTTGCAGACCGCAGGCCAGAGATCAGTGCAGTTTAGTTCAGCACTACTCCAGGAGACTGGGAATCTCCTTGTTGCTAATTTGGGGTGGTGTGAAGGGCTCTTCCTTGGGATGCAGTGTGGTCCCACACTGGTAGGCTCATGGGCAAGTAGGGAACCCATTTCCTGACAGAAACAGTTAAAACCCTCCAAAAGCAACAACTCACAGATATGTAAAATGTATCTTGCTATTCATTTCGCTTAAACTTTCATCCTGGATGCACACAGGAGAGACAGTAAGCAGTTCCACTTGCTGTGTGATGCGTAGGGAATGAAAATATATCCAAGTGATGCAAATGGCAGAGAGCTGCTTCCAGGAGCCAAATGTGCTGCTCGCAGCCRGCTCCCCTCTTTGCCTCCTCCAGCACCAGCTATACTTGAAAAAAGGCTTTGGCATTAAGAGGTAGATGCTGCTTCTGAGCTTGCAGCTCACCTGTTGCTTGGTGTTATCACAGGGAAATGACTGCTGTCTTTACATGAGGCTGGGTGCAAGGTGCAAGGTGTAAGGTGCAAGGCTCCCCTGCGAAAGGGGAGGAAAGGAAGATGCACCGTGTGGGGCTCCCTCCCCACAGCAGCAGTGCTAGGAGAGGAGCTGGCCTGGACAGCCTCGCTGCTAGGCTGGCACAGCCAGAAGGCATGAGGGGCTCCTGGCATGGGAAGCAGAGGAAAGGCAGGTTTTCTCCTATGGGTTCAGTGCCTGTGAGTCCAAGRCAGTGATTTCATCCTGCGCTTGTAAGAAGCTGGCAGCATGCTTGGTGTTGACATGGAGATTAAATAGGCTTGACTTGCCTGAGTCCTGATCCCCAGAAGCTGGAGCTTGAGCTCCAGCCTYCCAAGTGTCCTCTCCAACAGGAAGCCCTTGTTTTAGACAGCCTCTGATAATGYCTTTATAGCTGTCGGAAGAGTTGGCATAATTTGGCATGCAAGTGGGAAGAAATTGGAGGAGATTCATTGCAAGGCTGGACTTGGGGCATTCATTATTTGCGAGTTTTGTAGCCCCCTGAGGGAAGTTTAAATGAGAAGTAGGCTTTCCCTACTGCATAACAAATCACCTTTTGTTGCTCAATATGAGGACCTCTAACAAACTTACAAATATTAATGAGCTGTTATAGCCACCCTCAGGAGCATGGATGGGTGCAAGTGAGCATTTAACGGTTAAACAGTGTGTTAAGTTGTGTACTAGGAAGCAGGGGCAGAGCTGGGAATATAGCACAGTTCATCCCA
Source organism: Nothoprocta perdicaria (assembly GCF_003342845.1). Classification (NCBI taxonomy): domain Eukaryota; kingdom Metazoa; phylum Chordata; class Aves; order Tinamiformes; family Tinamidae; genus Nothoprocta; species Nothoprocta perdicaria. The sequence goes on from NW_020455643.1 coordinate 9,978,105, forward strand.
GGACGCAGGCTCCAACTGCTCCGTTCATCCCTCTTGTCTCTCTGTGGGTATCTGCTTTTTCTCTCCCAGGCAGTGACCCCAGTAGCCCGGGAGGGATGGATTAGCCATAGTAAAATGAAGTGGGAAAATGCTGGTGCTCTGCTGTCACTCTGAGTTCTCTTGATTATCTCTCCTAGGGGATTTCCTTCCGCCACCTCCTCCTCCTGTTGATGATCTCAGGAATATGCCAGCGCCACCAGGTGCCTTCCCTCCACCACCCCCTCTGGATGACGTTTCTTTCAACGTGCAGGTAAGACGCCAAGAGTTTTATTATTAGAGTAGAACRTATCCAGTAGGGATTTGTGGAGATAAATGGTAGTTAATCAAACGAGGTGGATAAAGTGCTGTGGCTTGATCATATGTCATGAACACTCAAGTCAGCTTTAGGAATCTTTGTTTCCCAAGCAGGGGAATATTTCCATTTAAAAATTTGCTGGCCTATTAAAGGATTTTTTTTTCCCATCCGGCTTGAATTAGAGGACTAATTGCCTTGTGTTCATGTGATAGTGGATGGGAGTGAAGCCTTCCCAGAATTAATTACTTTCTGGAAGGCCCATCTCCTTCCTCTGGCTGTGGAGAGACCTTAGGGCAGTAATCTGATCCTAAAAGTGTTTTGCCTAAATGCCTAAAATTAAGTGAGGTAAATAAGCCTTGGCTGAGGCTCCAGCAATGTCACTGAGATCCTTTTCAGTCCCTCTTGCTGCATTGAGTCCTCTAGTATTGCTTTCTGGGTGAAACTGCCACTTCTGGATGTATCAGGCAATGACATTCCCTTTTTGTACAGGGAAGTATTAACACCTCTGTGCAGAAATTGCTGGCTCACCTGGAATGCAGTGTTGTTGTTTTATTAGGTCAGGCATATTCCAGAAAGTTGAATTGTGACTGTAGTGACTGTGGGGACAGGCTGTCAGGATGATCAAAGAGTGGGGAACTGATCTTGCTTGAGGAGACCAGAAGGGTTTGGTTTGTTTGCTGTGCAAAAGGGAGCCTGAGAGGGGGTTAACTTGTGACTGCAAACTTTAAATACATCTGGGGAGTAAACATCAGAGAGGAGGAAGAATTACTTCAGCTCAAGGTGAGTTTAGGTACRGGAACAGAATGAGGTGGACTTGCCAGGAGTAGCTTTAGGCTGGTAATTAGAAAGTTTCTAGCTAGGAGCGTGCAGGTCAAAAACAGCCTTGTGGGAGGAATAGTGAGAGCAAAGGGGTGGTCTAGGTCTAAAGTTGATGTGTGTTGCACAGCCAGGTGTACAGAGTCACAAGAGGCTGCCCTGAGTGGAAGGCTGTGGTAGTTCTGTATCCCTAAAGTGAGATGAGAACAGCCTAGTACACAAACAGGAGATGTGACTGGAAAGCTTTGACTTCAGTTCCTAGCACTGCCAAAATCTGGAATAAGTTTGCCTAATTTATACCTCTATTAAAAGGAAATAACATTGCTCTCTTGAGTGGGCTTGTTGTCTTTTGCTTCTTGCGAGATGTTTAGATGCTATCACAGTATTTTTCTAACTACATTCCTGCATTGGGTTAGGCATTTTAAGCAGTTCTTGAGAGGGAAGGGGTTAATGGAGAGCATGTTGCTTGTTGCCAGGAAAGGCTGCAACSATCAGGGACATTAGCCAAGTGAGGAGCATGGCTTTTCCCAGCCTTGGGGGAAAGGAGCAATTCCCCAGCAAGTGTTATCTCTCCAGGATGAGCCAACCTCATGGGAGCAGACTGAGTTAGGAAGTGACACAGCAGCAGGCTGCTGGAGAGGGACAACGAGCTCTGCARTTGCAGGCAGGGGCCCCTTTGTCAGCAGCTTGGCCCTTGTTGCCTCAGATGCTTCTCTGGGGTCAGCCCACAGCCTGGGGAGGTTCCTGTGGTGCCCAAGGAAGTGGCCTTGTTACGTTTATTGCAGTGGGCTCTACTCAACTCTCCGTGGTTGCCTGATCCTGGTGCCTCCTTCATTCCTGCAGCTGTCCAAAGATTTGCCTGAGCCTCTTAGGGCTTCCAGTGAAACATGCCTCTTGGTAGAACCACCAGACAGGCTGACTGTTCCCTACTGAGCTCATGAAATTGCTATTTGTCACACCCTTTCTCTCTGGCTTGGGAGTGCCAGAGCTGGAGCGCTGCAAACAGCTTTGGTCTTGGCAGGCATCTGGTTAGAGAAGGATTTCTGTGGATGGCAGCTTACTCTGAAGGAAGTAAGCCTTGGAGCTGCATCCCACCACTCCTCTTTATCACCACATTCAGATTTACTCTGTGTAGCAGACAAATCTCTGCTTTTAATCTGTGTTAATCTTTTGCCTTCTCTTCCCTTTMCCTTCCTGTTCCATGCTCTGTGAAAGATATCAAGAACTAACAAAAGTAAGGGCTAAATCCGGGAGCCTGCAGGTTATGTTGGTGCAAGGTCAGCTCTTTATCTTGCAGGAGTAACAAAAATGAAGCTGAAGTGAGAAGGCCCAAGAAATGAGGAGTGAAAAGGACAAATGGCAAGGGGAAAAAATGTGCAGTACTCGTTGAACACTAGTTTCTTTTTTTTAATTGTAGTCATGGGGTTTCTTTGGCATAATAGAACAAGTGATTGGTCTCTGCTGTGTCTCCTGGAGGTGCTTGCAAAGCCCCTCAAGACATTAAAATACGCAGGGAAGACTCTCCTTGACCGTGTGTTGGACTGAGCTCCAATAGACAGAAGCTAAACCTGATTTGGCTTTGTGACATTAGGTGGGTCACGTTGTTACTGCGCCTCAGTTTCTTCTCCGTTAAATGGAGATACTGGTACAGGAGATCCCATTCCTGAGGGTGAACCCTCCCAGGCTGCTGTCTTGGAGCAGTCTTGCCTCTGCAACTCCTTACAATGCCCTGTTCAATGTGAGACCTTTGAATGTGCTCCAGAGTTTGAAATTCATCCGCTCCAGCAAATCAACCTCATTAAAACAGATAATTCCCTCTGGATGGTGGAGTTTTAAACTGGTGGCAGCTTTTGAAATATGTGCACCGTGGTCCCAGCTAAAGCATTTTATACTAAGTGTTAAGATGATGAAGATAGCAACATGGATATGTTTAGTTTATTACTGTGTCATGCATATCTGTGAGCAAATGACTAAAAGCTGAACAGATTATTACAATCTAAGTAGTAGTTTATGGATTAGCAGTTAAAATAATAATGCCTCTTTTTCATAGGCCTATTTATCTCTGGTTCTCTTTATTTGGACAATGAAACTGACCACTTAGGATCAGATCCAAAAAAGTACTTTAATATCTTACTTCCCTTTAGGTGCCTGCACTCTGATTGAAATCAAAGGCAGATTGAGCCATAAAATACCTTTGCAATAGATCTAGCATTTTCTTGATTTTCTTGTAATTTCAGTTTTTTCATCTAGGTCTATTATGCTCATATTAACAACAGATTTGGGCAAGAGAGGAATAGTTAATAGTTCATATTAACTATTAAAAAAAAAAAAAAGAAAAAAAAGAAAAGAAGAAATGGAAATGTTTATTTTGAAGAGCAGCCTGTTGGAGCTGGGGGAAGTTCCCTGTGAGCTGACATGGGCCGGCAGAGGTTTGTTCCCAGCACAGTGGTGAGGGTGCGGGACGGTGCGCTCCTCAAACAGGGACATAAGCCCAGAGCCCCTTGCCATGTTGGCCTGTGCTCAACTGAAGAGGAAGGAGGGGAAAAAGCAAAGCAAAACCCCAGAACAACACAACTGAAAAAAAGAACTGCTGGATGGGAAGAAAAATGAAATCACTGCTTAATAAAAGGGAAATAGAGTTGGGAGGGGGAAAAGTGGTTTTTTTTTTTTCTTCTTTAGAGACCAGAAATCAAAAAAAAAAAAAGGGAATTCTGAACAGATCCAGTAGGAAATCAAAAGTGAGAAAAATATTCTGTCTCAGAACTCTCTCACTCAGTGCTTTCAGAACATCCCATTTTGTTAACTTAGAGCATTGCTGGTTTCCTCCCTTGGCGTGAGGCAGGAGCGCTCAGGGATGGGAACGTGTGGGAAATGTAGGGAATGCTGCCTGTGTCCCCTTGCAAAGCAAGCAGGAGGCATCAGGATAGACATATTCCAGAGGCTCCATCCTTCTCATGGCCCCAGTGACGCTCTGACTGCCTGCCCCACGTTTGAAATGGCCACTTCTCCTGAAATTACAGGTTCAAGCCCTCAAAAAACCTATAACAAGATATTTAATACAAAGTAGACTTCAATTTAGCTGTTCCCTGGGTGCCCCTTCATATGTGCCCAGGCCCRGGGGGCTTGCCGAGCTCCTTGGCACGTGTGTGAGGAACCATCTCTGCATTTCCGTGTGTCACAGGCCAGGTTGGCACCTGCCAGTTGATGGCTCCCTTGCAGGGATGCAGGAGGAAAGGTCTGCTTGTCCAAGGACATTGGGGAGGAGAAATACCAAACGTGGCCGGGAGGATACGTATGCACYGTCCTCCAGGAGCCTCCTTGGGAGAGACCATCTCTTCCCTCCGCTTTTTGGGAACTTGGGTGCGTGTCAAATGAGTGTAGAAAGAAAAAGGGTGATTTTTGCCAGTAGAGGATGCCGCTTTAAATAGCGCCTCTCCCGCGCCGGGGAAGCGCTGCCGGCCTCCGCTTCCCTGTGAGCCGCCTTTCTTTAACGTTTGCAGAAGCCGGCAAGGCCGAGGCGAACGGAACGTGTGTTCAGCCTCCCTCTAGTGCTAGACTTTGTTAATCAGCAGGACTGCTGGCCCAGGCCTAGGTGCTCACGGGCGAGGAGCATCCGTCGGGCCGCTCGTGCAGCGTCTGCAGGTTTCTCTGCAAAACTCTGAGCCCGAGGGATCAAAATCCGAGCCCTAAGCACCTGCCTCGTATCTAAACGAAGCTGTGTCCAAGGATGTAAATAAATTACCTGGTAATGTTAAGCTTCCTGTTCAAATCTTGACTTTCTTGGAGTGCTTTTGAYGCGTCGCGCTTCCCCTGGCTTGCTCGGTGTTTGGGAAACAGGAGCCTGCCTTGTTTTGAATTAGGCTCAAGCAAATATCTTTCCCTGCCTGCATGTTTAGCTGCTCACAAGCTCTCCGTGCAGGTCAGCATGGTGTCTGCAGCCGGAGTTCTAGGCACTAAGGTAAGAAAAATCAGTAATACAAAGTATAATAATGAGTATTTCTATGCGTGATGCAAAAGATGCACATGTTTGTATATGCATGTGTATGCTTTCAAATATGCTTATATAGGAAATATATAGCAAGAGGGGATGTAACGCAAACATCCATGTTGTCAGGGAACAAGCAAGCACATTTTGCTCTGGCTGCTCTTTATCCCTTTCTGTGGGTAGCGTGACCAGTAAATCCAGGATCACAAGAGGAAAGGAACACTGAGCGTTTCTTTCAGGCGGCCCTTGATTCAACCCATCTTATACTCATGTTTGTTTTACAATGCCAAGCCACATTCTATTTTAAATCTTTAATGAACCTCTGTTCCCATCTATGCAAGTTTCCAGTCCTTACTCTCTTCAGAATAGACAAAGATGCTTATTATAAACCACAAATTTTACTGAAAGGATAAACTGGAAAAGTTTTAATTGTACAATGTAAGCCTSCCATTCATCTCTCTGCTTGGCTATTAATATTTTGGCAATGTTATAACATAGTACAGCCTTTAACAGCTAAACCTCTCAACAAGGACTACAAAGGAAGCAAGCACCCAGACAGTTAGCTGTTCTTACTATTGTTGTCATGGYTATTGCTTCATTATTTAGTGCATTTGTTATTGTTTGGTGTAGTATCAGCGTACCCAAAATGTGTGAGGTGATGTAACTGCGCATGCTGATGCTGCCTTTGGGAGCAGGGTTGTTGCTGAGCTKGTGAAACCTGTGGCGAGGTGGAACAGAAGCAGCTTTTGATAAGCTGACAAGCTGCCAGTAATGAGGGGAGGGAACAGGGTTAACAGGATAAAGCAAAAGCCAATGCAGGCCATACAGGTCACAAGTAAATAAGGGTGTGGGACCATCCAAGAAATTCTAAGAGGTTAAAGATTTGATTGACATGCCCAGAGATAATTAAACAAAAATGAATCCAGGTGAAGACCCGAGGCAGTGTTATGCACATGTACCCTTTGGGTGGAAGCAGCGTGACTGTGTCCCTGGTTCTGTGCCGAGTTACATCCGTGGTGGACACATCCTGCCTTGTGTGGACTCCCTTGTTCCTGGTATGCTGCCGTGTTTCTGATGCTGGAGCCAAGTTCTGTGCCTACAACTGTTAGTCTTGGAGGTTAATCTATAAAGTGGATTTTCCACCTATGGATAACAGAGTCGAAGATGGCAAGTAATAGGAGACATGGAGAGGATGCAGAAAGAGCAGGCAGTTTTTTGCTGTCAAGCAGAGACAATAAGGTCTGTGGTAGACAAAAGGAAGTACAACATCGCTGTATCCAAAGAGACTGATTTAAGCAGATGGGAAAAAGATCTGAAGATGTGGACATCCTCCTGCTGAAGTAGATCAGATGAGGTGGAGGAAGGTARGATAATACTGTCAATATTAAATGAATCTCTCTTCTTTGGAGTGCTGTTCAAGCTTGCTGTTGCATTAGGAGGTCCTGGAAAAGATCTCTCCTAAGACCCACTTCCTTCATATGAAAACCAGGTAGCACCCATGGCATTAGGGAACTCTAATGCTACAGTGAGACCGAGACAAGCAGTCTGTCAGTCCTAGTATCTGAGAAAAATAAGTAAAATTGTAGCAGAAACTGACTGGAACTAGTAGGTGTGGTTAAGAGGAGCAGGTCTTTCAGTGAAGTTTGGACATGATGGTAGGCTGGGACATTGCAGAAGGCAGGATATGGCAGAGAATGGGTTTTCTGCCTTGGTTTTGATGCTTTAAGTACTGTGATACAGAAGTACTCATTGGAAAATCTAGTTGTCTGTGTGAGCTCAGTTTTGTAGCTCCCAGAGAGTTCAAAGAATAAGGCAAATTGTCCTGTTGGTTGCTGGAAATTTAGTCTAGCAGTAATTACATATTACAGGAAAGATGAAAACACATCTAAACTCCAAGAATTGAAACAGCTCAAATACATAGCCCCTCAATTTCTTTTTGGGTGTCAGTTCTATCACTGAAGGAAAACAAAGCTTTGACCCTTAGCTGCTGTGATGTTGTTGTTTTGACAACAAACCAGTTTTGTTGTCAGAAAGTGTTGCCTTTTGCAAAGAGYGTGTGTAGGACTGAGAGAGACAGTATGAGCAAGCTGAGAGATGGTCTAAATGCCAGTGAGAAATGTGGTTGTAGCCAGAGTTGGAGTAATTTATTCTGGGACAGAAGGGCCTGCATGACTTTAAACGTCCACTGCTATTAAATTTCATCTTTGCAGAGCCATTCCCCATGATTGTATTTYGTAGCTTTGATTCACTGATAAAAATGTAGCAAGTTGATTACCTTTGATGGGCAAAGAAAATATTAAGAATGAGAGCGTCTGGAAAACATGATATAACGTTTTCACACTTGTGGTTTTAGTTGTATGAGAAGAAAAGCAGAAAGGTTTGGGTCAAGCTATAGCAACTCCAGGTGTGGCCTAGGACATCAAGCAACAACTCTGTTGCAGGTGCCCTTGAAGCTTTCTCTGCTTCAGCCATCGTGATCYGCAGCTCCTTCCTTCCCCGCCTCATCCTTCCCTCGTGTCCTGCTGTCTCAGGTCTAGCTTTTGTGTTCGGCTCTGCTAATTCCCCTCATTCCTGACTTGCTCTCCCCTTCCTGCCCCATTGTTGGGGTCTGGAAATTCCCTTTCTCCTGCCCTGTGATGGACTTCTGTGTTTTCCCCAAGGTTTTGCTCCTCAGGCTGATGCGAGGGCTGTGGCACCAGCGTGTCCCTCAGCTCGGGGTAGGGCTCCCTCCTGAGAGCGCGGAGCAGGATTCAGTAGATGCTGATACTGGGTCTTAAAATAATGTAGGTAGYGAATATGCTTTCTATGAGGGAAGTAAATCCTGTTTGGCTTCAGTGGTTGTGTTGGTTCTGAGCAGAAGCAGAGTTAAGAGAGACTTTCCTGAGGCCTAGCGTGTACAGAGGACACTGCGCTTTCTGATGCACAAACGCTTTCAGGCTTGAATTCTTAGTGAAAAAGAGCAGCTTGCATTCATTTCTCTACGTTGGGACAGCACCAAAATAAACCCCCAAGCTTATCCAAAAAGGATGCACATTGTGGGAATTCTCTCAACAGAGTTTTGCAGTGGGGCTCTGGGCAGTGCAGGTTACTTGCTGTTCGGAGTTGGGTGTACTGCAGGTCTGTGGTCTTCCTCTGATATTCTCTTTCAGAAATATTTGGTGCTTTTAAAAAAACAAAGGAAAAAAAAACCCAAAAAACATATTCATATAGATCTGTGCCTCCATTTTTATGAAATGTTGCCTGGCTCTCTGGGAGRCTCTTGAATCATTGCAAACTTCTTGGCACCTACACCGTCCTCATATGGCAAAACAGGCAAACAAATTCAAAAATGTTACGTGCTTGACTTGTGCACTTGGAGCTTATTTGGGTTGCGAAGGCTGACTAGACAATTTTGATAATATTTTTGTRTTGATTTTAATAATAGCCCTTGTTTGGGAATGCTCCATCAAATACAGGGAAGCTTGCCTGTGTGCTTAAACTTCGTTAAAGTTGATAGAACTTAAGCACACGTGTAAAATTAAGCGTATGCTTATGTTTTATGCAGTCTTTTTTCAGGTGACACAAGCAGCTGCACATGGATTTCCAACATGTGATGAGATTTCAAAAGGAGTTTTTAAAAACAGTTTTAGTCAACCTTAATTTTCTGAAATTGGTAGCTTTAACAAAACCTATCTTTTTTGATTAAAATTGCCTGAGACATGTCCCTTTTAAAAAGCTCTTCATTTAACTGTCACAATATACAGTCTTGTGTGGGAAAGAGTTTGTTCATGTAAATTTAATTTCCAGTTAAAGCGGTACAAACACGAGATGATGTAGGCAGATCTTTATGAATGCGGCAGCTCCTTTCCTTGCCCACCCCTATAGATTTGGGGGCGAGCAGAGCCATTAAATTGTCAGCTGTGCCCTTCTGCGTGCAGCCCGTCAGGAGACTTCAGCCAGGCGCATGCAGAAAGCCCAAAGGCATCCAGTTGTGCTCCTGTCATAGATATTAAGGGATGGAGAAACGCTGCAAGTTTGTTCTGTTGGTGAATTACACCCGCAGAATTGGGGTGCCCCTTTTATCCCCCAATAGTGTTTTTGGGGCTTCAGTTTGCAGCTACTGTGTGTCATTCTGTTTTGCCGGATTGGGCAATCTCCATCATTTATACTTGGTGAAACTGGTCATACCTTGCTGTCGAGCTGCTGCTCGGCCTCCTTTGTGGTAAGTGAAACCAAATGTGTGCTCTGTGCCTCTCCTCATCAGCCCTCTTGGCTTTTGGGGGGGTCTCTCAAGTATTTAAAGTTCTCCCTCCCAACCTGGGCGCAGTGTTGCAGCATTAGCCTCACCAAAAGCGTGGAAAGAAGTAAAATTACCCAGCAGCAGCTCTGCACGTTAGTTGCTTCGGGATCATCTGATGGAAAGGAGATTGTTTGGTGTTTTTTTTCCCCATGTAAAATAGGGAAAAGCTGCTGTTACAAGTAGTTTTCCCTCGCATGGCTTCCATTCTGATGTCAATTCTAAGCATCAACTCTGCACGTTAGTTGCATATTAGTCGCTTGTGGAAGAGCGAGCGATCTAAATCCTGTCAAACGTTATATGTTTCTTTCCTTGCTCCTCAGTGTTTTCAACCTGCTTTTCCTTGACAGCGCAGCTCACTTAAAAGTTTCAAAGAGTTTCATGGCTTGTTATAAAAATAATGAATAGGAGATAAAATGAAGTGTCAGAACAGCTGGGAGATATTGCAAGAGTGTCCTGCCCTGCCTTCTCATGGGCGTGCAGTTCGGTAAGGCAGCACCGGGCAGCAGATGTGTGCAGCTCTGTGTAACTTGTGGCCTGTMGTGAATGAACATAGATGCGTCCTGTGCCGTCCTCCTCTTCCCTGCTCTCTTACACYGGCAGGAGAGAGAAGAAAGCTGCAGTTCAGCCAGGATGTGGAAGTTAAGAGTCTTTGATCTTGGAAATTGCCATGGGATCATTTATAAATGTAACTTCCGTGTTATAATAGTCAGTACAAAGGCTTTGGTTTATTGTAGTGGACACTTAATGAGCTATTTGATTTCTATATTGATTAAACTTTGTAACTATATTGGGGTAATTGGTTACTCTTTGGATGTGGTTCCTCTTGGAGGCAGATGATGAAATACCCAATATTGCTTTTAGTTTTCGTTTTTTTTTCTTTTTTTCCTGCAAGCAGCAATGCTCTGCAGGGAACATCAGCTCTGCTTGATGGCTAATTAAACATTAATTTGTGACGATATTGGAGCAGATTTTAGGTTGGCGGGGGAGTGGGCAAAGAAAGGGGAAACTTTTAACAGTCACCATAATTATCAATAATGAGTCCTAATGTAATTGCATTAATTAAAAGAAAAAGGATATATTCCCCACTGCTGTAAAGTTAGTTACAGTCAGTGAAAGTCGTGCTGGGTCAGAAAGATTTCATGGCCAACTCTTCTTGCTCTGTGAATAGAGAAGTAGCACCGTCCTGCAGAAGACATAAAGAAAAATTGATATATTCCGTTTTCTATTGTGTATTCTGCTGATGAACAAGAGCGTTTCCCTAATTCAATTTAATTCCCAAGGACGAGTGATTGTAACTCCACCTGGAGAATATTAAATTGCCTTAATGGAAAAATAAACTGGTTTTATTCTTCCCCCTCCTCTCCCCCTCTTCCCAACTCAGTTTTCAAATAACTTGATGTGCCTCCTTAGTTTATTAATACAGTTCTCATCTCGCTGCCGATTTTGCATCTGGTAGCACTTAACATACAAAGACTCCTGAAGCTTTTGATCAGAYGTGTTAAGTGAAGTACCAGGACGGCTGCTGCTCGGGCAGATGCCGGCTCCTGGGACGGCTCCTCTCTCTTCATCCTGGGCTGCTCCTTACCAAGCCCAGCCTGTTGCCTTTGTGTGCTTGACTGGCACGATCCCTCCTCCTTCTGCACCTGGGGGCTGCAGGGTGCAGATCTCCAGGTTGACTGAGCAGCGTTTCCCACTTTGCCGTGTCTTTTAGTGCCACATGTTTTGAAAGCTGCATTTAGCCAACTTTGATATCTWGAGGACTCTTTGTTGTGAGCAAAACCTTATGGTCCAAACCCCCCAAAGCCATGTGTGGGTCTGTACCCACGGTGGAGGTGTCGGGACCTCTTCATGCTYTGGGTGCTTTGCAGAATGCAGTTGGGTTCCCAGGCAGCTCAGTTTGGGTCACCAAACTGCTTGGTGCATCCTCCTCCTTGACGTGTGTTCTCTGTCCCAGACTTGTGCCTTCTGTGGTTTTGCAAGCAGGTCTGGGTAGACCATGCATGGAAGAAGAGGCCACTTCTGCCTGAAGTTACAAGCATGAGCTGATGGGAAGGAAGGTGGCCCTGCGCTCCAACCCAGCACAGCTTCATCTTCTGCTCCAGTGGTATCACCCAGTACCTGCTGAGGTGCTGGCTCGGGATCTGGGTCTCATTTTGGGGTGTGCAGGGTCAATGGATTGTTAAGGGCTGAGAGGAGGCCTCTGGCCTGCTCTTTKGGTGCCTTCCTGGTCGTGTGAACACAGCTGGTTTTGCAGTTAAGCTGCAGGGGAGCTTTGGTGCACAGGTGGCAGTTCTCCTGGCATGTGCTTGGATGTCAAATGCAGAGATGAAATGCTTGCTGAGGAGCAGGTTTGGCCCAGGGRATTAGTGTCTTTGTGGCATTACTCTGCCTAGTGCTCTCTGGCACTCACTGGTCCCACTTCACCTGTTTTCTTTTTCCAGGTCTGGTTTCTAATTCACCATAAGCTCCTTGGGACAGGGATGGTCTCTAGCTATTCCTGTGGGCAGAACTGATCGCACTGGTCTCTAGGGAAATACAAAGACTTTACTGTAATAGAGATTCATAATGGCAACCAAGTGTTTTCCTTCTTTCTCTCTCAGGAAAATAAAAAGAGGGGGATGTTTAGCAGTCCTGCTGCTCAGCGTGCCTTGGCTGGGCTAACGCATGTGATGCAGGCAGTGCTGAAAGGCAAAACCTCTCATCTGAAGTTGGTCTTTCCTTAACTCGCCCTGGCACTCTCTCTCTTAAGAGCTGTAGTCTGTATTGCATCGTGAGCTGAGATAGTCCTGCTGTGGCATCTAGCTGGCACGTGGAGGAGGAACGAGGCAAGGAAGAGATTGATCTCCTTGAGGTGTGTCCCAGGAGGCTGAATGCATCATCTCAGCTTCAAGGGGGAAAGAAGAGGGTTCCCAGGTGTTGGTCTGAGCCCCAGCACTGTGCAGACGATCAGTTATTAACCTGTAGATTTTGACATACRCCCCATGGCTTAGGAAGTGACTCGGGCTGGTGTCAGCGGGGCGAACRCAGGGCAAGTGGAGGCTTCTTATAAATGCAAATGTCTGTAAAGAGCTGAACTAGGTCAGCGGTGGTCAGGAGGAGAGTATACATATAGATGGAGTTTTCTTCCATACCTTTCTCTGCTTTTGAAATTCATGTAAACTTGCAAGAAAAAAAAATGCATTGTCTTGCAGCAAAGGATTCTACCARTTAGCAGCATTTTTTCATGTGGCATGAAGAAGTACCTGCCCCACTTSATTTCAGTAGCTTCTAGTTTAAGGTTTTCTTCTTTTATTACCTGCTGTTTCTACTTTTTCAATTATTATTGTTCCTTTTTTTAAGCTTCTACATGACTGYAAAGTTATAAATCAGTTGTTAAGACACAGTGAGTTATCTCCCAGCAATGATTAGCAGATCGTGTTTTGTCTACGTGATCGTTGCAGAGACTCTTAGAACACTCTTCTAAGATGAGACCAATTAATCCTCACAAAATTCACTCCTATTTACTTTTCATGTGAATGGAGAAGCAGATATTGAGCCAGTGGCTATCCCGGATGTGTGCCATGGGTTGGATGAGCTGGGAGCTCGGGAGCCTGGCACCATTTACCGAACTCTGTGCTCCCCTGCACCTTGCATGGCAGCATCTGCATCTCCTGCGGTTTGCTGCAGCACTGCTGCTGGTGCACACGCTGTCACGGGGCACCTTCTCGGCACTTGGCACATTCTTTGGCTGCTCTTGCCCAAGAAGGGAGGCCAGCTTCAGCTCTTGCTTGGTCTGCCTCCCTGCTCTTTATGCCCTGTTGGAAGTATTGCCAGGTAAGCCTACTTGCTCCTCAGGGGACCTTCAGAAGTGGCCTGGGTCATGGAAGTTAGATGCTCAGTTAGGTGACTGCAGTGTCAGGGAGATACAAAAGGCCATCTTTGAACAATCCACTCCCAACTTTTCCACTGTTGCTCTTTTGTCCAGCTAATATGCAGTGACATAAACCAGGTAAAACTATCCCATGACTTTTTTTTTTTTTTTTTTTTTTTTAAAGATCAGGGGAAAAAATAAATACTGACTTCCCTTTAGCTTTTATCCTTGATGTCATCAAAAGACTGAAAAGGATGTTTCAGGGCTGCCTTTAGCCTGATGGAACAGCAGGGAAGGTCTTTTCTATTAGATCCTTGGTACAATCACATCTGCTGAAATCACTGCGGTCACATCTGCTGAAGTCTTCCATCATTTCAAATTTGTTTCAAAAGACTCAATCTCTCTGTTTCTGAAGGGCACGACTGCATTTGCAGCCCCTCCCTGATGCCTGGAACAGCAACTTTGCATCAAGCSCAAGCATCTTGGATCCCACCCCCTGTGCTGTAGTCAGCCCTTGTCTCCCTGTGCGAGCTTGGTGGGGCAGCATCTTTGAGTTCTTTTAGTTTGTATTAGGGAATTCAAAACAAAAGGTTTGCACTCGTGTAGATTCAAGGGAAAAGAGATCGCAGCAGCTTGTCTTCTGGATGCTTCATTTTTTTTTTGATATATGCCCTGAAGGATGCTTTCTTTTTTTCTTTTTTCACCACTGCAGTGTCTTTTTGCACTTTAGATGGCTTTTGTGACCTTGGAAAGAAGACTGGGAAATTCTACAGCAACAGGGAGAGAAACAAGGGTGTGTGTTTGAAAGGGATCTTGCCTCTGGCAGTTGTATTGTTGGAGAAAGTGCAAAGAAAAAAAAAAATACAAACTCCAGCCTGGAGTGTATCAGGACTGAATCACTTCTTTCTGGTTAAAATTTCTCAGTCTTTTCTTGCATGTAAAGTGGATACCATTAAAATCAAACATCCTTCCCTTCTTCCTTCGCCCCAGCTARAACAGGAGATAAGAGCCCTGTTCTTTTTTACTGCCTGTGGCTCTGTCCAAGGCCAGTGGCAGAGGCCATGGAGTAGAAGGAGATACCCAGTCCTCGTTTGGAGAGTTGTTCCATTTGCTCTTCCTACCACCGTAGTCTGTGCCCCAACATCTCCGGATGCTGTRGGGAGTTTCAGGCCTGGAGTGGGCTGCAGCCTGGCAGAAGTGGGCAGAGAGCTGGCCTAGGCAAAGCTGAAGGGTAGGGAAAATGGAAGGAGCTTTTGCAGGTGGCAAGTGCCGTGTGGTCTCCTTGCCTGATGAGCCTAGTGTGGCTCCATCCTGCCCTCAAGGGTCTGACTTGCAGCAACGTGTGCTGGGGCTGCTCACATGTTAGGAGGTACAAGTGGGGGTGAATGAGGAGCTAACGGAGCTGCATTCTGCGAAACCAAGGCTGGTTACACTAGCCAAGGGTTTAGAGCTGTGCTGGCCTGTGTGCAGCTCAGTGGGCTTTGCTAGGGCAAAATCTGAAGAAGTCTTTGAGGGCATAAATCCTTATCTGCTGCCCCCCGCTCCCAACCCGTGTTGTGCCTGCCTGCCTCGCTCTGCTTGCTGCTGCTTCCTGCTCCGGCACCATCACTGCCTTTGCTGCAAAGGCCGTTTATTCCCAGCTAACATTAGCTAGGATCCTTCTCAACCCTTTGGTGTTTCTTTCCATGCTTCCACAGGTGAATTATGAGATTTTTCTATAACTTGTGATAGCGAAGGAAGTATTGGGACATCTGTTGCATGCAGAGCCCATGGAATAGGGTTTGAGGAAGACGTATCCTCGTGTGCTTGTTGGTTTGGGGTCTCCCCTTCTTTCCTTTCCAATTGCCTGCTTAGGAAAGCTCAGCCCTAACACAGCACACATCAATGTGGCAAGGCAAGCGTGCAGGTATAAACGTCTGAAATGTTGCGATGGTTTATGAGGGAAGACATGAAATGAGAGCGTCTTCCCTTCTAAACCAGCGCGGGAGCCCTAGGAGATACTGCAACAAGTACTTAGCTTGTCCCTGCCATAGGAGATGTGCAGTTTGGGTCAAGAAAGAGGAATTCGGAAGGAAATGTGGGAGCCAGTTTCTCCCGTTCTTTTCTCTTTATACCAACTACAAGGAGCTGACTTGGGCAAGTGACAAATGTTCTAATTCCTCTTCTGTAGCTTGCAAAGTGTGATTAAAGCAGGTGATCTAGCACGGCCTCCAGGGAAATCAATGTGCTTTTTGTGTCTCTGGCCCAGTGAATGGCCTGATGCCCTTTTTTTAGCACAGCGAGCTAAGCTTGGAGGTGCCTGCGCCGAAATGCTGCATGTTCCGAAAATGAATATTCCTTGGGGTGATGAGGGGGGGGACCTGTGACACTGACTGGTGCTGGGTGATAGGATTAGCAAATTAAAGCTGGTTTTCATCAGAACGGTGTGGGTTGACAGRGCTCAGCAGTGGATTACTGTCACAGCTGCTCCGAGCTGCACACCAGGAATATGGGGCGGCCAAACAAGCCAAGCGGTTGAAACTCTGCTAATTTTCTGTTTTTTTTTTTTTTTCACTCTTTTTTGGCTTGCAGCAGGACCAAGCCAGGGGATAGGCGTGTAGGAGTTGCAGAAATTCACGTGAGTGGATGTTCCCTGGCACGAGTAATTTGTTGGAAGGGGGCAGACTCGTGTTTGCTTTTTGTCAAACTCACATTGCCTAGGCCAGAAATAGCATCTTTTTTTCCTCTTCAAACCCATTTTTCCGTATCCTTCTGGCTGAAGGGAAGGGTGCACAAGTGACAGGTCTATAACAATACAGYAAATCCAGGCAGAAATAGAATAAGCAGTTGTTTCTGGTTCTGGTTTCTATGTTTGCAGAGGCTGGGGCTTAACCACTGTGGATTGCTCAGGATAGAGCCGTGTCTGCACTAACCTGTTGTGCCTTGGGACCTAGGGCTTGGGTTGTTCCAGGGTAATACCGTAAAACTTTTATGGCCAAGTCATGATGAAGAGCCTGAGAAGAGAAAGAGCTTAACCCTCCCATATTGAAGTTAGCTTTGCAATATTTCTTCTCATGTTTCCACACGCAACAGACCTCGCAGCTGAAAGTGGAGCACTGCGTGCAGAGAAATGTGGGATTCATGGAGCTGGGGAAGAGAAGGCRAGGGGAAATCTGTCTCTGTGAGGGCTGCTATTTCTCTGATGCACTAGAATTCTAGTCCTGTCCCAGTAGGCCCTTACAAACATCACTAGCATTATTTGTTGGCCCTGGCACACTGCATTGTGCCTATCCTTTGCAGAATTGAGCTCTTAATCTGTGTTGATTATATTTTAATTGGATAAATAAATCTTTTAGAGATCCCCAAATCAATAGAGATATTTCTATGCCTTTTTAATTTTTTTTTTAATTTTATTTTTCTAGATTTCCTAAGGACATTAAACTTTTACAGCCTTACAACTTGTTCTGCAGTGTTTGCGAGCCAGTTAATGCACTCTGTTCTGGGGAATGAGAACCTGGGAATAATGTGGTGTGGAAATGCAAAGAAACTGAAATGAATTTGACCACCCTTCTTATATAGCACTGTCCTCTCTGTCCAAGGTCAGCACAGCCCCATGCCCTGGGTACCAAAATTCTATTTTTTTTTTCCTAGTTTTATTCCTGGCTCTGCCAGTGGCTTTTTGCACAGTTTATCTCACGCRTTGAGGACTTGCATGGCTTCCACATCTCTCTGGCCTTCCAGGCTGGCGTTTGACTACTTGGCTTAAACATTTATAGGAGTGGAGAAATCTGTTTTATAATGGGGAAGTGCCTTCATTGTGCTAATTGTAGGCTCGTAATTGGAGAATAGGGAGGCGGTGAGAGAAGAAAAAAAAATGGAAATTGTCAGATGAAAAAAGTAACAACATCTGTCTGGGAATAATGATCAATGCTGGTGTTTGTGAAAGATTTTTTTTTCTGAAAAAATTACTTGGATGGAAAGTTTTTAGATTGGCTCTACAATAAAAATGGGCAAAAAAAGTTGGAATTGTAACTAGTTTCTAACCTGACTCTCAGCCTTATAAGTGACGTGTTCTTGCATAAAGCATAGCGGAGATCCCATTTCTGTGTTAGTCAATACTAAATCATATTGGATTACAATAAATTTGTAATCATTAGGAACTAATGAATGCCTTAGCACGTATGAGCCTGGCAGCTTTGCGCAGGCTGACTCTCTTTGACCAGCTTGCCATTTCTGTGTTGGATTGATGACTGGGGAGTTTGTAAAACAGGTAATGATCTAGCACTGCTGAAATGAAACTTAAATAAAAACTCTCTGGAGCAGTCAGTGAGCCAAAGGAGAAAGCCAATTTTTGTCTTGGGTAATGGAAGCAGCTTGGTGAGAGTGAAGGCAAACAGAGCTGGGTTGTGTGTGGGAAGTGCTGGTGTAGCCTGATGAGGCGTTACAGGTGAAATTAGGTGAGTTGTTAGGCAGTTCTTTGGTATTCACTTTTATTCATGTGACAGTGGAGCTGAAAGCGAGCTCTGCTGAGCTGAGCTCTGCAGGTGCAGGCACATGGAGAGACTCTGTCTGGGAATCTGCAGATAAGACCGACGTGGAAGGACACAGGACAAATGCTAACTAGGGCTCCAGTTCAGAAAAGGTTTAAATGTGGATTGGAGCAAGCTGGGTGGCACCTAGGTCATACCTGTTGTGGGCCAAATCAGGGCCCAGATCAGACTTCCTAGCTAATTATGTGTTAAAATACAGTTTTTCCAGCTGTGGAGACAGTGATTATCCTGCCTCTCACCTCTGCAGCAGATTGCACAAGTTTTCTAATTCTCAAAGTGAACTGAACACAATGGCACCATTGTGGGAAATGCTTAAAAATTCTCCAAAGCAGCCTAAACCCACGTGTGATGGAGGCCTTCTGCTCATGCCTGGTTATGGAGAGAGCTACAACATTTCAACGTTGGTCCTTGAAGACGAGAGAGATCACTGGGCCATGAGAGCAGCTTCGCTTGAAGACAGTTGGAAACTATGTGCCAGACCATGTMATTGGAATAACTACAACTCTTTCTCTTTTCTTCCTTTCAGGTGAATCCTGGTGGCAAGACCCTCGAGGAGAGACGGTCCAGTTTAGATGCAGAGATCGACTCTCTGACCAGCATCCTGGCGGACTTGGAGAGCAGCTCTCCTTACAAGCCTCGGACTCAGGTTGGTGGCTGATTGCATCAACTGAGAGCAGGAAACGGGCCAAAATGGGCTGCTGGAGTCAATTTGTGAACCATTTGGTATGTGTTGAGAGCAGGCGTGCCAGTTTGTCCTGATGGCATCCAGATGTGGCTGTCAATGGGAAGGAGGGAGCAGCCGCTCCGGAGGGGGCCCCGCTTCAAACGCGGCGGCACCTCTGAGCCAAGGGCCGCGGGTGGCGATTGCTGGATTGCTCTGGTGGAGATGGTTAGAGAAAGATAACTCRCCCCTCCCCCAAAAAACAGGAAAGACATTTCTTTCTCCCCAGATTTCATCAACAGTAGCTCGCGAATTAAAACCTGCTCACTTTGCAAGTGCTTTTACTCATTTTCTTTGCTAAATTTTATCTGTCGCGCTGCCAGAGCAATCCAGATATCTGCATCTCAAGTTGTTTTCTTTTGTTTTTGTTGTCTAATCAGTGGCGATGAAGTGGCTTGGATCACAGCTCGGCTGTCAGGGTGGTTGGTAACCCAGCAAAGCAGATTGGAATTCCCACTTATTCTTCTGTGTCTAGACAGGGACTGCAGGGGTGACAGGAGCTCAGCTAATTTTTGTCACTAATGTAGGTAATACTTGAGTAGAGCTATTTAAATTCTGGTAAAGTGTCATCTAGTTACAGTATGAAACAGTGACACCTCCGTGGCACTTTAAAAAGGGTGATTCATGAGATCTTTACATTCATCCCAAATGTGCTTGTGACAAGTTGTGCAGCTGCTTCTCTTTCTCAAGACGGGTCTCATTTGTTATACGTATACATTTGTAGGAATGCATGCAGATCTATGCATATGTTGTCTTTGATTAATATCAGCTCTGATTAAAGGTTAAAAAAGAGGAGAAAAAACACGTAGGGTGATACTGTGTGCTCCCATATAGGCCGTGTCTTTAGTTTTGGCCTTTTTGTTCCTTTCGCTGTTACATTTGTTTTGGATGGTTAAACATCTGCCTTCTAGAGCAGAATTGAAATAGCTGTCAGAGATCATGTACTTTGCTCCTGTTTAACTGTGTGATTTAGCATATTGTTTTTATTATTGACTAGCAAAATTATTGTTGATTTAGCAAAAGGGGAGCTCAGTCAGATCTGTCAACCTTTTGGAAACTCTAGCCCAGGCTCTAGCATCTTGACCTGTGTGAATGCCTTGCTTTCTGCAGAAACCTAAAKAGACCTTTTGCTCATTCTAGCTGCATGTGCACAATTCTTGCATAAACTTACAGACCTTGTAAACAGTCTGATTTGGGTCAATCAGAAACACAGCAGCAACGTAAACTAGATGTGGTTTGGTCCTCTTCCCAATGGATTTTGTTGTTGTTGTCGAAATAAATGGGACAGGTTTTTAGCAGTGATTGTGCTCAAGTGCTGTATCAATCTGCATTCGTTTTGTTTGTGCAGGGCAAGCACAGAAGTGTACRCTGCTATCGAGAAAGGCCCTGTAGGATCAAAACCCTAGGAGAGAGTTACCTGGAAGTGTTTTGTCCTCCCCATTTTCCTTTGTTGTGCCTGCAMAGTCGGCTGCCGTGTCTGAGAGACGTGTAACTTGTGACACCGCTTCGCAGCTTTCGTGATTGCTTGGCAGTACTGCTGGCTTTCTCCTCATACTTGGTTGAGATCTGAGATTGGGCGAATACAATGTTTTTATACCTGTGATATATCTATAAAAGATCACAGAATTCAATTGCAAAGATCTGTAGGTTTGKTTGTTTTACTGTAGAATTAGAAATAATGTTTTTGGGTGGTTTTTCTTGCTTGCAGTTCTAAGGTGTGTGTGTGTGTAGGGGGACTACAAAGATTTGTCCCCCTGAGCCCAGGAATGTCCAGGTGAGATTCCCTAGTGTGTTTGTTACAGTAGCTACATTTGACACTAGGCCAAAAAAAAAAAACACCCAAAATTTCAAATCTGGGACCAAATGCCACCTCTCTTCATTCAACTTGTCAGACTTTTCAGTGTTTATTGGTTAACATATGTATTTCCTATGAAAAGTACAATTACAGCAACTATCAACGATAGCCTTTAGGAAAAGCAAATGCCAGAGTTGAACGTGTCATCTGCTGTAATTAAAAAGTACTCAAACAAGTCCTTGAATGGTGGAACTAGAATGCAAAGCTTTGATATTTTTCTTTGTTTGATCTGTACTAAGTATTGAACCTGATGAGTCATTTGATGATCCTATAGCAGGATAATAGATTAAGCTGCAAAGTGTGAGGTACTTGCTCAGAACATCAGCACATTTATTGGATTACACCTTAGCTGACCTTCCCAAATTTGTCAGGATAATGACTGCAGATGGAAGTGTAGAGATCCAGAGAAGACTTTCCTGGTTGTGCCTGTGGAATTAAAGCATTATAATAATTTTATTGGCATACCTTGCTCTTGAGGATACTCTCATTCTGGAATAAGAGAGATTGTATTGATCTGTTTCTCTTTTTTTTTTTTTTTTAATTTATCTTAAAATAGTTTAAAAGCAGCATAAACTAAACTGTAAAATAGTCCTCGTGTGGTGGAGTCTGTGCTGCCCTGTGATAACAACAAATAGTTTTATTTAACGTGCCCTCCATGGCTCGGCATTCGTTCACCCGCAGAGCTGCACTGTCAGTGTTCTGCATGAGTTTGGGATCCCTGAAGCAGAGGGACTGTTTCCTGGATGGTAATTTTGGAAAGTCCATAATGCTTTTTGGAATGAGGAATGTTAACCTTGGATATCCCCCTATGACCAGAAAACTTCTTGCTAAAAACACTGGAGAATGATGATTCCTAGACCAGCGGGGCGCTTACGTGGGCCTTGCTCAGTGTTTTACCACTAGAGCAGATATGAGCTGGAATATAAATTTGAGATTCCTCAACTTAATGTTTTTTGTTGATATGGTGGTTTTGGTTTTCCTTTTTTTTAAGTGTGCTGCTAAAGAGATATGTGCAGCAAGACCCCAGACAAAATGTCAAATTTTGGTCCTTGAAATTTCAAATATATTCAGAAAGCAAATGTTAATATTAAAAAATAATAGTAATAAAAAAAAAGGCAGGAAAACTTTGTAGAAGAACTTCCAGCAGAGGCTGTGCAAATGAAATACTAGAAATAGCAGCATATGAAAGCTCAGGGTTTTTTGCCCCTGCTGTGTATTATGTATTGAATGCTGATTGCTTTGTTTGGTATCAGACACCTTCTGAAATTCCAACTTTTAGCCTGAATTTCCTGTAGAGTGCCTGTTTGGCAAAACAGGGCTTGGTGGGTTGCGTACAAGGTATAAGAGGTACCTGGTTTAAAGGTAATTAGCCTTTTTTAAGGATTAGTAATGGGTGGTCAACATTTACGGAATATTCACGCCATTTAGCTCTGCCAGGAGCGCCCAGCTCCGAGTCCAGACGTTCATCTTTGCTCACGTGGAGCGGTGTCGTCTGCCGTGACTGAGACTAGTCAGCAAAGAGAAGAGAGTTCCCAGAAGAGGAAAAGAAAAAGCTCCTTGTGGCTATTGGTTTGCCCAGGGGGGCTGACATATGGGCTGCGTAAAACCAGGCACTAAAGTTCTCTTCAAACTAGCGCATGCAAATTTGCTARGCTTGGCTCAGAGTCGGGTTTCCTTGTTCCTGCTGTTGGCTGAGCCCAGCCTATGGGCTTGGTGGGCACTGGCACGGCCGGGCGAGAGCAGTTGCAGCACGTTTGCTGCCGTTTCACTTGTTGTCAGGAACGTTTGTCTTTCGAGTTCAGTCAAGTGAGAGAAGAGAAGAAAATTCAGGGCTACAAGCAGCTTAAGGTTAATTTGGCAGGTTCAGAATTAATGTGCCTCTCGTGTAACGTTTGTGTGACACAGTTTGCAGTTCCTGATGGCGGGAGCTCAGTGGGATTTGGCTTTTTCGGGTGTTCAGAATATTGTTGAATCTTCAGTGCAATTTGGGCTGAAATTGGCTAAGCCGCTGCTGTTGTCAGATTTGATGCTCAAGGTAAACGTAAATGCCCAGATCTCTCTGCTATGCTGAACATGTCTAATCTGGGCATCTGTGCAGCTGTGTCAAAAGGATTTTAATTCGAGCCACACAGAGCAGCGGGGAGAACACAGCAGTGCTCTCCTCCTAACAGCCTGCACGCTGTAGCTTTCCATCGGAGGCAGGGGTGTTTCACCACGTGTGGCTGTTGCAGAGCTGTCCTGGCTGTGGAGCAGCAAAGGGAGAATGAAGCTCCTTGCAGCGACACRAAGCCGAGAAGCCTCCCTGGTGCCCGGGGCTGCTCCGAAAGGCCACGGACACCCCGCGTCTCCCTGCCTTTATAGAAGGACCATCCAGCTTCCACCGTGTCCTCGCAGGCTGGGGGTGAAGCACAGATAGAGGCTGGGCAAGCACCATGTGGGCGAGCTCCAGCGCTTGCAGCAGGGCCGCAGGGAGCCCATGCGAGCGGGAAACCCTCCCTGCCGGTCCCATCTCGAGGGCCATGGACCCTGTGGTCCATAGGGACCCTCYGAGGTGGCCCTGGAGGGAACGGCAGGGTTGGCGCTCTGGAGGAGCGAGGCCGTGGGCACAGGCGGATCCCCGCGTTYGCATTAGCCCCTCTGTGCGTGGCGGGGTGCCCCCGGCAGCAGCCGGCACGTGCAGCTTGCTCAGGCGGCGCTGATTAGCAGATGCTTGCATCGCTTGCATCTGTTGGCATATATTAAACATTAATCCTGCCGATAAGAGCATGTCTGTTAAGAGTTTTYTGAAAAGTTTGCCGAGATCCCAGATTACCAGCTTGTCACAGATGAGCAGGATAAGAGTGACCTTTGCAGGGTATTATTTTTTTTTTCCTCTGATGTACTAGCATCAGAGTGAAAATAAAGCGCCCTAGTTGTGCTGTTTCTTTCCTCTGATTTGTAATCAGATTTGCAGAAATCTTGGTGGAGTTTGCGTTCCCTTTTCCTTTTTTTCCATCGTTTGGGTTTTCTGCCTACGTGCTTGGCTACAGCTTTAGATGACAACTACTGTTGAATATATTGGACTCTAAATCTATGCAGGCATCCCAAATTTGTATGTGGATAAGGATAAACATTTACTTTGGTAACTGTGATAAAAAGCAAATAGTACCTCATAATTTGATCTTTTTTTTTCCCCTTCTGCATTCGTGATTATTTTGTGGCGAGCAGCTGAGAGGCAGTCTCTTACTTTCTAAAGCCGTCCAAGGCCTTCTACTTATTGTTGGGTTTTGTTTCCTGCTTCTTCCCCCACAATGGCACGGAGCTGTTGGACGGTGTCACCTCAGGACGTCTGTTGTCATTTCCTTTCCTTGTGCTTGTGCTTTGGCACTCGTCTYGTGGGGTCCCAGGGGGCTTCGCAAGCCATGCACATGTCAAGGTAGCCAAACACAGCAGGGAGTTGCCCTTGACTGGGATGCTGCCTCTGCTCATGTCCTTGCACAGGTCCGTGGGTCCAAATGTTGTGACAGGTAGATTTACCCCYGCCACAGCCCTGTGAAATAAAGAAGTATTTATGCTGCTTCACAGGTAAGGGAGAACTGAGGCATGGAAAGGTTAGATGATTTGTCTGGCTTGTGTACTCTGGCATGGAATGAGCTGAAGCTGGACCACTGATGCCTGTATGATCTCTAGAGGTCCCTTCCAACCTCAACCGTTCTGTGGTATCAATATACAGTGTTGCCTTGAATGGSAGGGCAGAGAATGCTTGGGCACCTTAAGGTATTTGGAGATGCTTGATGCTCAGCTACAGAATCCTAACCAGGATCCCTGAGCTGAAACACAGGTTGGTTGGTTGACATGCACAGATGGATGCTAAGGCTAAGGAAGAGATGCAGGAGAGGCCWTTAGGAGAAGGACGGAAGGAGGAGAGTTAGGGTCAGAATCTGCCCAAGACACAACTTGCAGTCCATAGGAAACAAGGCTTCCTTTGTTCTGCTCTTCATGGCTTCTGTTGCTTTTGTGTTGCCTGTTTCTGTTCTTTGCACACTAGGAACCAGCTGCGTTTCCCTCCCTGCTAGGGAAAGGAAATGGTTCCGAGCCAAAGGAGCAACCCAGCAGCTTAGATGAACACACCTGCACAGCTGTGCAGCGGATGCCCTGCATTCTGCCTGCGACTTGTAGTGCAGTGACAGCAGTGACTCTGTGAGCTCACCATTGTAGCCCACGCTCACTGCTTCTGGGGCCAAGAGCAGGGACCTGGGGCTGCACCCACAGATTGTGTAGCTGGAGTTTGGTCCTGTTGCATAGGTGGACTTAGGGGGATTGGATGTGCAGAGAAGAGGAAACATTAGCTTCATAGTCACGTCTTATTTCAGATTCATCTAGAGACCGGTATAGATGCACCTGACGTGAGTGGGAGGATGGGGRCAAACTCTTCTTGGTGGTGGCCAGTGTTAGGACAAGGGCTAATGGGTACAAGTTGAAACACGGGAAGTTCCATCTCCATGTGAGGAAGAACTTCTTGACAGGAAGGGTGACAGCCCTGGAACAGGCTGCCCAGGGAGACTGTGGAGTCTCCTTTTCTGGAGATCTTTCAGACCCGCCTGGCTGCCACCCTGTGCCACGTGCTCTGAGTGTCCCTGCTGGAGCAGGAAGGTTGGACTAGATAATCTCTAGAGGTTCCTTCCAACCTCAAACATTCTGGCATTCTTTGAGTTTCTGTTGACTTGTAGTCTTTAAAAGAGAGATAATTAACTTCTGCTGTTGTTGCTGTTTCTAAATACATTTTAAGGATGGAAGTTGCACATGTTCAGGATCCCCTAGCATTTAAAATATGGCCTTCAAAGTTTATTTTGATTGCTTACTGGAGTCTATTCGCTAGAGCATTAGTGGTTTTTCCTTGAATATATCTTATCCTTGTAATTCTCTAAGGCAGAAAGGATTTGATTCTTTTACTGTTTTGCAGATGGAAAGCTGAGGCACAGAGCCAGCTGTTCCCAGCCGTTCGCTGCAGAACGGTGCTTTGGATGCAAAGCTGTGATGTTCTCARGTAGTTTTGTCCTCTGCTGGCCCATCATGTCTTTCATGATCTGTCCTACTGGTGAGAGAGGACCTCTTCTGGGAGCCCTTCCTGTATAGTCCAAAGGCAGAACAAGCCCCTTCCCCTTCCCAGCCTCATTTCAGGTGAGATGGGAAAAGAGCTCCCCGGAAGAGTCTGTGGCCCACAGCAGAGTTAAGCCTAGGCCAAGCAGTTCCTAAACTAGACCCTGCTACCTATGCATAAATAAACACGATACATTTATTGCCTGAACATATCCCAGGAGCGCTGCAAGATGTTCCCAGTTCAGAACCGTTAACCATTAAAATAAGAGCATCCATGGATAGTTTAAGGGGCTGTGTCTATATTTGCTCTTATTGATTGCCTTTTACCTTCCTGGCTGGAACCTTTTGAGAGATGACTGCGGTGCTGAGATGCATCGCATCTTTCTGTTTATTAAAGCTGCCTAAGCTTAAAAATAAAAAACCAGCCCACATCCAAAAGCTATGAATTGATAGCTATAGCTCTTCAAATAACAGTGAATTATTCCACGCTGCTGTAGTKTCATTGTAAGGAAGTTCCTTCCTTGACTCAGACTTCTTTTTCTCTTTGCCTCACAGTAAAATGCAATTAGATGACGTACATATCGTGGCTTGGAAGCACTTGCAATTTTCTCAGCCTTATGTTGTCAACTTTTGCTCAATAACAGGATTGTGGACTGTGCCTATGTTAGCATATATTATCACCATATGGTGTTTCAATAGCGAACAGAGGCTTCTCTGAGTATGTAAGGGAAGATAGAATGGAAAAAAAAAATAGTTCAGCAAAATAAACCTAACCCTGCTACTTCCCTGCTGCAAGTGAGAGCTCTGACTGCTTTTTCTGTGGAGAATCACTAAGGCCATGATCCAATCATCCAATCACACTAGTGTCTTTTCCCACAGATTTAAAAACAATCCTCACTCCCCACCCAAAACAAAAACAAATAAACAAAAATAAAACAACAACAACAGCAGAAGATGCCTCTGGCCAGAAAATGCAGTTTTGGTGTACTTGTTTACTTCTGCTGTTGTTTGCAGGCTGAGACTGGTTCTACTCTGCCCAGGCTGCCAAAATATTCCTTGTCTTGTAGTAAATTTTCCCCCTGGAAAGTGGGAGTTTCACATGGATAAGCAGAGCAAGTTGTTTGGTTTTTAAGGCCTCGTACATCTAAGTACAAATCAGTTCATTGCAACCATCTTCTCTGGTTGCTAGCGTAACCCAGGGCGGCCGTCCTGGTGTCGTGTCCGTAAATAGCACTGGAGTTTATCTTTGGATTGGTGAGAGACTGTGGGCGTGCTGCTCGCTTCGGAGTGTTTTGTAAGGAGCTGCTGAGAGGCTGTTGCTGTCCTGAGAAAGTCGGAGCCCAGCCGAATTGCCATCTGGTACCTCGGCAAAGCTCTGGTCATCCTGAGGACACGGGCGATTTTGATTCCCTGTTCCAAAGCTGTTAGCTAGTCATCTTAGGAGGAGCAATTCAGTTTGCATCCGGCAGAAAGCCAGGATGCACATGTTTCCTGTTGGGGTTTATGTCACGATTATCAAGAAGGGAGGAGGAGGTGTTGGGATTGACTACTGAGGAGAGACCAACAGGGAACTCTCGAGTTAGACGTGGCCGCTCGACAGCCAAGACTGTTTTGTAGCCTTAAAAAAAAAAAAAAAAAAAAAAAAAAAAAAAAAAAAAAAAAAAAAAGCCGCTATTGTTCCATTGGGATTCTTTCAGGACTGTATTATTCAGCAGAGAAAGAGTATAAATAGTGGATTGAACTCTATTTATTTGTTTTTTGGAAACACTTCAACAGAGTTCACCTCAGAAGCTACAAGTGTCCAAAGTGTGAGCCTGGRGAGGAAGGTGGTCGTGAGGGTCAGTGTTTTATGATGCCCCAACAAGGCAGCACTGTCACCATGCCCAACACAGCTCTTGCTACATAACATGAAGAAATACAGCTTTATCACATGGAGGATGCTATTCAGTGCTTCTTTAGAGTAGATCTACATCACAGTTAAATTTCTGAAGTATCTCAAAGAGCCAGCACCCCAAAGTAGAGCTATACAGCACTGGAAGTCTTTAAACATTTTAGTTGTTTTGGCAAGAGTTGTGTTTAACCAGACTTGGCTTTGAGGCTGTTGAGTAATGTGGTCATTTCCAACTAATGGCAATAAAACTTCAGAGAACACCTGCTGTTTCTATATTGAACATATGTGTGCGTGCTCATGTAAAATCACAAATGCATGCAGAGAATTGAGAATAGAATTTATATTTGGCATCCTTCCTACAAATTGTATTTTAGAACGCTTTAGAAGTCTTCCTGTAAATAAAATCATTTCAGAATCAAGCTCATTAATAAAGAAAAGRAGATGAAGTAAGATATAAAGGCAAGGAAGGAAAAAGGTTTTTTGTTGTTTGGTTGGCGTTTTGTGTTATTTTTGTTTTGTTTTAAAGGCAAAACAGACATTTGATGAGTTCAATTATTTGCCGAGTGTACTCAGTGTTATCTTGGGAGGACATGTGGACAGTCTCAGGAGACTGTGTGATAGGAACTGCAGGGAGCCAAAACCAAAATGATGGGCTGATAGCTTAGAAAGTATAAATGGAGGGAACATCTGAAGATCCTTAGCTCTTTTGCTCATGAGCCAGTGCTGGATTATCCCCTATAATCAGTAGTTTCCCTAGTCTGGTTTTAAATAATTAAATGTAAATAATTCCTAACTTTCTTTGGGTGATTATTCCAGACTGGAACTTACACAGCTGCTAAGAGCTATTTGACTCGAGCGTTTCCTTGCTTGCTTTAATCTCCTTTTGCAGTGACATTTCATATATTTGTACACACACGTGTACTCATGCTATGTGGATGTACTCACTTCCCGTGCCACATATATATATATATGTGTGTGTGTGTGTGTATATATATATATATGCATGAAGAGTACAGGGAGCTTTAAATTCCCTAGTACAAAGCTGTAATAAAAGGGCTGACCGTTTGGATCTGTAATACGCCTGAC
Source organism: Nothoprocta perdicaria (assembly GCF_003342845.1). Classification (NCBI taxonomy): domain Eukaryota; kingdom Metazoa; phylum Chordata; class Aves; order Tinamiformes; family Tinamidae; genus Nothoprocta; species Nothoprocta perdicaria. The sequence goes on from NW_020455643.1 coordinate 10,006,530, forward strand.
CTGACAATTAAGCAAAGTTATTACTATGTCAGCCTACCAGATGGATCATCTACTCATGATGTAATGTGTATTGGAGTGCAGTTTCCTATTTTATRTTTGTTGAGCTGAGAAAAGGGGGAGAAGAGAGGGAAGAGACATTTTTATTTGAACTAAACCCACTCGTTTCAAGTGTGTTTAATGATAGCAATATGTGACAGATAAAATAAAATCCTAGGCCCTCGTCCATGTTTATTTTAATTTCAAGCAATGGGGAAAGATGGAAGAGATAAAAATTATAGACTAAAAAAAAATCTGTGTTGTAAAACAGCAGCTTGAGCCCTGGAGGAGTTTTGCTGTGCGCTGCAGGACTCGCTGAGGTGCCGGTCAGAGTTTTGCCTGGTAGGAATTTGGGATCTTGGTCCTGAGAAAGGTCGGACTGAGGTGTTTGGTATCACCCTCTTTAATTGTTGCCTCTGAGCTTATTAAAGGTAGTACAGCTGTACTGAAAGAGAGGAGGTAAGAAATATTTACCCAAAGCTATTCACCATAACTTGGACTTGCTTTTAATTTAGTCTCACTTTGTACCTGAAAAGGAGGCATGTTTTTCTGAGACCTGYGTTGTAGAAGTGTCCCCGTGACTCCCAGATCTGTCACCTGCCTCCGTGTAACCATGGTTGAGCCGTTCGGTATCTCCAGGCTGCACCTCTCCTTCTGTTAAATGGAGATAAAAACATGCCTTTGCTTGCTTGCTCAGTGCAAGCTGTTTGGGAAAGTGTTCAGTACCTGGTGCAGTGAGGATACGTAGATAATGTTGTACAATTTGTGATACTGATCTGGAYCTCTGGAACGCTCTTCTCTTAGCTCTTCTGTGAGCAGCCTTTGGGCTGGTCTGCACTGCGCCTGGATGGGGATAAATTGTCTGTCTCAAAGGCTTACGTCAAGCAGGAGGCTGAAAATTTATTCAGCTATTCCACTTTCCRTGTGACTGAACTGGCACAGCCAACAGCAAAATAGGTGTTAATTTGTATCCCTGAAATACAAGTTGCTGTTGTCCATTTTGATGCAGTTTTTTTCCCCTTGAAGAGMTTAAGACCTCCCTGTACCTCCAAACCAGGTCCCTCCCTCTGCTGAAAGACCTCTGAGCAGCTGTAAACTCATGATTCAGAGGAATATGGAGGAGATCTTTTTATTCTTTAAAGATCCTCTGACTGGGTTCCCAAGTGGAATATTGTTCTCAAAGCCAGGGATTTCTTGCTATGGAGAACTGCAGGATGCTCATAATGAGCTTTTCCTTGCAGTAGCTTTGGCTTATGTGGATATGTCAGTGCACCAGCACTAGATCCATTGCATGCCATTGACCTGTTGGTTGATTTGCTGTTGACTTCCCACATGCAAAAGGAATTGCATTTTCAGTTCCTTGGAAGACTTGCCCTTGGGGATTTTTTTTTAGTCTTCTTTTTCTGCCAAGTTTTCTAGAGCATCTTGAATGCTGGCTGTTGTGAGGGAATCAGCTTCCACTCTGGCTTGGCTCCTTCAATAAAAGCATCAGTATCCTGCTTCCTGGACACAGATAAATGTTTTTGTAATGTTATAGCACCTTATAGTCTGTGACTGAGCCTGGAGGGAAGTCGCATCTTGAGTGCAGTCGAGTATGTTTTGTCCCAACTCAGATCATCACTGTGTTTGTTTACTGCTGCTTTTCTGAAAGCAGCACAAGTCTGGGTTATAGAAAAATACCCTGCTTGGATCAGAACTTGAAATTTGAGCCTTGTTTCTTGAGTATCTTCAGGCATTAGAGTATGTAGACCTAAAATTAATAACCCAAGACAGTCCATCCTAGGTCGTAGGAATGGGTGCTCCAGCACAGCTTCCTTCCCAATGAATATCAAGAAAGAATGCAGCAGGTTTATAGTAATACTGTCCCAGAATATTTTCCCTCTATCAAAGATTTGCAGTTCATAGATCTAGTGAGTCAGAAATTATATCTTTAAAAATACTCATTTGTTTTTCTCCCTTGTCCAATCATCCAGTTGCTCTCTGAACTCATGTAAACTTCTCATTTTAAAACATCCTGTGTTAAAATAGTCCCAGGCTTTGGGGATTTTGTTTCTGGTAAGTCTGTGACTTTGCCGTTTGACTTCCTTTTCCAAGTAACTTTTCCAGTGCCCTTTTTTTTCCAGTGTATTTTTCAGCCCTTGCAGATTTAAATGCTTTGCGTTGGTTTTTGATCTCTTTGAATAGATTTTAGCATAGTGGTTTCTAAAGACACTGTCCATGGGCACGTGAGTGCTCCCAAGTGCAAAGTGGTAGGAGAGATCCTTGGTGGCCCTGCTGGCCACCAGAAATCTGATATAGCTGTAGTACCTTGCACCCAGGCTGGAGCTGTGCTGGTCTCTTCCCTTCCATCTCTCTGGCATGTCCCTCCTGTTTTCAGTAAGACTTTCAACTGCACTGACTTTCCCATCTGTAAGACAGAGCCAGTGCTAATCACATCTACCACCTGGCTGCCTAACCTTAGAAAACGTTTTTGGATCTTGAGSTGAAAATTCTGCACAAAACATCTTGTTTTTGTCAGCTTATGTAAAAAGTGTCTCTTSCAGTGAAAAATTAATATAGCAAAAACTTTTATTTTGTATAAGGGAATTCAGCATCAGATTTTTCCAGATGACTTCATATTTCATATTATAGGTTGTGTGATGTTAATTTAAGTTCTGTGGAGAGATGAAAATACTCAGCGTACTTTTGTGATTTATACTAGGATTTGATCAGTTTATTAGTAGTCTGGAGGATCTTTTAGAAACATCTAAGAGTTCAATACATTAGACGTGAGATACATACGCAAATGTTTGTTCTTTTACTGCTAAAGATAAATTAAGGCTTGAGTCTTCTTGGGCTGAAATAACTAGCAGGTCTCCAGCTCTTTTTCTGTCTCGCAGAACTCCTCTGTACAAGCCAGTATGCCTCTAATGTGCTCTGCATTATTTTGCTGCTTTAACATGGAGACCTGTAGAGACAGTGAAAGCCCTGTATAGAAAGTATTGTATAGTGAGGGAGGGAGCCCAACAAAGCTAATTATACAGACACTCCCACTCTATTACCCTTCAGAGAAATTGAGCCTAACATTCTGCTCTTAAGCTCGTTAAGCCATTCTTTTTGGGTGCAAGGATCTTATTTAGGGAATGAAATAGCTACACAGTGTAATCAGAGTGGGAATTGGAGCAGATCATTATATTTACTCATTTGATTAGCCATAAAATAGCTACTGAAATCCCCATTTTAAATCTGCTTAGCAATTGTGCAGCAGTGTAAACTGGGTGTGCTAATTGGGAAAGAAAAAAAACATTGTGGTATTTTTTTATAAGTAATAAATATATAAACACACACACACGCACACACACACATTGTGATCCTGTCTATGTAAATAACCTCTTCCCCGCGGGTGTTCTCGCCTCCTAGTTGTTCAAGATCTGCCTGCTTCCAACTGCGGAGAAGGGGGAACTAGAGGATTCTGGATGTCTGCTTTGGAAAACGTGGAGTCTTGAAATTAAATTGCGTCCAGAGAGGTTTGGATTAGCTGCTAGGGTAAAACTACTGGAGGAGGAATAGGTAATCCTCAAAAACAACTGCATTCCTGGAGGGTTTTTTGGTCATGTTTGGTAAATATCTGTTGAAAAGAGCTGAGCCATCCCCATGGTGAGAGAGAGGAGTGGACTGAACCACCTCTCAGGGTCCCCTTGGGGCTGTTTTCTGTGATTTGGCAGGGAAATTTATGGTAAGATTTCCTTAAGAAAGGTAAGGAACAGTCAGTGGATTGTCTTTGAGCAGGTGTCCCTTCCCCAAAGGAGCTGCTGTCTTGGGAGCACTCTCCATAGGCAGCGAGGCCTCCATGTGTGCTGAGGAGACCTGCAGGCCTCGGTGCACTGCGTGCAGCTGAGGATGTCCTGCTTTCTCTCTAAGAATACGTCAGTGCCCTGCTGCTGATCTGCCCGTAAAGGCTTGGAAACGAGCCATTACTGAAGGTTTCGTTCTCTGGCTTCCTTTGCAATCTGAGAGACTGGAAAAGCAGAGCAGATGTTCTGCAGGCAGCAAGCTCTCTAGTCTCTGGTTTCCTTGTTCAGAATGGTCATCATCTTCTTAATGCTTCTCAAGTATGTAATATACCTTTAGGAAACTAAGCAGCTGCAAAAATAATTTGAGTTTGTTCTTTCTGTTTTCTCTCTTGTTCTTTTTTTGCCTTTTGTACCAACATGAAAGAGCTAAATAAGCTTCCTTACAGAAAGGAAACTTCTTTTTGAAGGTATTGAGCTATATGGGGGACCAAAGACAGTTGACAAGTGTGTGTTGGGGTGCTTTTCTTTACAGGACACTGTAAAAGTCATGTTAATACTGCAAAGAAGTGAGTTGTTCCTGTGGTGGTGTCTGTGAATGGCAAGGTCTTTGGGTAGCAAAGAGGATCGGAGTGAGAGCTTCACCACTCTGTGAAATAATGCAATAAGTTTTYGGCCTGGTGACTTCTTGTGGGGCACAAGTTCTACAGTATTTCCTTATGAGCCATCGGTTTAACTGGCACTCAGGGTTATCACTTGGAAAGGRTCAGAAGTCAAGAAGTCATCTCCAGAGAAGCCCAGCACGGTCCYTTTCAGAGATGTCCTGGGGACCTAAAGGAAACGGTGTCAGGGAAAACAGTGCTGGCATGGGTTGTTTGTCACCTGCTCTGCTGCAAGAAGACTTTGGTCCCTGGGGTGCTCTGGCACTTTGCCACAGCACTAGATTGTGTAGGCAGGAGGTTGGGGAGGAAAAGAAAGAAAGGAAAAAAGACCTATTAGGCCAAGCATTCCTAATATAACTTCACAGTGAAGAGAACAAGCATCTGACTTATAAGGAGGTTAGAAGCACACTGTAAATTTTAATGAACACCTAATTCTGTTTTTAACGGGTCCGGGACACCTGCAATTGGATGTTATAGCAATTGGTTGCACTGCATTGCTCTAACAAGCTGAGGCCCCACCTGGCAGGCAGGAGCAGTGAGGTCTAAGGAGAGGATGCATGGTTCGGTTTTCACTTGATTACAGCAGAGCAGATATTTATGGTCTTTCTCTGAAGTGTTGAACACCTGTAGCAGTCATTGAAATTAATGGAAACACTCAACGTCCTTGCCAATTCTTCCCCTTTTCTTAGAAATGCATGTTGAGTTGTGCTTTAATTTTCAGACTTTAAAACTGCAACCTAAAAAGCTCTCACCCAAACACGTTACATTCCGTCATCTTTGATGGAAATTAATCACATATTGAAATGTAAGTGTTCTCCTGAAGGGAAACGTGTGTAAACGTGCACGTGGTGCTGCTGCCTGGCCCTCTTTGAGGTGAGCATGGTGTGTCACCTCTGCAGAGATCACTGCCTTTGTGGCCTGGAAGGTCATTACTCTGCTTGGTGTGTTCATGTGTGTTCCTGCAACTCAGCTTCTATTGGCTTTATCCCATCTTTGAATCTCTGGAAAATCAGATGCTTTCTGTGCCACAGGATTTGGAGAGCCCAAGTCCCTTCTCTCAAACTCTATTGGGTGGTTATTCTCTGTGTGTAGAGTAATTGGCCAAGTAAGTGACCCTCCTAGAGAAACCTTTCCAATTGTTGGACTGGACTCTTGCCTTCTTGCTGACCTAGGCAGCTCAAGACAGTCATGAGTGAATGTATCATGGCTCATGACCCCTTCAGAAAAATGAGTGCTACAGCCACAGGTATAATAGGTGCAACATCACCTCCCAAAATAGATGCCTGTGGAGAATAAAATRTTGCATGAAGGGAGTTTCAAATAAGTGGTGTTTGTTACCCCAACTCCGTGCTCTGCTCCACATATGAAACAACCTCCGTGCTTTTCTGAGGCTGCTCCACCTCTGTCTTCCCTTTGTTTTCAGTCCTGGAAAGCCATGGGATACGCTGCTGTGGCTGCATCTTCCTCCTGATTTCATCTCCAGCCTTGATTGAACTCAGAAACACAACAAAGTTCTCAACCGTGTCTCAAAGACACTCCAGCAAGCTGAATTTTGGGATCTCCCTTTGCCACGYGTGCAGCGAGTGTGGCAAACTGTAAAGCCTCTCGCCGTGTCACTTAAATGTTACCATCTCTCAAGCTGTCACGATGACTTTTAAATTTAAGCGAGGGCGAGGGCTTCCTTTTCACATCAACAATCGCACCCTTTCCAGAGCTGCGTGCGCGGCYGCCCGCGTTGTTGTTCAGGGTTTATTCCTGGGGTTATTCCCTGCTTTCCCGGGGTTGTTCCCAGTTCACCTGTCGGCTCCCCCAGGCCTGCGTTTAGATCAGGTCACGCAGCTCCAGTGTTCAGCCAGGCAGATGTTTCCAGCCAAGAGCTTAACTTTTCCTAATAATTTAGTGTCATTTGCATAGGGTTCTTTCCCTTCCAGGGAAAAGTATATTCTTGTAATCTGATCTAAAAGGGCTCCTAGAGGAGCTATTTGACTATTTCTCTATAAGTATGCAATAAATTTCCCAGGAGGACTGGTGCTCTTCTGCTTAGTGGAGGAGTGAGAAAGTGTTTAGCAAGATTTCCCAAGAGATGCTCCTGAATGTGTCTATTCCGTAGACATATCTGCTATTAGTGCTTGTGTTAGGGACATGCAACAGTGCATAGAAGCTGCTCTGGCTTTTATGGTSTCACTTCGGAGCGAGTTTCCTGTTCTGGAGGAGCTGGTGTCACCAATACTTGTATTTGTTCCCAAGGACGTGGGTGTCTCTGTGGAAAAAGTGACTCATATAATCCTCGGCCTTCTTAATGCCTGCTGTGAAGTGGGTCTTGGAATGATGTCTTATGTTGCCTCCTGGCTGTTCATATGGAAATGCAGCATGTCTCAGTTCTCATAGCAAATATTAGAGGTGAATGTAGATGAATATGTGAATGGTAGAGCCCTTTATGTCCAGTTGCAAATTTTGGAAAGTCTCTCTTGTTCCATGATTTTTTTTTTTTCCCTCAGGCATTGTGGAAATCCTTTTGGGATTTAGGGAGCAACGTGACTGAGAGGTGTGCTCATGTGACAGCAACCGAGGATTCATTACACTCCAGGTGAACCCATCAGAAGTTCCTGGCCCCTTCCAAATGACATAATGTCCTCTGCAGCAATGCTCACAGGAGCCCAGTGAGTCYGAGGGTACTGTATGCCCTCCTGCTCCTCATTCAAAGGAAACGTGCAGTGCTTTTACACGAAGCACTAGCAGGTGAGGAGGTGGTGAGCTGCAGAAAGGGTCCAAGGCAAAACTCCCAGCCACTCATATAAGTGGTGAGATGCTGGTGGGCAAGCACGCAGTTGCGAGATGCTGGTTGTGGAGAAAATGAAAGGAAATCTTGAAAGCCGTGGGAAACTGGTCCTCAACATCTGAGTAGGAAAGTATGTGCATTCAGCATCCACAGGGAGCTCTGCGCTCCGTTGGGCAAAGAGGTATGAGTCAAAGAATATCATCTGTGTTTTTAGGCAGCGGTATTAGYGCCTTTTAGTTCATCAAGGGCAGTGTTTTGCAGGTGTCCTTTTCAAGGCTGAGTCGGGAGGTGAGACGGCCACTGGTTTTGTGGAGCAATCTGTGCACAAAACATCCTGGGACCCYCCTACCTGCAAAGACCAGGTCCCTCCTGCGATGCTCTAATCTGGTTTCTCCCTGGCCTTTGGGCTGCCCGCTCCCTGGTGACCTCCATGTTCTGGATGTGCAGGAGATGGTGCTGAAACGTCCCCTTCCTGGCGTCAAAACTCCTTGTGTGCCGCCCAGCCCCGTCCCGAGCACCGGCTTGGGGTCATTGGGACTGCATGGGGATGAGCGGCCGCCGCTCCACGTCCCCACGCAGGCGCTTCGGAGCCCGCCTGCGCATGCGGCATCTCTGCGCGTCCCCCTCTCATTCGGGGCTTGCGGAATGACTAAGTGGTGCTGACGGCGTCAGTCGTTGGCCCGTATTAATTATTTCCGCGGGTTTTATTTACTTGCGTGTCCCCTATGGGAATGCTGTGCATACAGATCACAGCAGCACTTAATTTTATTGCAGTAAGCAGCTGAGGCCGGGTAAGGCGGGGGGGAAGAGGAGGGAAGGGGTCGTGTATGCGTCAGCCCTGTCAGGCTTTTCCTTCTGTTGCATTTGTGCTGAGGTTTTTATTATCATTAAGCCGATTGTATCTGTGGCACAAAGGGCTGAGTTACCTCGGTAACCACACTAGCTGGGATGATAATCCATTTATAGCATCACTGCTCAGGTCTGATTAAATTAGCATGCTGATGACGTAAATGCTTGGCTGGGTGATGCTGACGAGGCTGCTCCTAATAGGAACTCTCGCCCTTACATTTATTCTCATTTATTTCATGAGACCCCTGCAGGAAATGTACAGAAATAAGGCTACAGATGATTGACTCTTGTTTTCGGAACAACTTGTGCTGCTCGCAGCGATTTATCCGTGCGCAGACGGCAGCATGTGCCCCACGCCGCCGTCCTTCCCGCTGCAGAATTCCCCACACAGCCGAGTTGGAGCCCGAGTCGCGAGCCTGGCTCGCCATCTGCCACGGCAGCATCGGGAGCAGCTCCTCTGCCTCACGCATTATTGCCAGACACTGCTAAAAGAGAAATCAAGAGGGTAATAATAAAAGGAACACCCTGGTTCTTTCCTCCCCCTTGTGAGTTCCCTGCAAACACAGACATTCTTTTACTCGTTGGAAACRAGCCGGTTCTTTATGTCTGCGTTTTCATCATTGAACAATAATGTTCAGCGCAAGTAGTTAATGCCGTGTGGATCAAATGCTTTCAGCATCTTCCRTGCAGCCCCTTGAGGGAAAACACTGACAACTGTACGGTCACATAGCAGTGCCTGTTGTTTGATGAAGTGGCGAGAACAAGGGGACTGAGTGTTGCTGAAACTCCTGGGTTCTCTTCCCAGTCCTGCCTCCGATTTACTGGATAAGCAGTCTGCGGGGTGAGCTGCTTCCTAGTGGGCCCTCTTGGGCTCTTAATACTTGAGGGTTTTTTTTTTATCTGTAAAAAAAAAAAAAAGAATTAAAAACAAAACTTTCCTCCTTTTTGCAAGAGGCGTGCAAGTGATTAAATGTGCTTAAGTTCTGAGAGTATTTGGAGCTCCTCAGGTGGAAACTCTGCAGGTTCTGAACAATTTACCATTTTAATTGTCAGGTTTGATTTATCCAGTCAGCGTAGAAGGATTTAAAAGGAATCTTTGCACAAAAGCAGTTTGGGGATGGTAGACTAAAATGTAATAAATTTTAAGTAGCAATAAATAGTTTGGTGTTTACCCTGGAGTATAAGCAGATGTSGCTCCCCAGAAACCGCTGGAGCTACACCTGCTTTGAGTCGGATTTGGACTTGGAAATCTGTCATTCGTAAAATAAACAGCATGATTTCAAGGCATGAATGCGAATGGGCCGGTGCTGCGGTTTTCTGGGCCTGCAAATTCCTGACTGATGCTTGCAGGTCTTTTCCAGGGAAATGCAGCTGCGAGGGAAAAGGCGAGTAGGAGGAGGGAGCTTGGGTGCACGGGATCAGGCCACCTCCCCGGCTGTYGGCACCAGCCGCCCTGTGCGTGGGGTGTTTGGTGCTGTGGGGAAAGCGACCTCCAGTTCTGCCAGCGGGAACACGGAGCAGCTGGTGCCCTGGGATCGCTCCGTGTCTGTGTCAGCATCCCGACGTGCAGGTCTACAGAGTTCGGGGTGAGGGAGGATGGGGATTTGGGCTCCTCTCTTTGCTGTAGCGTGTGTACCTGTGTCAAGTAATGAGACATTGCAGCCCCCTGCATCTGCAAAGCCCCCGACTCGTCTCAGGGTGGTTCCTTGTTTGGCACTTGATATTTTCCAAGATCTCAAGCTATTTTCCTACGAAGATCTGGGTGACTGAGCTTGAGTTTTGGGGCCTCCGGCAGGCATGGGGCACACGTGTGCGCCAGCCGCGCCGCTGTCGGCGCCGGCTCTGCTCGCCAGCCTCCCGCAGCAGCAGCAGGTGCCGTTTATTAACAAAGGTATTTTGTTGGGTTTGCCTCTGCTGGGGGCTCAGTTCAAAGCAGTCGTGTGTTTGCAAGTCCCGCACTGGTGGCTGGGGATGCTGTTGCACAGGCTGGGTATATCTGTGTATATCACGCCGTGCGTTAATCCTAGCAGCAGAGAGATTAAGCTTCCTAACAGCATAGCTGCCTTGGAGAAAGCCTTACCCCGAAGCTTTTCTTCAAATTTAAACTTTAATGGCTAGCACCRTTAATTTACAATTTCCAGTGTGAAAAATGCAAAAGCTATTGGCAGTAGAATATCTATTGCCCTGACAGCTAATTTGGGTGAGGGGCTGTGCTGCTCCTTGGTGCAGCTTTGCAGGGCTGCTCTTCCCACAGAGGTGACGGGCACGGAYGTTGTTTTGCTGCTGCTTTGAGATAACTTGAGTTTCTGGTGGAAGGAGCTGCCTCCAAGTGACACAGGCTTATGGTGCCCCACTCACCACATGGGAGGGTAGGAACCACTAGCAGGAATGTCCATCACGGAAGAGCAAGGCCTCTTGACTGTACTGGGGTTTGTGAAGTTACCCTTTTCTTCATCAGTTCCATCTCTGCTTAATCAATCCTCTCCTGACTRCCACCCCTTCTTCTCCCGACCTCTAGGCTGCAGCTAACAGGAGAACAGGAGCTGGCAGCTTCTCCTCTGGCAGCATTTGCAAGCTGGTTGTCAGTATGACCATGTCGAGGGTAGTACCTGCTTATTCCGTATGGATGGTGAGAGCCAGCTGAGGACCAACYCCCCTGCTTTTTTCTTTTTTTTTTCCCTTTCTCAAGGAATTGTTCAAAAGTAGTTTATTTGGGTTCAAAAGCTTTGCCCCCTGACTTGGTTGTCAGAAGGAGAAGTGACTTTGGTTCTAACGRGCTCCCTGCCCAACTCAAACAACAACCACGCTGCAGGAGGGGAAGTCCCACTGAAATTCCCCTCCCTTCCCCACAGCTTTCTGTGATTTCTGGAGTGAGTGCTCTGCCTTAGATGGCCTGGAAATTTTCATTATAGGTGAGCAAAATTTCAACTCATTTGGCTACCAAATTAGAGCAAGGCAGGGGATGAACAGTAATAAAAATCCTGTTTGTTGAAACAGACATGTTCTTGCTCATTTGGAGAGAAAAAAAAAAAGGAAAAAGAAAAAAGAAAGAACGCCTCTCATGTTTGCATGTGTTTTGATTTTGATGCTGTTAGAGCCTGGTCCCTCTCCCTTCTGAAGTCCTTGGGATATTTGTATTTGCTTCCATTGGAAGAAGAATGCCTTGGTGCGCTCTCCTTCAATACCATGGGGATATCTTTATATTTTTGGAAGAGGGGGAAACAGTTGTTTTTTTAACCTTTTATGTTGTTGTTCTAAAGGAAAGTTTGCTGCTTATTATCTCGCCGGCTTTTATCTGGTGCTGAGTCATGGAAGTGAGAGAATGTGTAGGCGTCTTAGCATAAGAGAGAGTAATTCTGTCATTTAAATTTACAGACAGTTATGCTTTCCAGAAAACTTTTTTTTTTTGTGGCTTGCAAAAGCGATTAATCTGCTGCTGAACTGACAAAGGAGGTTTTTCTGTTTAAGAATTTTTTTGAAAGCAAGAAAATCTGTTTCTGCTTATAGGAAATAATAAGGTAGAGATCAAAATTAAGAAAGAAATCATACTGGGAGAACAGAGGAGAAAACGYTCCCTTTCCCAATTATGTTTTTTCCTTTTATTCACTTTATCTGTCTATCTGTGCATCAGGCTATATATGTGTCTGTGTTATGGAAAAGTCCTGTGGACTTTGATAGATACTAAACTAAATGTAGTAGAAATAGGGCTGAGTTCAGCACTGTCGATTCCAACTGTTAAAAATATCGGGGATCAGTTTAGAATGACTTATATTTTGTCTTGGGAGAAAAAGAAGAGAAAAAAAAAAAAGTTTCCTTTTAGTTTTCCCTCTGGCTTTTTAGCTGTTACCATGTGGCAAGCTTTTCTTCTGCAACCTTGAAAGCTACTTTTATTTTTAATGAAGACCTAGATCTCAATTAAATATTAGTCTGCAGTAGTACTAAGAGAAATAGTCTCTTTCTTTCTTTATTTCTTTTTGWTAATGCTTCTGAGTTTTCTTTTACCATTGAAAAAGGAATTAATTCCAACTGAGCTAATACCTTTCCATCTCRGACAGGTCCTCAGTGGTTTAGTGAAGTGGTGTGGTGATGTTAGAAGGATGAATGTAGTGATTGGACTAGGTCCTTTCCAACCTTAAGGATTCTATGATTCTGTGAAAGTTGAAGCATCTTTACCAGGTTTTGCCAAATTTGTGCAAGACAAAAATTCGGTGGAACAATCTGAAGTGATTTTATTAATCACTCTCCCCATTCCTGAGGACAAACCAGATGTGAAGTACCAAGTCCTGATGTGTTAACATGACCTTGCAGCAGGGATGGGGTGAGGGTGCAAAAGCTTGGGCTRCCTCCAGGCTAGAGTTCATCCCGTAAGGAAGAACGTTATGTGGTGCAGAGCTTGTGCTGGCTGAGGATGAGATGAAGCAGGAGGGGACCTCTCCAAGCTCCTGTCCCTGGCTTGGGCAGCCTAACTGCAGTGGAGCTGGGCTCCTGCCACGCATCAAGGTCCTCCCAAGTAGCCTTGGGTAGGAGAGGGGGCAGAAGGGCCGCCTTGTCCTTCCCACCTTGTCCTGTGGCCTTCAACAGAAGATGCTTTGTGGACTGTAAGTGGACTGTTGGGTTTTTTCGTGTCACATGAGGCTTTGGAAATCACGTTTTTTTCCTCCTATACTGTGGCTGTCTATGGCTTCTAGGAAAAGGTGAGCTGTCAGCCCCGTGGGGTTTCTTGTTCAGGGCGAAYGGGCTCTGCAGTTAGGTCTGTTCACTGGAAAGCCATGTGCTGCAGCTGGACTTCTAAATTAAAGCGGGGAGGGAATTAACCTGGCTTAACCTAAGTTCTGACAATTCCGTTGAGAGGCCAGTGACTCATTTAGAGAATCCAGAGAGTCCACAAAGGCTCGAATTATGTTTCTGAGAGCTTATAGAAGGTCATTGCTTTGTGTTTTAACAATTGGGTCCTGCAGTGAATTCTTGTGGGTTGTTATGGAAAAGAGATTTATTAGTGACTTGTGATGCCAGGACGCTCGGTCTGTGTATAATTTTTTCTTAAAACACAAAAATGTAATGAACCACCAGAAAGATGCAGTGCTGGCTGGGAATGAAGGATGCATTAATCCCACCTTAAACTGAGATCCAGACCTGAATTCTCCTCGGTCTTCTTGATTCCAAATCTGGAGCTTCATTTGACCTGCAATAAACAGGAATCAAAGCCACGAAACTTTGTTTTGGATCCAAAATTCCTTGCAGTTTTTGGGCGTCCACTGCTGAGTTTTGGATAGTGTTGATCCCTTGTTAGAGCACTGCTGAAGCCAAGCTGCTCAGAAGGACTAAATTAATACTCCCTCATCCCAAAGATTTTAGCATTTAGTGCTTCTACCCCAGGGCTAGAAAGACACTGCTTCAAATTCTGAAGGGAAAAAACGTCAAAATCAGTTAGGCTACAAATCCCCGTTGCCATCAAGTAGGTATTTATACATCCAYGGGAATTTATACATCCAAGGGAAGCCGTGAAGAGAGAGGAGGGTACGTGTGTCTGTCCGGAATTCGCGAGCCCGTGTTTAGGTCCTCGCTCGGGCCCAGGTCAGGGTGCAGAGCGGGGCTGCGAGGCCGCCCGGCCGAGGCCGTCACGCTCAAGTGGCCTCTCAGAGGTGCTGCAGCCTTAGTCCAACGCAGACTATATTTAGCCCGGGTTATCAACTCCATTTGCTTTCGTTCAGCTTACCGCGGTATTAATTGCACGCGTTCTCCTTACGTGGGCGTTTTGAAGCAGAGGAAGACGATCCTCACCGAGAGGAGGTTGCCTCGCGGAGATTCCCTCCAGCTTGCACAGAAACCTCCAATGTCTCCATCGTGGGGGGGAAAATCCCTCCGGATTCATAGGCAATAGTTGGCCAAATCCTGCCCTGCCACAGCCAGTGTGTTTGAAGTGAATCTATTGGAGTCAACAGCCTCGCTTGAGCTGGCACGAGTGTAACTGAGATCAGTCTCTGGCTTGACACCAGTTTAACTTGGGCAGACCCAGRTATTAAAGAATATTCTGGGTCTTCGCCCTAGCTGTGATAAATTTAATTATTTATTTAAATTATTTTGATCTAAGAACAGCGTAAGCGGGGAAAATTATAAATCAAAACTTAATAKGGCTCATTAGGTCGTTKCTGATGAAGTTTAACAGCCTTTTTCCTCAGACTACTGAGCTGAGAGGAGCGAGGTGTGTAAGAATGTCTGGTATTAAACTAGGGTATGGGGTTATGTTGCTTTGAAAAAAGTCAGTGTTTTTGGACAAAGTATTCAGCAATATGAATCGTTAAAAAACACAGCCCTTGTTTTGGTTAAAAACACAGGGGAGATATTTTTCTTCTTTTTTTTTGGTGTTTTTTATATTAAAACTCACAATGGCTATTTGTGGTTTTGTGTCCTCAAGGCGTATTGAGGAAAACTGGATTAATTTACAATGTCATTTACAACGGAACCAAGCCTAGTGAGGCAATGAATTTGACATTGCTTTATATGGGCGTTTTGAGTGGTATTGGTATGATGTTAAGTATGGAAAATGCCAGTTCAGATTCTATATTTTTATCAGTGTAATGTGTTTTTTAAGTAAGTTTATTAGCCACATACTGAATATATTTAAATCTTCTCTGAAAATAGGAAAACAGTGAAGAAATAGTGATTATTCTGAGTTAATATCTTATTTTTAAAATATTCTGTCTAGCTTTCTGTATTGCTTTTGACTTTAGTATTGCTGTTTCACACATGGCAATTTTCTTGTGCTATAAATTAATAGTCTCTTTCACTTTCCTGACTTTTTACAGTACTGTCCTGGTGTTTTGACTAGACATGTTTCAGTAGGTAAATTCTGTATATTTCTGTATGTGTATTTATATGCATGCATAGTAATAATAATAATATTAAAAAAAAGAAAAGCAGGTGAAACGAAATCTTTCCAATCAGATATATTTCTGACTTATCTTGGAATCTGTGATRTTATGGAAATACTAAGGTATTTTGGGTAGCAGCAATAGCCTGGGCAAACAGATAAATGAGGGAACATTCCTCTCCTTGGCAAAAGGAGCCATCTGGGAAACCCGTTAAATTTGACCTCTTGTTGGAGCTCGTCAGCCTTTTGGGAAGGTGTCCATTGGATCCCACAGCAGAATCAGCTCTCTGTGATAATCTAYGAGTCTCTTACGATTTTTTTTGGATTGATAAGTTACTATTTTTGATGAGGTTCTATAGGGCTTTTTTTYCTTCTTCTGCTAATCACGCAAGTTACTAATTCAAATCATTTTGTAGCCCACTAAAAATATTGGCAGATGATGGTGGGTTCTGGACCTCAAATGAACCATAAGAAAGCAGATGTTGTATGAACACAGAATTGTTCACTGAGGCTTCTGCTCTTCTGCACTACTATCTACGCAGGCTTCAAAATGTGGGGAGGAGAAGACTAAAAACACRTGGTTTTCACAGGAAATAAAAAGACAATACTAACATTCGAAAATGGTTATGCCCTGTGGTAGGATAATTTTTAAAAGCTGGTTTAAGAGACTTTCGGAATTTGAAAAGATAAATAGATTATAAATGCAAGCAATGCCACAAATAAAAGGAATTGTAAACAAATAACAAGTAATGCAAAGTAAACCCTGTCGTGTCTGACTGCGTATGTATTTCATATTATTTTATGTGTACATATGCAGGCTCTTCTAATGGTCTCTAGAATTAATAAAGCAAGAAAGCTTGCATAGCCTATAAACACGCTAAAACTCCTTAGCAATTAAGTAGGAAATGAGAACCTTTTGTAGAGTTTTTGGACTAGTTTTTAAATTTGTTTTTCCCACACTGATTGGAAAATGATAACTTTTCTATGCGAGTTGTAGAGGGCTTCTCCAGAAGACTCRTGAACAAATGCTGTTCATCCTGTTGGTCACTCACACCCTTCCCCTCACTGTGCATCTTCCATTATACCTTTTTAGCCTATTTTTGATAATCTGTTTTGCAGCATCCAGACGTAGCTGTATCATATATATATATAACTCTCCAGCCATATTTATTATATGATAAATATAACCATATTTACTGTGCCTCTAAGCTCCTTTTCCATTACAAATATCAATTTATGAAAAGAAAAAAACATTTTTAAATCTGTGGATGCTGTAATTATGATACTTCAAGCTTCACTGGCTTAGTAATAGCAAAAGTCATAAAAATACTTTGCTTACCCAAAGTTGTTATTTATAGGGAGGTGGGGGCTTTCCCCCTTGTCAGACAATGCAGCCTCTTGCCTGGGTTAAGCAAGGAGGAGCATTGTTAAGCCCATTGGAAAGGCCCAGGTTGCTGGACAGTGCTGGGGCCACCCTTGGAGAGGTTCCTGTGTCCCAGGCACGTGCTGGCTTTTGTCCCCATGGTACCGCTCTCCTCTTTTTGTGGTCTCCTGTTACGGGACCGTGTTGAGGAATTCTGCATTTTGAGGTAACCCAAGGGCTGTGGTGCACAGCTCTTTACATAATTTGTCACTGGGCCGTGAGCCACAGATTCGGCCAGGGCAGGGGGCTGCCGTTGCGTGTTCCTGAGGTCTGGGTTGGCTGAAATTTGTCATTTCAGTGATGAGAGTGGGGAATTACTGAGATTATCCCAAGATTAATTCAGAAAACATATAGCTTCTCATGGCCGACATCATCTGTAGCTTTTTGACAAAGGTGTTTCTCATGCTACTATTATATGTCCATGCAGATGAAGTGGCTACTTCATGCAAACTGTTCAAGTAGAATTTCTAAATAGGAGGTTTAATCATAACTAGCCATTCAGTAAATTAAGGTAACATTATGGCCCTTGACTGACCACCGGGGCTAGATGTAGGTCAATTACCTTTGCACGTCTTTTCAGGCTGTTCTGGTGTGTCRTCATTCTCATAAATACTAGGTGATCACTCATCAGAAAGGAAATAAATACAAAAGCTCATCACAGTGATCATTTTGGGGTAAACAAATAAAAAAGTAAACACGAAACCGAAAAGGATGAGCGAAGTCGTTGCCTGGCATAGCACTGTTGTGTTTTGGAGACCGAGCCCTTCAGATGTGCTCAAGCACTTGGAATTAATGGAATGCTGGAAAGTGGAAACCCAGATTGGCTGAAACACTTGACGCCTATACTGAAAGATGAACCAAAGTGTGTTTATAACCACACGTGTCAGTTTTGAAAAGCTGTTTTGCATGATAAAATATTGGAGGTCAACTGGTTATCACCTTCTCTTTCATGTACCCTATACTCTGTTGTGCTTCAAGCTGAGTTGTCACAGGGACTACCAAAGAGGTTGTGAACAGAAACGTTAGCAAGTATGTTGACTTCTTTTCCACCTTTAGTAGCAGCTGAAAAACAGATCAAAGCTCAGAAGCTGTTGTGTTGTTGTMACACTTCATGTCATCTGTATTGCATTTTCTTCATTTAAGATCCAGAGATGGGACGCTTTATTAGATTTCTGTCCTTCTTCTCTTGGTTTAATGCCTAGGAGCAATCCAATCAGATATCTTGATAGTTACTGGAGACCAGGCCAACAAGCTGAAGCCTGAGTAAACACAGCTGGAAAGTGTGTGTGGCTGCTGATCTGTGCGTATCCCATGCCCACATGATGTCTCAGCTGTAAGTAGGAAATCAGGGATTGATAGAACTGGAAGGAAAAGTTGAATCTTTCCTTCCCACCAAGGGGAATGCAGCGGAATGCAGGAAGCATGTCTGTGCTTCTTACCGTTGTGTCAAAAACATCTGCTTATTGCAGAGTCTGTTTCATCCAATTTGTGCTCTCTGAATATTCGGTGACTTGTCTTAGCTGTCTCTATACTTCTTCTGCAGTCAGTAGGGAGAAGGAGGTTCCTCTAGTTGATGATTCATCCTTCTTGTTTTAGCCTTCAGTATTAAAATGGAATAAATGACCTTGTGGAGGTGCATTCCTGATGACATAGGGAGCTTTACACATCTACGGCAGGCAGCAACTGAGGTAGGAGAGATGCTCCCTGAGCTCTGCTCACCGGCAACCTCCTGGGAACCCCACATCCCAGGCTCAGCCTACCAGGAGTTGCTGCATCYATGTTTCTCGAGGAGGAAGCGTCGTTTTGCTCCTCTAATGGAGCAAATTGAGACTGAACTGCTCAAAAAGGCAGCCCCAGACACAGTGGTGGTTCTCAACCTCTGCTCCGCAAACCATGGGGGTCTGCGCATCGCTCCTAAGGTGACTCAGAAGAATTCTGTGAGAGGCAACTCAAAAAAGAAACTGTGTTTATTAGCAGTAGATTAGCTCGGTAAAGGAGCTCGTGTCTCCTGACAAAAACATTTTGGGGCTGCAGAGCGTAAAGGTTGAAAACCACTGAGCTGGAGTCATGTATCTTTATGTGATAATTTGACAGCTAAAAGGCTAACGCTATTCAGCTGTACCTTTATGAAAAAATGCCTGGGGAATTGAATAGCATATGATAAACTTTGTGTAGGCATTTTTGATCCCGTCTGTGAAACTGAATAACTGAAGGAATTCTATAGAAAATACTCTACAAATTCACAAAATAAAAAGAGAATGAAGCCCTTTTTATAAGGGTTCCAGCTGATCACATAGAATCGTGTTCCTGCAAAGCAGAATGCACTGATTCTGTACTCTTTTTGGAAATATTTAACCCTGACAAGTCACATAGACCTACAGGCTAATTTCTGTAGATCAGCATGGATCTGTAATACCTAGTATATGACTTACTGGTATATATTGGATTTAATTTAAAATGTGCATAATTTCTTACAGCATGAATAATCATATAGATGCTCCAAATTTTGCGTTTTCCCACCAGGATGATTTTCGATACAGGTTTGAAAATCAGATCTGTAGGGCAGCACAAATCCTTCATTGCAACAGCATAGAGTTCCCATGGTGGTGGCTGCTACAAGAACCTCCTGTAAATGTTTATATAAACTTTCACTACAATTAAGGAGATAGGGCAGCAGTTACCAAGCAAAATGATTCCCCTTAACACATGGTAACATTTTTTTTAGGAGAAGTGTTTTCTTTTTTTTTTCCCTTCATACATTGACTGAGTTTAACTCGATTTTGACAGTATTAGTTCACCTCTATTTGAACTGCTGGATAATTCATTTGCAGAAGAGGCAGTGCATTTAGGTACTTCCATCTGTGTTTAAATACGGCTCTTGTGTTTTCCCCATTAAAAAAAAAAAAAAGAATTATAATGGTTGCGGTACACAAGGTTCTGAATTTAACTCCTTCCTGCTTTAGTTTCTCTTAACCCTGTTATCAGCACCTGGGGTTTCTAGTTTACTCTCTCTTTACAAATATGAGTTTGCAGGAAGGGGTTGATGGTAAGTAGCGTGGTTCTAATTTGCACTTGCAAAGTGTGTCAGACGGTTTCATCTAGTGCATGGTGAGCAGAGGAAACACTGTCTTCCTTTGAAAGCAGCCCTTAGGATGTCGGAGAGCGTGYGTGGCTGTGACAGTCCCTTGCAAATGTGATAGGGTTTTGAAATGAGCTGTCCAGGAGCTGCTAGGGGAAGGGATGCCCRAACTCTCATGAATCCACTCTGTCGTCTTTTTCTTTCTCTTCTTTCTTCTTATTTTCATGTTCTAGGCCATCACTTTGGTGCACTTCTGGAAGAGTCTGCTTCACTGTGCTAGTAGATATTTGATGGGTTCTTTTGGATGAAACATTTGTGACAATCATCCATTTTCTTGGGACTTTACTCTGTGATATAGGTATCTCTTCTCAACTAGTTCATTAGCCAGTTCATTACTCCTTCTCCATCCACCTGGCATCTTTATAGCCTCATCTGTCCTTCCTATCCTCCTAGTGCTTTCTAAACATCTGTTTAAACATGATATCCAAGTTCCTTTTTCTCATCTGTCTTCTGTACATGTCTGTTCTTAGAGCTGGCATCTTAAACTATCCATAGCTCATGTGTGTTTATAAAATCATCCCTTAATCCAAGAGTAAGGTGATATTTGAATGCATGGCTGGGCATACAGAAGTTTGGATTRTGGCCATCTCCTTCTCCCAAGTGAAAGGGCAGGGGATTTATGGAGATAACTTCTCCTGCGCCTGTGCACAGAAGCTATGGCCAGGGCTCCTTTTAGTGTCCCCAGAAATCATCAGTGTCCCAGTGGCACTAGATGAATGTCCCGTTTCCCTGCTGCACCACGTTAACTAGCGTTAAAACCTCCTCCTGCCCCAGCCCTGGCCTTCATCACCCGCTTCCCCAGCACCCTCAGAGGACTCCAGAATGAGTCACCCCGGGTGCCTCTGGGGACTCCTACTGATGCAAACTTCCTCCTCCTCAAGGCACGCTGTGGTTTGAGTGCCACAGTGCAGCCCTCACTTGCTAGCTCAAGCTTTGGCTGGTGGCACAGCAAGGTCTCCAGCCCAGACTTCCCTTCCTAAATCTCCAGGATACTTCATCCTCTTTGGAGTGCTGAAGGTGGGAGCTACTCAGGGAATTTCAGAAGCGTGCCATTAGGTAGCAAGTTTTTGCAGGCAGAGGCTACTGTTTGTTCCTAAGGTGTATTCCGCTCCTTGCAGAGGCTGTCATCGGCACATTAAGTGTAATGTAGTGTTATCTGGCTGTTTGTGTGAAAGGTTAAACGCCCTGGTTCTTGTGGTGCTGCAAACGTCTATCGCAAGAGCTTTCCCCGCGGTCTGTCGTCATCTGCTTCCAGGGCCTGTGCTCAGAAACAGAAGATGTGATAATGAACAGGACTCATTTTCTAGTGTTTTGGTCTTTCCACACCGCTTCCCCTCCAGGCAGTTGTCATTTAAACATTATTTACCTTCTCCCTCTTCCCATGGAAAATAAAATAAAAGCTTTCCTGGTGGTAATTATGCAGTGCTGAGTTGCAGACCTTTCATCCCATTACAGTAAGTGGACAAAACAGCCATCATTTACAAGAGCAAAATAGGTGGGGAAATGTGAGGGTTTCTAGCACTCATGGGTGTAAATGCCAAGCTGACATGGAAGAARGATTCCCATGGCAAGCAAAGTTCCTTGCTTGTAAGGGGCGCTGGTGCACTTGTGCTCTGATGCAGGATCAGAGGAACGTCTGTTCCCTGTGGGGTACATCAGAAATACAGAAGTCAGCCCTGTTAATGGAGGGCTCCAGACTCTTAACCTGTCTCTATCCTTTAAGGATAACTTCAGCTCTTTCTTGTTCTTAATTTCTGAATCTCCTTGGTCTGCCTTTGTCTTGCCATGGATCTTTTTGGAAAGCTGAAATGCATTCAGATGTGTTTTTCCTCCATCAGAAGCTTGTTGCCTTGTTATTCCCCACCTCTGCCTGTGTGCCTTTTACAACTGCAGAAACTAATTGATGCTCTTTATTTGCCTTTTAACGTGTTCATTCATACTGCCTTGTCCTGGGACATTTGCCCTGGAGGTGTGATTGCAGGAACAAGTTCTTACCAGCGTATCAGCAAGAGGTTCTTTGCACATAGCACCAGAGTGAATCTACTAACTGCGCAGCAGTGTTTCCTTGCTCCTTTGGTAGACTTGTCTGAGGGCCATGGTTGGGTTGACTGACTTGCTCTTATGTCTCCTTCTGGATGTGCAGCAGTTGTCAATTGGAGGGGGTGGATCAGCCTTTCTGCCACTTTGGATGCTGAACTCAGTACCTTGGGAGGGCCAAGGAGATGYGTGGCTACAACCCCCCATTCCACAGCCTGCCTGGGTTAGTTTGGTAGCAATTTATTGCTGCCACCTGCTGACCAGGCAGAGGATTTCTCTGGCCTGTGCAGAGGTTGCACRCAGGCTGCCCTGACATGCCCTCTTTGCCTTCCTTGCTGTCCCGTGGTCCCAGCAAGAAGATGATGGAGCCAGAAGGTGGAGGTGAGGGCACTGAATAAAGCAGGAGCTCCTGGGATACGCACAAGACCAGTCACTCGAGGAAAGGAGGTACCTGCCTTAGGTTGCACGCAACCATCAGTAAGAGCTGGGCTCGTCTGACTTCAGGCGTCAGTGAACTCAGCTGTGATCGAGCCCAGTGCCAAAAGCATCTGTGAGACGTAACCTCCTCTGGCCATCATGTTAAGATACAGCAGCAAAGAGATGGGGTCAAATTGCATGTCTGCAGGTAATGCTTTTCTGCATAGGAAAGTATGAAATTCAGGTATGCCTTTAAGATAAAGGAATATTAAAAGAGGCRAGAGGTTATACCTGATTCTAAACTCCAGAAATTCCAGTTTGTTCCTCTGTGATTTGCCAAAAAAGACTTAATGGTGATCTTCAATGTTCTTCGGAAACTGGTTCAYACCACTGGCTGTTTCAGATGTTACTTAGCTAACAAAAATGTCCTTTCACACTAGAGTTTTTGGACATTAGAGTTAAATAAGTGGCAAGGAAGGCAAGTGCTTTATATGGAAGGGTGTAGGATCCCTTTTAGGATGGTGTCACAGTGTCATTAAACGCACATTAAGCATTTATTCGGCCCCCAAGGCCGGGAAGTGGCAGCGCTTGCTCTGAAGCCGCTGCTCGGCTCCCTGAGCGCTGCTGCTGCYGCCCGGGTGCTGGAGCCGGTTCCGTGGCCACGCGCAGGGACCGTGACTTCTGAGGCACTCGGGAATCTTGGCCTCCTTTCTGCCCTTTCGCAAGTGATGTGCAACATTTGCCTTTGTTGGGGTCAYTCCGGATTTTCTACCAGCAGCGCTTAAGAGCAGAGCCAGGCAAAGGGAAGCCTCTGTAATTTGTTTTGATTGAAGTTTATGCTTATGTCTTGGATACGAGTCATACTAGTCAGCAGGCCATTCCCCCCCATTTCTTTTTGGCCTCTTGTGCTTTTAAAGCGGCTTCCGTGTCGGAGGGGGCAGTACTGTATGAGCCCTCTAGGGACCCAGGGAATTTCACATCTCCATTTGAGACTCTAATCTCATTTTCCCTCTTTCAAAATGCTCTTGTTTTCACAGGGATCTTTCCGGACTTTGTGCATGGGTTTCCCTCTTAGCTATTCTCCAGTGAGTTCTCCCCTTCCCCCCCTTTTTTTTTCTTCATGTTTATCACTTTTCTATTTGTTTGTTTTAAGGCAAAGGAGAAAAAAATAATCCTAAGGAAAGATGAAATACCGTGCGTGGCAGTTCTGTTCGGCTGCAGTAGTGTTGTCCCTGTTCTGTCAGAGCAGGAAAAGGTTGCTATTACCATTTTATAATCTGGTCTCAGGTACATTCCTGCTTCCCTAAGCACTTTGAGTTGCTGTGCAGATGTTGCTATAAAATCCCGCTTCCATTTAACCCTGAGTTGCATGTTCTGACATAGGACTGGTTCCTACTCAAGGCCTCTCTCCTCTGCTTGCTCCCTAGGGCTCGGGGACCACGAGCAGCATCCCTGCCACCACTCCGTCAGTGTCAACGCCTGTCACCAGCCACAAGAGGATGACTATTCCCAACCAGCCTCCCCTCACCGCCACCAAGAAATCCACGGCCAAGGGCCCCGGGCAGCCGGCTCCCATCCCGGTGACTCCCATCGGCACCCTGAAGCCGCAGCCGGTTCCCGCCTCGTACACCACCGCTTCCACTCCCAGCCGCCCGGCCTTCAACGTGCAGGTGAAGACGGCCCAGCCCAGCCCTCACTACCAGCCGCCGGGGCCGCAGCCCGGCCCGTAYGGCGGCCCGGGGCCGAGCCAGGCGTACGGCACCGCGCGCCAGCCGCCCGCCGCGCCGCACTACGTCCCCGCGCAGCCCCGCGCGCCCGACTACGGCTACGGCGCACGGCCCGCGGAGCCCGGCTATGGCTACGCGCCCCCGGGCCGCTACCAGGAGCCCTACTAYGGGGGCTACGGCGGGAGGAACGGCTCGGAGCCACCCTACGGGCCCCAGAACACCTGGAAGCCCGAGGCAGCCTATGCCGCCGGCAACAGCATGGGCCAGCCTCCTCCTGCCCTCTACCAGCCGCCTGGCCCCAAGAAGACCTACATCACTGACCCCGTGTTGGCTCCGCAGCCACCTGCTCTGCACAAGGTAGGAGATGCAGATACTTGTGAGCTTGCCTGAGAGAAGCTAAGCGTTCATCTCTGTTAGCATAAAGTGGTCTGGGACCCTTGCTAAAACGTGGCAAGGGGGTGTACTGTGCCAGTGGGAGCAGTGCTGTGTGTGCCCCRGGCATCTGGAGCTGCCAGACGGCTGCAGCTCAGATGCAGAGGTCCATGCAGCTTTGCAAGGCTTGAGGAGACAGCATGGCTTGTGTGTGCACCAGCCATCTGTTCTGTGACACCTACTGAGATTTCTCCCTACAGTCACTAGTGAAGGATCGAGTGCTCGGAGCACAAGTATTCCACTTAAGAGCTGGTTTGGGTCATGGGGGCTCATGTTCTTGCCTCCCCTTCCTGGCACTTCCATGTCCCACACTTCTTCAAAGTCCATAATATAAATGTAAAGTTGAGTGCAAGCAGTATGAATGTGAGGCAAGTGCGGGCCTGGCTCTGAACATGGTACAGGCCAGCTCTCAGGAGGAAGGCCAAGATTTTGAAATGGAGTTAGTTGGCTTTTCCATTGTGTAAAGTTTGACTCGGGGAGCTGACGAGACTGTAAACCACATCTTCATTTCAAAACAAGAGAAAAGCTGTGAGGAATACAGACAATGGTTTTGCCCAGTGTTCTCTATCCACACACTTCTTAAAAGCTGAAAATAGGGAACTCTCATCTRACTTGAAAATAGAGTTTTTGGGGTCTTAGGAATCTCATCAGCCTCAAAAGGAGAGACCGTCTCGTTTGCAGAGACTTGGTGTTACTACTGGAATTCACGCTGCAGGGCAGGAGGAAGTTTACATCCCCGTGACAAGCAGTTACATGATAAGTTTGTTGACTATATATTTATATGGAATTATTACACTTCGATCTTTCCTTCCGGGTTCTCCCAAGATCAAAAAAGAGATTGCGTGTAAACTTCTGTATATGTTTATGGACCTTTTCTTGAGTCACCAGAAAAAATGTTCCTCTTATTCAGATCGGAGATACCGAGCACACTGTTTTTGATTGTGGTTCAAAGCAATTCCGGAGGTTGACCTCTTGTGTTTCACTGTTTAAAAATCACTTATCGCTTGAAACCACATGGAAATGAGTTCCCACACAGTTCTGTGGGCTGTTTGATTTTCCTCTCAAGTGACAATAAGGTGGTGTGGTGGGTGGTGTCCGTTCACTCAAACAGGTATCCAGACCTCCTCAGCTTAGGCTCTCCTTGTCCTGGGAAGTCCATCTAGTCTGCATGGCTGGGCATAAGGCACCATCCATCCCTTTGCTCACGGCCATCTCTAATGCACTTCGGGACAGTTCAGGGACTTGGTGGGATCCTTCTAGAGGACCGTGGCTGTTGCCAGGTCTGGCTTTGGCAGCAGTGGAGGTTGACGATGGCCAAGCCTGGGCGAGGAGGTGCCCATTGCTGCCCTGGGCTGCCTCGACACAGAGYTGCTCGCTAGCTCTTGGTGTTGACAGAGAGATGGTAAAAATTTCTGACACGTAACAAAAGGTCTCCCCTCTTGCTGTTTCCTTCACTAGAAGCATAGAGGCGGTTTTCCCTGAGTTCTAGATGTTCTGGGAGTGGGAAATGTCGACAACAAAGATATTCGGGATTTCTTTAGGCAGTATAGTAAAAGCAAATTAAAAAAAAAAAAAAAAAAAAAAGCCTTGAAATAATATCTGCTGGCAACATGAGCTAATAAACTGCTTTTTGGTTTTTTTTTCTTTTCTTTACCAAGGAGCTGGGAGAGGCCCAACAAACCCTCAGCTCCGCAGGTGCTTGGTATGACTTAGATTAGGAAGTAGTGAAAGCTGCAGAATTTGCACATAGCCTTAACTGGTGTAAATTGGTGCAGTTTAGAGGAGTGAGTGAGGAAATGTTGCTGTACACCAAGCAGATATTTAGACTTTTGTGAATGCAAGTGGAGTTATGTATAGATATAAAATTTAAAAACTTCAGTGCAGTCAGTATCTCTATGGAAACGCAAATCATCTTAAACCACAAACAGCACAAGCCTGTTGGTCTCATTTGCATTACAAAGCTGAAGGGATATAACAGTTTAGCTCAAGTTTAGGGTTTCATGTATGTATGCATGCATATGTGTGTTTGTGTGGTATTTGCAAGAACATATATAGAAGTACTTTATTTTTTTTTCAGTTTTCCTGCAAAGCTGACTCCTATCTGATAGATGTTAAATTCCTTCCGAGCTTACATTCTCTTCTAGCCTGCTAAATATTTAGCTTATTATCCCATCTCATCTTTGCGCTTATAATTTTCTGGAATATTAATGGCAGACTCTGTTTCTTGCTTCTCTGTAACAAATATAGTTCAACTGATGAAAAATTGAAGGTGATCTTAGAGACTACCAGGAAATGCCCATTAATGAAACATTAATGTTTTGATAGCAAAAAAAAAAAATAAAATAAATCACTGTTTGGTTTTCCTGTATGTTGTCCTCTTCCTTTGCAGGCTAACTCATTCATAAGAATCAACAGTTTTGAATGGTTTAATATAACTGAAAGAAAAAAGAATGTTGTGTTAGAACTGGGATCTTGTTGAGGAGATTTGTTGCTGTTATTTCATTTGTTGGCTACAACGTGAATTTTAACAGATTTTAAAGCACATGCCTGACTTTTGCATTTTATTGCATTTTGTCTTTTCAAGGTTGATTTGAGGCCTTTCTGTTTAGGAAAACGATTAAGAAGCCAGGCTAAGAAGCAAGCATTAATAAGTAGCTCTTAAAATAAAAGACCTTTAGGAATTTTTCTTCTTGCAAGGGAATGATGTTGGAATGTAAAATAATTTCCAAGCTTCATTCAGACAAGTGGATTGTTTGCTAATTTTAAATGCAGCTGGTGTGCAGAACGTTAAGGATGTACTAATGAATTAATTCCAGAGTAGAAACTCATGGCGCTTTTCCTAATACACACCATGGTCCATCACAGTAAGAATGGGTTGAAAATTTTCAGATTGTTCAGGATTTTTACGGGGTGAAAAATGGTTTATTATATTTCACATTCTAGTTAGGAAGAGGTTCATGGTGCCGTGGTTTTGTGTTTTGCGATCTACTAATCGTGCTGAAGTTGCTGCTGATCCAACATAAATCTGGATTGGTATGGGAACAGAAAATAAGCTGTACTGATTCTTAAAGCCCACCGAGAACAATGAGTTTTACTCACTCACAACTGTGTGTTGAATTCTGTCCCTAGGCCAGTTATGGAAGTGAAAGCCATGCGTGTGAAACCTCTGTATGAAACCTCTGTATGTATGCACTCCGTTTAGCATTAATGCCCAATCCTAGCTAAGAAATGAGTGAGCAGAGGTGCRTGTCCTTGTTTTAAACCCTCCTGTGCTTCAAGGGCATTCCTGGCCAAAAAGCTCAGTTGCTTCTCCTCTGTCTCGTAGGTAGTGGGGATCTCTGTAAGCAGCAGGGGAGCTGTCATGAGACCATCACAGAAACATGTGACGGGACCTGCTGCTCTCGTGCTTTTTGCCAGTCCTGCTGTGGCCTCTGTCTAAGCCAAAGTCTGAAATCTTCCTCTTAAATTCTGCCCTGCCAAAGGCCAGAGAGCACAAGACTAGAGTGACTCATTTAGGTATGGTAGGTATGGTGATTTTTGGCACCATCATGTCTGCATTAGAAAACTCAAATAGCATGGCCAGTTTCCAACACAGAGAATTCTAGCAATTCTGCCCTGTGGCCAAAACAGAATTCAAAAAAGTCCCACCACCACCCAACACCTAATGTTTCTGTACTAAACCAAGTGAGACACCAAATAATACCCTTGGCAAGTTCTTGTAGCTCTAAATCACAGCAAATCTTTTTCACAGAATCACAGAATGTTTAAGGTTGGAAGGGACCTCTAGAGATGATCTAGTCTAACCGCCGTGCTGCAGCAGGGGCAYCTAGAGCATGGGACACAGGGTGGCATCCAGGTGGGTTTGGAAGACCTCCAGAGAAGGAGACTCCACAACCTCCCTGGGCAGCCTGTTCCAGGGCTCTGTTACCCTCGGTTTCAGATGTGGACAACTTTTATTTTTTAACTAATTTAAACCCTTTGGTTCAGGAGTGCCATGAGAGAGCTATGTTTGGTTTTGGTAGTGGGTACTTTGAGTTTTTGGGATATGTTTTTATGCCCAGGTCTTATGAATACCATGGCTTTGGTGAAAGGCAGAAAATTCCGCAAAGTTTCAGGCAGCTCATGTTATTCTTGACTTGTTTGAAGGGTGGCCATTGTAGACACTCCGAGTTGTCCTGCCTAGACCTCAGATTCAGTGACTTCCCTTTCCTCTCTCTGAATCTATTCATGGGGCTGTAGGCCCACTTTCCCTCCCAAAGAGACCAGCATGTTTTTCTGCATGTGGACTGGGTGCAGCTGACATCACCGGAGACAAACTTGTGGTTTTGCTCCGCAGTAATGGAAATCTCGTGAAAAACATCACCTCTTGAGATCAATCTACCAGGTTGCGGCGGGGAAGAAAGCGTCTTGTAAAGCTGATTTAGGATAGCATCCAAATCTGTGTTCCTCCATCGCAGATCTGCTGGCAGGAGTAAGGGAGCAGCATCCCTGTGACAGCCGTGCCTGTTCAGTGCCGGCTTCCTCTCTCAGGTGGCACAAATGTGCCCGGGCCCCGACTGTGCTTAGCGTGCGCCGGCCACGATACCCCTTACCCCAAACTACACACATCGAGCCCTGCAAAGCACAGCTTCGGTGAGCGCCTTGGAAATCCAGTGTGGAGGCAGGTGGGAATGAATGAGGCCCCGCAGGCTTTGGGCCTGGTGGGGCTGATGGTGCCGCCCGCGCTGAGCGGCGCTCGCCGGCCGCGTCCTCCCCGCGCGGCTGCAGCGGCTGCCGGCACTGACGCAGGCTCCTGAAACCTGCAGGGCCCAAAAGGGGACCGTGACGACTTGCTGTTTTCTCATTTCAGACAGCTTTTGTCAGTTTTTCCACTGATTTAATACCTGCGATGGAGACGTTCGCTTGGAAGTTTCATCTTTGCCTGAGAAACATCTGCTCGCCAGCGTCCTTTGCTATGACTGATGCACTTCTCTTGTACCGGTTTAATAATTTTTACAGTCTGCCATCACTCACATAAAATAAGTACCTCCGGCACGTAGGTTTGAGCTGAGACTAATGCTCTTGCTGTTTGCTGTTAATCTAGTGACTAGGATTTTTTTGTTCTCTGCAGATGAATAAGTGCAGTTTTGCCCGATTCCCTCCTGCTGTCACAGGGATATATTCTTTCCTACCTCGGCTTTTTGCTTTTGCAGAAAGGCAAGCAGCTTATTGTAGCACTGCCCACCTGCCCCTGAATTGTCTTCTCCCTAAAAATCACGTACTGAAAATTTCCACTGGATGGGACTCGGAGGCAGCATAAAATAGTGACTTAAGTTTGGTTTCTCTCAGTGTGAGATAGAGGCTGCCCATACTTTACAATGCTGAAATAAAATATGTAATATAGGATTCAGAATTTCATAATGGAATTCATGATTTCAGTATGACATTTCAGAATTTCCACATGAATATGCAGTTCCTTCTTACCCCCAAGAGTAGCAACAAATGTCAAAATGTTGACATTCCTCACAAAATAGTAATTCTGAGTTCTAACCAGCACTAGCTATATATCAGCGGCTGACTCTGTCATTGCTTCTGGGTGTATTTAATTTAATGCTGTTGCTTCTATTAAAACGAGAAGGAGGGGAAGAAGGCAGTGGTGTCTAACACTGAGAGGCTCAGAGTTAGGACTTTGTGGGGAGCTATGGCACTGAGAATAGTAGTATATTCGTGTCTGTGAATATCTGCATCGAAATCTTGGTGATTTTTCTGGGACTCTCAGGTGAAAAGGTGTTGGCCGAAGTGCCAAGAAGTGTTTTCAGAGTGGTTGTCCTTCCTGCAGGGACCTTTGAGCCTCCTCTCGTGGAGATATTCAAAAGCCGTCTGGACACGATCCTTGGAAACACGCTGTAGGTGACCCAGCTTGAGCAGGAGGGTTGGACAAGATTTCCAGAGGTCCCTTTCAACCTCTGTGATTCTGTGACCTGGTGCAGGCCATTCTATACCGTAAAATTTTGAAGGAACTGAAAACAATTTCAAAATGTGTTTAACATTCTCGTTTCAAACCTTTATGTTTTGTTCTCGATACTTAATTTTTTATTATTAAGCACACCATTTATTAGCAGGAACCAGCTGCTGACGCAGGAATTCATCGAGTTTGTCTCCAAGGAATCGTACACTGGAGCTGCTTTCCTGAAATAGAGAAACAGCAAGTTACCAAACAATTACCTTAAGAGTTAAAGATAATAGGGAGCCTGCAGTTATAGGAGTAAGTCAGGTCAGCATACACCAAGAAAGCAACTTAAATTTACAGCTTCAGGATGCAGCTTTTGCAGTTTTAGTCATTAGTCAGCCACAATGGGTTAGTAATATAAGAGGAATAATTGAGAAAAAGAGGCTTTTGGTATAATACCTGGATGTTCTTTCTGGCTCCTTCTTAAAATAAGCTGAGGACAATGCCTCCATACATGATAAGGCATGGGGCAGCCTTAAAGTTAATTAAGAGCTCTTTTTCTGTGCCATTTAACTCTTGATAACCAAGTTGCTACTCTGATGGATCATATTGAGGTCTAACAGACAACGATTTTGAATCTGGGGCTGTATTCTCTGAGTTACTGTGAAGTTTATCACAACAAAACTCGGTAGATGCTTCTAAACCTGCCCAAGGTTTGTCACTGAACCAGTTAGAGATTTGGAGGGACAGAGCAGTCCGGGAGTTGCTGGGTGGTCTGGGGTCTGGGTCGAGAAGGGCTCTGGCTGCCTTTCTGGTGTGAGATACAGCAGACTTTAGACCTGGTGTTGAAACAAGGAAAGGCCCCCTTGATACAGTGCTCTGGGTGATGTGGTTTCTTGGTCTTGTCTGGAGAGGATTGGCCCACATTTGGGTAAACACCCAGGCATGACTTGTTGACCTGATTTCCCTCCTTGCAGTGTATTTGTGGTCTTGATCCAGTTCTCAGTGGTATGTGCTCATGGATTGGTCCTAAAGCAGCAGCTTTGGGTAGGGCGCTGTGCATTGGCAGTCGTGCCTGCGGAGGGATCYGGAGTGTCCCACTTAGGCCTGTGAGCAACCAAGTGGAGTTGGTGGTTCACAGTGAGAGTGCTGCRGCATCGCTTTTAAAACAGATGCACAGTCATGAAGAATAAGCAGCAGTCTATACTGGATGCTGCTGTAGTGATTTCCCTCTAAGAGCAATGCCATGAAATAATTGAGAATATATAGTTATATTTACTGTTCATAAATGTTCTGATACTAAACTCACTTAGGCCCCCACATAATGGGCCTCCTGTTAAGATTTACCTCTGGATAACTATAAAGGAAAGCAATATATTAAATGAAATAGCAGCCTTTAAAAAGAAAAAAGAAGAAGAGGTTTCCCATCACCAGCTGGAAGAACTCCTGCAAGGCAAACAGCATCTGCAATTATACTGACAGTTTTTTCCTAAATGAAAATAATAGTGAATTATAAAGTTGTAAAATTGTTTTCATAATAATATTTTGTTTTTATAACTCATACTGTTTCACTTAGTAGCTGCCTGGCTCCAGTACAAGTTACATAACATGATATTATGAATTTGGTGCCTCAACTTTTTGTCTAGGGAATTAATTTAAGGGCTCTAAACTTTCCAGTCACATTTTCTGCTTTGTTCCAGACACAGTGTATTCTGTCTGCCTGAAAAATATCAGATAAACTGTGTCTTGCTCGTAACGGAGTAGCATTCATATGCCTCTTTATCCCCACTAATAGAGCACTGACTTAGTTTTACATGGATCCTCAAAATAGGCCAGATTGAAATGTGCTGTCTTAAGGCAGCTACATAAAACAAATTAGAAGAGCGGAGATGCTGCGCGTTCACTGATCAGTCTGGCATTAGCAAGGATTTTCCACCGCGTGGTTTAGCACCAGCACAGACAGATGAATTCTTATTGCTGTCAGTGCTGCTGTTCTCTTTGTTCTACCCCCTTCAAAAAACAAACAAAAAAAAATGCTTTTTATAAGCAAACAAACAAAAGTTCCTCACGCAAATTGGCAATGTCTTCAAGTGAACGGTARAATGGAGCTGCACCTGGGGTATGATAGAGCACGTTAGCAATGTCATTTTCTTGCTGCTGCTTCTTACTTAGACTGTATTTTATCAATACCTGAAATACCTTTTTTTTTTGAATTATAGCTTTAGGGGAGCTGAGCATTCATGAAGTGAATYACCTCCTTTTTAGCTATTGCTGAGAGTGAAAACTCACGGCTTTTCCAGGGGAAAGAAATGAGTAAGTGACCAAGAAAGCTCCCGCTTGCCACTGATGGATTCCTCCCAGGCAGTTGCCATTAAGCTCAGCAGGGTTTATTTTTCAACCTGAGTGAGACTGTAGGAGAAACCTCCTGTGGGCAAGTGCCCTGCAACATTTGTGCTCCTGCAAARCCAAGTTTGGTGAGCACCTCACAAATTTGAAGTCATAGGTGACA
The DNA here is from genome assembly GCF_003342845.1 of Nothoprocta perdicaria. NCBI lineage: Eukaryota > Metazoa > Chordata > Aves > Tinamiformes > Tinamidae > Nothoprocta > Nothoprocta perdicaria. The sequence continues at coordinate 10,039,110 of NW_020455643.1, forward strand.
ATTGTGGTCCCCTGGCCTGGTGCTCCTGGCATGGGTGCAATCACAGCACCTCCCTCTCCRGCTTGTGTTAGAAGAAAGCTCTTCTGTCTCCTCTGCAGCACCACTTTAATCATTACAGAAGACCTTTCTCTCTTGTATTAAGCAACACTTATTTACAACTTTTTTCCCCCAGGCTCCATCCTGAGACGTGCTTTAGAAACACATGAATTCTTGCGCTGCCGTCTGAATATTTGAATAAAAGTCACGCCACTTCCCAAATTGCATTTAGCCCAATGCAGGTCTTCACATGACTACTTCCACCTGCTTGCATATCTTTCACCCTGATGGTGCTTGGCCCCCGAGGTTTAAGCTTAAAACTGGGACTTTTGCCACTSTTTGGTACCTGGGCTTTAATAGAGATTGACTGTGTTTCTGAAATTCCAGTTGTATTTCCAGATCATTGGGCAAGTGGTAGTTGGTTCTTTCTAGCAGATGCCAGGTTTAGAGAAACTACCAAATTTTAAGTTGAGGCAAACCTTGCTCTGCAGGTATCAGAGATGATGGAAATGGTGCATGTGCTTGTGTTTGTTTCATTTCAGATTGCTCGCAGATAAATATCTCCAAATATACTTTTCAAATCTGAGTGCTGCTCCCCACCCCCTTTTCTCAACCCTTTCACCATCAGGTCACCTTCTGGTGAATAAATGCAGCGCAGCAATTAAAGCCATATGTGTAATTAAAAAATCAACATAAATCTAAACATCTAGAAGATAAGAAAGATAGAAGGATAAAGACAACAAGAAGCTCGGTTCTGTGTGACCTGCTTTTGAATAAACAACATTATATTCCACAGTCAATTATCCAAAAAGTACAATGTGTTCTGTTGCCAAAAAAAGGTTGTCAGATAGAAGTGGTTAGTCAAAAGGACACATGCACTGGAGTGAACATTAGTCTATTGTACTCAGTATAATATTATACAAACAGGGCTGGTTTGTTGCTGGCTTTTTTTTTCTTTTTTTCTTTTTTTAAAATTCTGACCACAGACAAGATTATGCAGCTTTTTAATATTATTTCATAAGCATCTAATTGCAGGCTTCAGCGAGAGGTGCAGGCATTGCTAGGGCAATCAAAGGAGGTATGCTCTGTGCAGCCCAATAATAAGGCTTCCAATACAAAAGTGGAAAAACAAGTCATTAGTTACAACCATCGAACGGAAGAGGTCTAATGGGAGCCACAGGATAAACATTCCATTTTATTATGTCTTCGTTATATGTTTTGCAAGACTCCGTGGTTATAAATTAAAATTGCTTTTTGCAGCAGTGGCTGTAAAAAGTTCAAAATCTGTGAATGTACCTATTATTTTTATTTATATCACAGCAGGCTGCTGGCAGAATTAACTTTTTTTTCTCCCCCCCCTCCTATTTGTTAGTTAAAAGATGGAAAATGCATTCAAAAATACCTTTTTTTTTTTTTTTAAATCAAGGTGGCATCAACTTAAAGGGGAGAGGAAAGCAGGGAAGGGGGCAGGCATCTCAGATAAAATGAAATTCTTCACCCACAGGTTGGTAATCTCTGTTTGTTTATAGTTTTAAATGAACGTTAGTGAGGGCATCCCGAGCGCGTCGGGCAGATGAGATGGGGTTTGTGCTGGAGTCCCTGTCGCCGATGAAGCAGAATTGCAGCTGAATTGGCCCTCTTGAAGACCCGGGTTGCTGGCAGGAGGAAAGCAGTGCCAGGGTGGGATTCTCCCACTCCATCTCCTGTCTCCAGCGAGGCACGAGACTTCCTGCAGTAAGAGAGAATATGTTCAACCTCTGCCTCGCCACACAGAGTGAATCTTCCTCCAATTAATTCTTTTTTTTTTTTTTTTTTTTTTTTTTTTTTTTAATTCAGCTTTTGGAACTCCCTGCTCCTAGGTAACACCCAGAGAAAGAGACCTGTGGAATGGAGGTTTATATTGTTTGAGAACATCTATTTTTACTTTTAAAAGGATACAAAGGATACGTGGCGATAAACCCTCATAAAACCTTCTGCTACCAATTTTGAGTTAAGCATTAACTATGGGASCATAGATAGCTATATCTGAGGACAACTATTGCATACCTGTACAGTAGATAAGTGGCTTTCATCTTGCACATCCCTAAGATCTTCAAATTACTTCTGAGCYGTACTCTGCTACCTGTGAACGTGTAAATTTGTTATATGAGGGCCTGCTGTTCCAAGAGGAAGGGGGAAAAAGTAAAAAGCAGAGGTATGCAGGTTACGAGAGGTGGAAAACTCCTGTCCTGAGGGCTTTCCATTTCTTCTGCATGAACATCGACCACRGCCTATGGTCCATGGATGGTGCAGGCCTAAGTGGTCTGGCTTGGGTGCTGCATTTCTGCTCTGTCGGGGACAAGGTTGATGAACATGTCTCTCTCTCATGAGAGCGAACAAAAAGAGCAGTCAAGTGAGGACCACAGGATTGCTAGAGTGGATCAGATCAAAGCTAACAAATACGTGTTTCTGACTTAAACAGTCTTTCTCAGATAGTCAGGTATGCAGCTCCCTGGTTGCCACCAATATCATTTTGCTAGTGTTGCTTAATAACTGTTGGAAATACAAGATAATGTTCTGAAATCAGTCCCATGGGTCTTGATTTTTTTTTTTTTTCATCTAGAAAGTTTCTTTTAAAAATGTGTTTAATGCTGAGGGGAATGTTTTAAAGTAGAAATCTGAATTTTTCTTCTGAGTTCCTACAAACTTTGCCTCCCACTGTGTTGACAGTTTCTGAGAAATTATTTTATTGCCCATTTTAGATGTTGGACAGTGACTCAGTATGCCCTGGAAATACTATCATTCTAGCAATTTTCTCGTGTGGTAGCTCGGCTTAATGTCAGAGAAATGGGTAGTTAGGAGTCCAGACACTTCAACGTTGGACTTAGGCTCTAAAAATAAATGTTTGGTTAACTTTTAGTTGTCAACAACTTTTCTCCTGCCACCCGTGCTGCAAAATGGAACAAGTGGTCTCGTGCCATTCCAGGCATGCTCTGTGGTCAATAGAAATACATACAGAGCATTAAATATGCTGGTAACAGCTATAAATGTTATGGACCCTCTTGCCACACAGTGTTTATGTCCTACTAGATAAAGGTCTGAGAGCAGAAGGGAAGGACTATTGGCTAAAGATCAAGTGTGCATCTAGCCTCTCTTGTGCTCCTGATGTCTCAAAAGACTTTGTTTCTGACTTTTGGCTTAATAATATAGCCTTTTCCTCCACCCCCTTCTCTTTAGTTTCATCTGCAAGCCAGGTATAATGTTTGCCTCCTGTATCACAGCAGGGTTTTCAGACTTGATTGTCTGCAAAGTAGTTTTAAAGTCTGTAAATGCRAAGTATTATTCCTGTTTTCTATGTGAAAGGCAATTGAAATCATGTGCCGAGCTCCTCACAGCAGGAGCAGTGGTTATTTGCAATGAAGGATATTTTTGCACCTTTGTATGAAAACTGAGGCAAAATGAAAGACTTATCTTAAATCTGTGGCTATTCATCATTAAAAACAGTTAACTTTTAGCATTTACATAGTGATTTATATTTCTGGAGCTCTCTTCAGAATCTTAACTAAAGTCTTGACAAAGGCTCTGAAAGGCATACGACAATATCCTGCTTTTATGGTCATTTCCCCATATTCCCAGGGGAGAGAAAGCAACTTAGCCGGGTTGTGTGGGCAGCAGCCACCTGGTTTTCTCTTCCATCAGTCTGTGAACCTGATGCAGTGGCAGAGGGAGGAACCTCAGCTTGGGAGATACAGAGCTTCCCTCAGAGATGAAGAATGAATGAATGAAGTCTGTGTAGTTTTAACAATACAGATTAGCAGATACAAASCACATATGCTAAGCTTGTATAAGCAGCATATATGGAATGGCATTTTAGCAATGAGTTCGATCCATTCTATGAAGGCATTTGGGGTTGTAATGTACAGGTTATGATTTTGTGATGCATATATTTTAGTAGAGGTACTAGTGGTGTCAGTAGAGCTGTGTTATCTTTGGAGGGACTCTGTGGATTTATTAACAGCTGGAAATATAGATCAGAGCCTAATGTAGTGTTTGTCAACTGAGGTTCTCAAACAACAGCGTGGAGACTGATTAAATCAGAGACTAGCCCCTTCTATTCTCCATACTTGATTAGCGCTGGTAATTAGGAGAGCTGGGACTGGTGCACAGTAGCCTTAACACTTTTTGACACTTTCTTTTATGAGATGAGCAAGACATTGATTGTGTTAATAATTCTGAGCAAAGAAAGATTTTCTTTTCCATGAAACATATCCCCATGGGAGTGCCTGTGAAGAAGCATGAAGAGGAACACAGTAACTGAACAGCTTGGCTAAATGACACCCCGCTGTAGATACCTGTTGATTTCTGCAGATGATTTTTGACGCTTTCTGAGCAGGATTTGGTTGTGCACAGACACAACAGGCAATGGGTGATGGTCAGAAAGGACAGCTGGCAGCGTAGATAGGTAGCAAAGATAGATGTCGACGTGGGTGAGTTGTGAACAGGCATGCTTAGAGATGTGAATCAGGAATAATATTAACAACTTTTGCCACTTTTACAGTGTTATGTTTCTCCTAAACTTTCTTCCAAGCCCCCTGCTCTTGATTTTGCCCAGCAGGGCTTCTATCTCGCATCCCGTTTTCTTGGAGAGGTTTTTCTCTGCTTCTTTTACACCCTGCACAAGAGGCAGCTATTCAGTCCTCAGCAAGGAATGTATRCCAAGTCTCTTAAGGTTCAATATACAAGGTCTAGAGCACTGTGATGACAGTGAGYAAGGCAGGTAGGCTGAGCTTTTCCTGATGAGAGTTTATGGCTGTGGGTTTCTTATCAGCTCGTATCTGCCTCAGCTGTTCTGCTGATGCTGTTCTTCCCTAACACTGTTTTTAACTAGAATTGCAGGAGAGAGTGATTCCTTGGCCAAGGTGTGCGGCTTTCCTCAGACCGGTGTGATTGCCACCTGATGGATTTAGATTGGCAGGAGCCCAAGAGGTTTGACTGCTGGGAAAACCATGTGGACTTATAAATCAGGTAACTACAGGAATAAATATAAAAATCTACCTGACAAAAGGAAGGAAGCTGGCAGCTGTCAGACATAGGTTGAGTTTAGAGTTCACTGGGTGATACCATCTACCTGTTGGGTAATTGCACTTCTAGAGGTCCACCTGTATTCTTAGTGCTAGTTTGCACCTGTGATCATTGCCATGAATTCTGCTCCTCTCCAGTGAGGTAAAAATACTGTAAAACAGAGGACTGCAGTTTACAGCCTTCAGCTGAACATGAGCAAGGTGAAGTTTTAAACTAAAGTGTTGGTTGATKTAAATAAGTTAGTGTCAACCCTTGGCACATTCCTGTTAAGGAATTTGCTAAAGCTTTGACAGCTTGGGCCCTGTATTCCCTTGCTTTCTCMTTTGAGTTTTCTTGGATGAACTGTTCCATGCTAGTTTCCCATATAGGGTTTCTTGCACAGACGTATGTGATACTACAAGTAACTCCTACCTCTTTCATATTGATTATGGTGGAATCTTCAGGAGGGAAGAGAGCTTAGGATACCTGTATTCAAGCRGTGAGGGATGGTGAGCCCCTGAGTGGCTGGCATACTTCATTGAAGATGGGGAAACCAACGTTTGGTCAGGTTAATTAACGTGCCCAAGCCCAAAAGGCAAGTTGGTGCTCAAGTAGGGAAGTGAACCCTGGGGTTTTAACACTCACTGGTCCGTGTTTCCTCTTAAAAGGAGAAGTTGTGAAGGCACCTGTCGGGTCTGAGGGTTGTCTTCTGGTCCATCCAAACTGACACATCCAAGTGCCAGTGAGTTTTTCAGTTCTCCTGTGGGTTCCTGCTGCACTAGATTGCTAAGGAAGGTCTGAGGGTAAAGGTTATGTCTGAATGTCTCTCTGGGAGGTGTGCACCGTATGYGAGTCTAGGCAAGAAGCTGCAGTTGGCATTTCCTTCACGAGATACTGCAGACTGACATTTGCCTAACTGGCTGGGATGAGTGGGCATGGGGCAGTAAGCAAAACACGCTGGTAATATTTGGTGTATGTTTGTCCATCTGAGCATAGCTGCCTGTCAGTTCGTTTCGGAGCTCAAGGGAAGGGGACTGCAAGTGCTCATCAGCCTCCTGTGAGTGACCTGGAGTCTCAGTTGACTTGTTAGTGATCTTCAGYAGAGTGCAGGACTGCCCATGAATTATGTAACTTTATCCCCTGTATTGTGTTTATCTAAAGGGTAGAGCAACCTGGCTTAAAGTTYATGCTGGGGATGGCACTGTAAGGGCGAACATCAAGAAGGGCTGAGGATGTAGCTCAAGGCACTGTCACCCCTGCTTGTTTGATCACTGTTCTCCCTCTCTTGCCACCACATCGCACACACACGTGTTGGTTCCTGAATTTGAGTCTTCTCTTCTCCTCACTCAAAATCTCTATCTCGTATTTTCTAATGTATAAGAAAGAACTTGTGCAAGTTCTCCTGTCAGTGCGTGAGCTGCTTCAGTCACGGTCTTTGGAGACCTGCCCATTGCCATTCAGTGTCTAGGGAGCTGCTTGCTTTGTTGTGCACTTTTGTTCACTTCTGCTGGGACTTGTGCAGCTGGAGCAGCTGATCTGTGTGCATTGACCATATTGTTCACTCTGGTCACATCAGTTATTCCCTAATTACACCACTGGCTGGGGGCCAGCAGGAGGAGGACAAGATGTACAATGGCATGAGAGATGGCACGAAGAAGTTTTGCTTTGTCATGTGGGAGGGAAAGCATCATCCTGCCCTTGTAGCGAATGCTTTAGCGTTTACAGGAGTGTCCAAAACACGTTCCTCCTTCCCAGTGAGCTAAGGCGCTGCTGCCCCGCGAGCAGCACGTGCGCACGAGGCACCGCATGGCAAAAACACGCGGCTGCTTTCAGAGAGCTCCTTCTCTCCAAGAMCGGGCTCCTTGGTGCCGTGTCACCTTCTGGCCAAGAAGAGCCCACCAATCCCACCAAAAGGTCTCCAAACAACTGTGACAAATCCACCCTCAAAAAAGGAACTCATGCAATATGATGATTCAGAAATGTCAAGGGATTCTGTTTGTTTGTGTCAAACCACCAGTGATTCTCGTAGGGGTTTACCTAGGGTCAAGCTATGGACTGTAGAGCCAGGTTTTGACTGTGCTGATGTTTGGGGCTCAACTTGTCAGAAGAAGGGTCAGTTCTCATCTGGGATACATTTATTATCGCATTTGAATTTGACGTCAGAGCCAAGAAGGGATCTGGAACTTACACAGTTCTGCATTTTCTTCATAAAGTACTTAYTTATGTTCAGTGTAACACTGTTGCATTAATGGTACAAAAGCAAGAAAAGCAAACCCTGATAGAATAGGAAGCTTTAAATAACGTTTAAATCATCAGCGTTTCCAAGAAATTTTGGAAAGATCATCTTTTGTCTAGTGTCTTCCCTCTTCTTTTTCTCTTTTTTGCTTCTCTTATTTGACTCACATTTCTTTTAATGTGCTTGTCTACCATATGTCATTGGTATTATGTGTCATGGAAAAATGCACACTTGATTTGGAGGGAAATCCTGTCAAGGCACAAAAATAAAGCATCATTTGACTTATTAGGTACAAAATTGGATAAGTTTTCGTCCTTTATCTTTGGATGAGGATCACATTTGCGTAGGGGTAGGTGGTGCTCATTYCCAGTGCAAAAACAGCTGTTGATCCTCCCAAGTCAGAGAAAGAGCTGAAAAGTAGCAGGGAATCCCAGGGAACAGASAAGAAGTGTTTCTTTGGGGCACATTGCATCCAAGGCTGGCGAATGCAACTTTAGCTTTTTGTATCTTCATGAGTGATCTTGCCAAAATTGCTAGCGTGCCTATAGCTCTCTGTCTTCATGGCTGCTTTGCTTTTTTTGACTTGTGATCATCTCAGCTTGATTAATAACAACTAACCCCTTTCATCACTCTGTCTCTCTGTTTATTTAGAGCTTGACCTTTTAAGTGTTTGCACTAACAGTTTCTCTTTGTGAAATGTTCGACTGCCGAAAATAAGTTCCAAGAAAGGGAATGTTATTTTTCTCATGCGTACTTGTAACGTTCAGAAGATGGGTTTGAGCACCTGCTTTTCAAAAGAAGTGCACCCAGCTGCTCTTGCCTGTTTTGGGGTGCCCAGAGCTTGGATATGGTGCCCTGTAGTGAATGTTAACAATTGTAATTTGGCCTGCAGGGTAGCATTAGGATGTGTTGGCAGCAGTGATCACAAGGGGGTCAAGTACTTTGTTTTGCATCTCCTTTGAAAAATCATCTCTCAAGGGTGCATTGCTAAAGGGTGTATTATAGTTTCTCTAGAGCAAGCTACATAGAATAACAATATTTTGTGCTGTTTGTGGGGCAGGTTATGAGAGATCCTGCAGAAACTRCAGCATATTGGAGAATTAGAACAATGTCTCCTCATTGCCTCACTATGCTTAAAATGCAAATAAAAGGCAAAGAAATTTTGCAATGTAGAAGAGCCTTAACTACAATTGTATTTCTCTGTGAGCCTTGGTTAAAGTCTGAAGTGAAATGTAGATATATTAACCAGATAGCAAGATCTTTGTTCAGTGGTTGTTTTAGAGGTGGATGTTTTKCTCCTTGAACCACTGACATAATTTCCTATATGAAGAAGAGAAGGTAGAAAAGCTTCAGCAGGAAAGCAGGCACTAACCCCACTAAAACAACAGCAGTTGTTGTTGGCTGGGAAAGTGCAGACCAAACCTGAGTAGGGTAATAGAAGACCCAAAGAAAGTAGGTTGTTCAGGGTGCATGTCTGTCRCAAAGAAAAGGACCTTTGAAATGGTTGTCATTAGAGACAGCACTTCAGATACCCCGTGCCAGGGGTATTGAGAGTGACTGGGTTTTCCCTGAAAGGTTTTGACAGTGCTCTGGCATGTGGCTTCCCTGCAGAGTATGTGATAAGCAAGAAGCCACGAGGGCCTGACTGTAGACTCGYATGTCAAAGCCTTTGAGAAGCCTCCCAGTCTCCATCTTCAAGCTGCTGAGTTTCTGCCCAGTGAAACCTAATTTGCCATTACCTGCAAGGCAGTTTTTACAGGCGGGAGATTTGCACTTAGGGCTGTGTGCTAGAGCCCAGTTCTGAGCTGCGTGGCACAATCTTCCTGTTGCTTCTGCACCTCTTTTCACAGCCTTGTTGAATTTGCTAGCACTGGTCAGATAAAGGCCACAGCCAAACTGCATCTGCTTTGCCCTGAGAAGTTGGTCTTTGCAGTGTGTAGCATCACCATTCACTGCGCTGTCGCTTGCGCTATTGTAACCACACGGTGCAGGAAACAGCAGTGCATTAAAAGAGAAAACACGCTGCTCCTATCACAGTCATTTCAGGCTCAAAGCCTGGCCTGGCCGTGTCCTCTGACGCGTAACAACTTTCACTGGCTGCGGGTTCTGGCAGCCGTCTTGCACTCAAGTTTCTCACCATTCAATCTGTTGATGAAGAGCCGTGTTTTATTTAAGTCGTGCAGGATTTGCAGCTGGCTGGGAAGCTCACGCTGAAATATGTTGCGTGTGGTGCCTTGAAGAGCCCTGTGATCCCTCGGCGATGGGCAGGCTCTTCCAAGGTGTCTGGTGCTTCAGTCCCTGAGCCTAGAAGGGTGGTTGGGCTGTTCCTCAACCAAAATTCAGACAATAATTCAGTCTGTCACTGACACCCTATTTCCCTGTATATGATCGCTCTTTTAAGGGTGTTCTTCATTCACTTCACCTTAATTTGTTATGGCTGAGATSGTGCTTTAGACTCGGCAAGATTAGCTAGGGTTTTCCTCCTTGCATTTGTTCTACCTTTTACTTGCTGCTTGGTCTGTAGTTAGCAGCTGCTCAGTCCATGATTTCTTTGCCTGTCTGCAGCTTCATTCATTTCTTTGCTGCTCTTCGTCACCTTACTCTTTCCTGACACTGCTCCTGTTAAGATTTCAGGTTGGGCCTTGTCGCGGCTGCCGCAGCTTGGCCTCAGGTGTTTATCTCCATCATTAACATCCCTGAGCTGCATGGTGGAGGTGGTGAGACCTCAGCACTCCCTCAGCGTTGCTGCTCTTCTGTATTGGTGGTCATGCCTAGAGTTTGGTGCAAGCTGAGTAAATTGAACAGAAGGAGAGTGAACAGGGAAAGTCCCAAGCGCCAGTGGAATATAACTAGAAGGCTCCTGATGGTTTCTCCTCTTTGTGACTGCACTTTTCTCTGTTGATTTCCAGCATGAATAATATTAAGGAAAGCCAAAATCTTTCCTCTAGGTAGAGAGGAGCAGTTTGGGGCTCTCTCTGCTAAAAAGAGGGAAAAGCCAGATGTTTTGGTATCCCGTAACATCCCTCAGTTCATTGAATCCTAGAAATATAAAGACTGGAAGGGGCTCAGACAGTTTATCTTCTCTTGTACCCTTAATGAAGCACGATTAAGCGCATGCCAAGAAGCCTCTCCCAGGTTCTACCACTGGTAAAGACCATTCCTATGGAGGAAGACCCACGTGGACGTCCCCAGCTCAGTGGGCTCCTGCCTCATCTTGCTGGTGTTGTGGTGCCACAAGGATGCCAGGGCTCTCCCCACACATATTTGTCAGCTTGGCCCTGTCAAGCCGTTGGCTCTAGAGCCAACAGAGTGTCAGGAAGGGCTTTTCGGAGGAGATTTGAGACCGGGGTTGCTTGGTCATCTCTGTTCCTAAAAAGAAGGAGCTTCTGCTGTTCTCTTGCCAAATGCTCAGTTTCCTTCTATGATATAAAATCAAGGCCTTGAACCTCAGCTTTGCAAAAAAATCCAAGTTGGAAGCTGATCTTTCTCATTAGTAATAGCTTAGTGAAGTTAGAGTGATACTGCAGCTGTGACACATTGCGGTCTCTGTTCTGTCTTTTCTCTTTCCTTTGAGGCCAAATTTTTCTCTCTGGTGCCCAGCATTAGACACATACGTCTATATTTAGGCTCCTAAAGAAGCAACCCAAGGCCTGATTTTCCAAGGCACAGTTCATTTGACTTCAGTCAGAACTGTAAATAGGCAGCAGTTCTGAGAAACCTGACCTCTGATTTAGTGTTTACAGATGCATTTCCAAGCCTGRCTTCAGGCACGTGAATTTGAAAATGTTTGACCTAAGGTTCTTTTCCCCTTCTAGTTTAGTGCAGTCCCATATCTGTTGGGCCACCGTGTTATCCCTTAACAGCAGGCATCAGTAAGTGTCAATTTTCAGCAAACGAATTCGGCTACATGCCAATGTTTTTTTATGATGGTTATTTAAAGATGGCAAAATCATAAATCTGCCAGCTTTGTCATTGAGAGTTTATATGGAGTTTGTTGATGAAACAACATCACAGCTCAGCCAAAGAGGAACTGCAGGGTTTGAGGAAGCAAAAAAGACTTTTGATAGGGTGCAACAGTCCAAAAAACCTGAAGATAGAAAAGCAACTCGCTGGCATTTTGTCCATATGCCTTCTTCCCAGTCAGAGCAAGAGCTTCTCCTTGCACCCCCAGGAGAGTCTGAATATCCTCCAGGCTGTATTGAAGCTCACCATCGCTTGCAGCAAGGAGATGTTTTTAATCCACAGGCTAGAAAAAGGGAATTGAGGCCYGGGACGTGTGAGCCTGAGCACCATCACCTTGGCCACAGCAGCTCTTCTTTCTCATGGAGCAAACTCTCCAATTCATAGCCCTGGGTGGAAATTCCATTGCAATACAGCGATTTGAAGCTGCAAATTTAATTTGCTGAGGAAAGTTTGAGTCCTGTGGACATTTTGCTAAATGGCCRGTAAAATCTCCGTGAGTCTATCTGGTGAATGCCCAGTTTTTCATTTGCATCCTCCTCTGCTCTGCAGACTGGTGGCTCTTGCTGACACTTGTTTTGCAGTCAATGAACAGACTAGCACAGATTATGGAGTAACTGCAGTGTTRAGCAACAAGTGGAAAAGTTTATGGTTTGGAGTAAGAGAAGATATAATTGTATCAAGTAACAAAGGCTTTAGTAACCACTGTAAAGTTAGGCCAAGGCTATATTGAAAATAAGATGCCTGGAAGTTTTAGGAACAAACCTCTCTTTAGCTAAAGAGATCAGATTCATGTTTTCTCAGTGCTGAAGTTATTTTAGGTATTGTTTCCCTTTTCCCTGGAAAGCAAGCATTTACYGCTTCTCCAGACTCTAGGTTCTGCTAACTGCCATTTCTGAAAATCGTATCCCAGTGATTCTGCAGTAGCATATTTATCTGTCAAAAATAAAATAAAATAGTAATAACTTGTGTTATAAACAAGCCATTCTTTCAGTGGAACCGTCAAGCTTGGGATTTCCCCCAGTCTCCAGAGAGAAAATTAGATAAATCTGGTACYGGATCTTGCTAGAATATGGTCTCCAGTGCCCAGCTGCAGTAACTGGATGTTGAGATCCACTGACAGGATTTTAGAAACAGAGGTCTGAGATGTAATTTCCTGCATGTGTATGTGGCAGCAAAACAAATGACTCAGTCTTCTAAATGCTGTTCCTTTAGCACTTCCAGTTAGCTTCATTTAACTGCCCAGGTTTACAATTTAGGCACTTCATATGTTTATTTATATTTATATAAACTCATATATATATATATATCTCAGTCATGTGAGTGATCTTGTCCTTGCTCTCCCAGCAGCTTTTTTCTGCCAATACCAAAGGCAGATCATGGGACGGGAATGCTGCCAGTGATGAGACTGAAGGAAGKAAGGAAAGTGGGACATCCCAAGGATGCCTGAGCAGCAGCAGAAAAAGAAATTAAAGTTTAATGCAAAGAATTTCAAAGTGCGGKCCTTTTGTGCAACAGACCTAAACCCTGATTAGATTTTGAAAGCATTTTTGGTACTGCCAGTTTCTCATTTGCTGTTTTTAAGGCACCAAGCAAACCTACAAAACCTTTTTCTGTGTAATTGCTAGAGGATCTCAGAARTTCTTTCTGAGCATCAGAGTGCACTGAACTACAGCACTTGGCCTCGGAGAAAAACTCCCTYAGGCAGCTGCAGTCGTAGACAAGCACCTTGTATGTGGAATAGCACCAAGAGCAGCACAGTGCAGGCTACTGGTCTGTGCTGGCTACAAGCCGCACTAACAGCAATGTGTTGTGCAAATGTCTCCCTAATCATGCATATTTTAAAATGCYATTTTAATAACTGACAGGTTAATTCTGAACTTCCAAACTCTTAATGTTGTTTACACAGCGTACAAATTAGGCCAATTTGGACAAGCCCTGAACCTTTGTCAGGTGAGGTTATGATCAGGATTGGACTTTCAGGAACTGCAGCAAATAAATACATGAAATGAAGAGCCCTGTGGTGACCTGCAGGCCRGGCAGCGGGTGAAGTGGAGCCTGCCTGCTGCCTGCTCCATCCCTCTGCTGAGTCACCGCCTTGCGCGTGGCATTAATAAACAATCAGCCGGAGAGCAAAAAAGGGCGTTATTGGGGTATARTGAGCTCCTGAGCTTAATTTGGAGGACGTGGCTTGTTGACAAGGTGTCATCAAGGCGAGGCTGGGCCCCTCACCTCTAAAGTGCGGCGATAGGGATCGCAGAGGCGCTGCCATCTGCACCATTAGCTGTGGAGGCAGCCGTGCATGGGTGCCCCATTAACGTTTCATGTGCAAGGAGAGGAGGCTGTGAATGCTTAAAAGACTCCTGGTGACTAAACTGCGAGGTTTTTATATTCTCTCTAATTGAAGACTTAGCACGCAGGCATGTGCGCGCACATAATCTTCGGCCTGGAGATTTCAAGCTGTTAGGTAAATGAAATATTTCAATGAGAACGCTTTCATTTTTGTCTCTGGTTACTGTCAGCCCTTAGTAAATTAGGAATAAATACCAGCAAAGTGAGTTTCATTTTTCTTTTCTGCTATTTTCTGATGGCAGCTGGACAGATAATGCGGGCACGGTGCATAACTCCCRCGTAATGAAGTAGGAGTAGGAGCTGCTCTGAGGCTTGCAGGCAAAGCCCTGTAGCCTCAACGCAGCAGTCAGCTGCATTGCAAAGAGTAAGAAGATAATGGTCATTCTGAAAGGTGGGAATTAGGCTTAGGTGGTGGGATTTCAAAGCCGAGCCTTGCTCCAAAGATTGCGGCCACATCTGGATGCAGCAGCAGCATGGAGAAGAGAGGCCMGAGTCACAGCTATGCTTGAATCAGTTGGGAGTCCCTCGGGTGTAATAAAAGGCTTTTAAAGCAGGGGGCAACTGGTCCGTGGCTGCAAGACTTGTTAAAAACAGGCACGGCAGATGTGAACCACGCATAGCGTGGACAGGGGAGTAATTCTGTCAGTGTATGTGCACTTAGAGAACAGGCATTTGAGGGCATTTTTTCCTTTCTTGCTGTTAAAAGAATTTGGATGTCTCTAGTATTTTTCTGCCCACCTTCAGAGCAGTGAAATAGCCTGCTTGTCAATGGATGGATGCTGAGCAGTTGCTGGAAAGGCAAAATCCTTTGAGGTATCAGGCACGCAGACTTTTGAGGCTCTTCAGCAAATGTYGCTTTAGGTTTTTGAGCGTGATGTAAAATACTGTGGGTTGTTAATTAGCTTATTTTTTAGCCTACCCTGCCCTCTTGTGAACCCAGAAGTTGTGCTTAATCCCTGGGAAGAGCAAAGTGAAGTAGACCAGTGTGTTTTAGGATTTKTGGGTGAGAGACTTGTCCCCTGCAGCCCCCCTAAATGCAAGCTGCAAAAGCAGAGGCAGGCAAGCCTTGTGCTTGCTGTTTCTACTGCAGTCTTCTCCTTGGACAAGTCTTTAAATGCATGTCTTATTTATATAACATGACATTCCCTTTTCTCTTTAGTAACAGCTTGTACTAGCCACCAACATCAACTCGCTTTTTGTGTTGTTTGACTTAATTCTAGCTGTTGAGATGGGTATTTTTCGAAGACTTAAGAAGGGAGGCCAAAAACACTGAAGGAAGAGAGCTGAGGTGGCAGAGCCCTGCACTTCACGTGCGGTGGCTGGAGCAGCAGATGTTTCAGCATTGGGCAGATCTCTGCAGAGAAGCTCCGTTGTGGCAGTGAAAAGCAGAAACCCCAGTGTGAGCTGGGCAGCAGCAGAGGTGGTGGCAGAAGCACGTGGCATCGGCCCAGATTTGCTGGTATCAGGCAGAGTTTTGCCCCAGATAACTGCAGCATCAACATGAGGCCCTAAGGAGAAGTCACTGTATCTTCCTTGGGTTAAGCCTTCCAGGGAATTTAGGTTTGACTGGATGTGTGTCCCTTTCAGGAGTGTGTCCCTTAAATGCTAATTTAGATGACCCAATGGAAACTTAAATATTCACTTATAAACCAGCATAAAAATAATACTGCCCATCTGTTTAACTAGTCTTGGTCTGTCTTTTAACAGTTCACTGACCATCTGTTACTGTGGTGTAGAGAGAGACATATTATGAATTTAGTTGATTGTATGCATTTCAGACTACAGTTTATTTTTGGTTGATAGTACATATGGACTGTCTTCTGTTACTCTAGATGTGTTTGTTCAAAAGGACTTCTCAGCACAAATTTCCCTGGGAGGAGTGTTTCAGAATAGAGGTAGAAAAGGAAGAAAAGCAATTAATTTTCTACTTCAACAACAACACCTAGTCCCTAATTCGGATCCTGCTTCGCTTTCTTTTCCCCCAGCAAACCATGCGGATGGATGAAGCAGCCAGGGGAGGGTGACAACCAGAYGTGAGTTACCTGATTAATGGAGTCACTGTAAGACATGCATAGTAAAGCTCAGACTAAGTGAATCATTTTGTAGGTCTCATGCCAGTGTTTCTCSTCTCCCTGCTCTCTCTCATGCTCAAGGCTTGGACAGGTTGGTTGTTCAGGTGCACACCCACTGCCTCAGTGGCCCATTAGTCTCTGAATCAAACATGTGCCGTAAATCAGAAGTGCATTTGGTTAGTGGCAGCCCTTTGGAGGTGTGAGACGTGCTCTTGGTTTTCATAGTCATGCCCTCAGTAGTCCAGTTTAGAGTAGCTTCTGCACCAGGATTAGAGGAGGTGGCTCCTTCCCGGGAGCGAGCAGCACTGTGAAATGAGCTGCTACTCAGCTSTGCTGCTTGTGGCTCTGTGCTGCTGCATTGCTGCAACCCGCTGAGTTTTGTCCTGGTAAAATGCAGTGGAAGCAATTTTTTTTTTTTCCCAAAAGATGATGATGATGTTCCTTGTGGACAGCTTCCAGAAAGGTGCCTCACGGTAACGTGGCTACCTCATTCATGTTTGTGGCACTCCTGCCCTTGGATGGCAGGAGATGGAAGTGAAACTTTCACAGCCTAACCAGATATGAGCTGGACAGTCATGCAACTTCTAGATGACTAAGGTAAATCTTGACATTGCTTTGATAGAAGCATTTTAAAAAGCCTGCATATATGATGCAGAAATGTTCTTGGAGTGAGTCTGAACTCAGTCCTACTGCTCTTAAAATGTTTCATCCTCTTTCTAAGTTAGCTTATTTAAGCAGCCAACAGCGTGAATTCAGGCATCGCCCAGCAATCCAAGAGAATCAAGTTCAGCTTTAGATCCGTTGTAAGCCATCATGACTCCCTTCGTCATGAGAACCCTTCTAGCGTGCAGAAATGCTACAGAGAGAAATACGGGTATAATGCACGTCACRCGGGGAGGAAAGCCATAAGCATCTAGGTGAAGCCAGACCTTGGTGAAATGATGTTTCCAGTTTGAGGAAGACTTCAGGATCCTCTCAGTGCCCACAGTATTACTGTATGTTGAGCAAAAAGAGTTGGCTCCTTTCACTGTGGAAAAGCAATTGAATTCCTCCCATCAGGAACTAATCGCGCTTCTGTGTGTATAAGGAAACAATGCACAGACATGTCAACCAAGCAGGATTATGATTTTTAATTATAAACTAATTAGCCCCCCCCCCTTTTTTTTGGAGAGAAGGCCTACTTTATAAAAATCAGGTGAAAGAATTTCTTGCATATATTACTTACTACAGCATTCATAACATTTTGCCACCCTTAATCCCTCTCTGCTCCTATTTGTATTTAGTAATCTATCTGAATTAGCAATGGTGCGACCCATTCTTCACTGAGGCCGGCTGCCAGCTTATAGAAATTACTGAAATGAGGCGCCAAAGTAATGTAAGGACAAATGCCTCCCCATACAGATTGGCATGAACACTGGAGGCAGCATTTGAGCGTAATATTGACTAATTATTTAACCATGAGTGGCAGCTCTGAACATTGTGTTCTTTTTGCTTCGCTTCCCGCATTTACTGTGAATCTAATTATGAAGAGAACAAGTATTTCTTCTCAGGTCGCTGCAAACCCAGCCGCTAGCTTTAGGAAAGTGCATGGGATGCAAAGTGGAGGCTGCCGCGAACCATGCGTCAGCTAGTTCTAGTACTAGAGCTAGCCCGAATGCGCTAGCGCTGTTGTAGCAGAGAGCGCAGGTGTTGGCGAGGATCTATCTAAAAASCCTAAAGAATTTTTTACCTTTAAGTAAAATGTGTTGGTTGGTTGTAGTGAGCTCAGATTGTTAGGAATGTGGAAATGTGGGTTTTTTTTTTTTTTTTGTCTAGAAGGCTTGGCTGTTTAGTGATGATTCTTTCTGTGATGTTAACAAGAAGTGTCCCCAGTTGGATGTGTTTCAGCAGAGGTCATGTGTATCAGGCAGTACAGTGCCTAAGAGAGGAATATAGGTTTCTGCAAATCACTTTGTGGACAAAATGGCTCTGTTGTAGATTTTTTTTTTTTCTGTATTAGTAGGAGATATGCACAGTTGTCAGCTGGAGACATCCTCTGGGTCAAGGACTTGAGAAGGCAGCCGTACATCTTATTATTTTCCTTTTCAGCGTGTTTTGATCTCCAGTCCCATAAGCTGAGAAATAATGGATTTCGGCTTCTATAGAACAGAAAAATAAGCATGGCAGTAAGGAGAGAATTAATTTGTAGGTTCTGCACTGAATTTTGAGGTATCTTGAGCAATTGGGCATGTATGTGGTAAGATTTGACTCTGCAGCCCTAGGAGACTAGGACTGTCTCTTTAGGTGAGCTTGTACAGTAGAGTTCGACTCGTGACATGAACCCCAATGCAGATGGTAACTTGGGGTTCTCTGGACTAACCTCTCTTTGCCTATAGGAATGTAGGTTGTATTGCCCTAATAAGCATCCCTTTGAGGTGGCTTTGTGTCTTGCCCCACTCCTTGAGAGTAAGTCTGTCTATGCTGTTGAGTTTGTTTGATTTAGAGAGCACGGTGTCAACCTAGCCCATAAGCAAACCATAAAATCTCTGCATCCTCACTGGCCTTGTTGTTGCAGGCACCTCCCAGGGCACCTTTCTGCCACAGATCGCTGTGGGGCTCTCAGCTCAGCCGCTCTGTAGCTTGTTCATTTTTTCTACMCAAATAGAAAGACATTTGGGACATGTTTTTCTGGCTGCTTGGGTCTGTGGAGGGCACTGGCAGGCCGTGAGCAGCCTGRCCTTGGGGCCAGCAGCATCTCTGCAAAGCTCAGTGGGTTATCAAGCAGCCCCGGTGCCCCCAGCTCACCCTGGCGCACACGCCTGTGCTTTAGTGTCACAGTAGCCCTGCATTTGTGACAGGCTAAGGACACCACTGCGTGAAAGTCCATCATCCTATTGCCTTGAGGTGCGTTCTTGGAGGCTGAGTCACGTGCAGGATAAATATATCCTCTTAYGCTTTCATTTGGAGTCAGGTGACGCCAGGCTGCTACCCTGAACGTAGCGTTGCAGGGTATACTCTGGATGATTTGGTGAATGATATTTTTTTCCACAACAAATTAGGTGGAAATCCCCCAGCTGTACATCAGGACGTCAGTACCAGCCGCCTCCCTTGCTTCCTTTCCATTACRCTTTATCGAGTTAGCTGTGGTGGCTTCTTGCTGATGTCCCTCTGCGAGGAATCTACTGGCTGTCTTTCCTGGAAGTGCCCAGTTGATGATTTTAACTGCAGCAGCTACTGAGACATGCCAAGACTTAAGATGTCAAGGTTGGCCTTGAGCATTTGCTTCCATGCTACTAGAAATGTTTTTTCTGAAGTGAAATGATTGCCAAAACCCCATTAGATAACTTGATGTCTTGTGCTGCTGGTCACTTCCAAAGCTTGTTACAGGGCTCTGATCCCAAAACCCACTTTTAATAAACTTGCAGTTGCTTTGTTTGTTTGTTTGTTTTAATTGAAGGTACTATTTCTGAAAACACATTACGGCCGCACTGCTTTCTCTTTGCCCTTGGTGCTGATTTAGTTGTGCATATTAATTAAGGACCATTAGCAAAGGAAGTGCACAGCAGTGCAAAATGTGGCTGAGCACATGTGCTAGAGCTGTCCTGTGGTCTGCAGTGTCCTGTGTTGCACCACATTTTGATGGGATTTGAAAAATTACAGGTGAAAACATACTCTTCCTTTATTAGCCACTATTATTAGAACCATATGGCTTTAACGGAGGAATAATTTGGGYCTGGCGTGTATCAACCTACCATGTCTCTGCATGTGAATGTCACTTCTGAAATGTCGATTAAAGGGGAAATGAAGGTGTGCTGCTGTTGTTCCCACCATTGMTATGGGAGATGCTTGTCACTCGTACTCTGTTGTTAAGGTCGTGCCACAGAGTCCTCAGAGGATGACCCAGTGATGTAGGGCAGATAATCCCCAGGAGTCTGCACGCCTGTGTTCAACTTTATATTCCCTCATGAAACAAGCACCATCCTTGTTTGTGTGATCTGGAGCATAGCACATGATGCAGAACAGAAATCCGTAGAGGATATTTACATCTAGGCACGCTGCTGCTGTGCCACTGAGCAAAGTTCGGGAAGAGACCTTGACCGTCCTTGCCTCCGTTGCCATGAG
The DNA here is from genome assembly GCF_003342845.1 of Nothoprocta perdicaria. Taxonomy (NCBI): domain Eukaryota; kingdom Metazoa; phylum Chordata; class Aves; order Tinamiformes; family Tinamidae; genus Nothoprocta; species Nothoprocta perdicaria. Next base: position 10,058,907 of record NW_020455643.1, read on the forward strand.
GTAAGAACGCAGGCTGTCACGCTGCTCGCCACCTTCTTTTAAAGAAGAGACATAAACTCTCCTATCTCCAGGCACAATCTAATTACAATAACCTGAAGTCAAGGAGGAATTAGTCTTTTGACACACTATTTAGTRTTTTATTATTTTGTGCTTCTTGTGTTTTCTGCCTTTTCAATTCCTGGTGATGGTCCCTGCTGGAGAYGGGGCAGTGTATTGGATGGAAATCACAGATATGATCTGCTGGGGAGATTTTCTGAGTTTCTCCTTCTCTAGAGGGTGTTTTATCTGTTTTGTGGAGACACAAAATTTGTGCTGTCCTCTTAGTAAGATAATGAAATGCTTCTTCCTCAGCTCTTAGAAGTCAGGTATTAAAGTCCTCAATTAAGGAACTAAGGTCCTCAAACACACAATGTATTTTTCTCATTTTGGGGACAAGGAGTTTTGTTAAGTGATCTTTCAAAGTCACTTCCACATCTGTTCTTTCTTGTTATTCCTTGGAGCTGCACCTTGCCAGGCTTGATCGGTGTCCCCTGTAAGCTTCTAAAGAGCTTCACTCAGTTGCTGTTGTCCTTGAAGGGGCTTTGACCAGCCTCGGTGTGGGAGTGAAAGTCTGGAGAAAGAGCCACCCCTTTGCTTGCTTTGGGCGTGCTCTGAGGCTAGCAGCTATATATAAATATAAATCTCTGATGCCTCAGTAAGGAGCATTGTATTTCCTAATCGTCCAGTGAAGTTGTTTAAACATTGATTAATACTAGAGACCTTTTCCTTTCCGCTGTGGTCACTGTCTGGTCTCTCCCAGCTTCAGAGCTATCTGGAAGCTGGAGGGTCTTCTTCCCTTTTATCTCTGTCTCCGGCAGCCCTTCCCGGCGGWGCTTTGGGGACGCCTTGCCGAGCTCTGCCAGCTCCTGCCGTCCCCTCTGGAAGAGGCAGGCATGTGGGGGAAAGAGGAGCCCGGGATAAGGGAGAGCACGGCACGACGTGCAGGCCCTCAGCACGCAATGGCTGCCGTGGAGCCGGCCTGGCTGCTGTGAAGGTGCAGCCTGCTTGCGGGTYGCACCACCTGGGCCTGCCGCCCACTCTCGAACATGGTGCAGGTTGAACAAAATAACTCGCGGACAGAGAAGGCATCCAGACTGTTTTCCCTTAGTGCTGAAAACCAAAGGCTAGAGGGGAGCCCGGGAACCCAGGGCCCGTGGCTGCGGGCAGGCCTGTTTTTGAGCGCTCCAGATCGGTAAAGCTGCGCCCTGGGTGYGAGCAAAGTGGCGCAGCGAGAGCGAGGTGGGAAGCAGGGAAAGAGGCAGGAGTGGCGGCAAAATCTGCCTGTGTTGTGGCTTCGATGGGTTCCCTAGCAACGCGCCGCGCTGGAGAGAGGCAGTTGGAATGTGTCGCTTTTATCAGCGCAGCTGCATGTGATGTCTCAGCCTCGCAGTGGTCTGGCTCGCGCTATTTTGGGTTTAAAAAATGAAGCGTGTGATTGCAGTGCTGTCATGGGCACAAGGACTTTGGATTGCTCTCCTGCACAGATGGGAACGTTTCGCAGGGAGGGCAGGGAAAGCGACTTTCTGCTCCTGATTGAATGTTGTCTGGTGCTGGCTAGTAAATACCGTCTTGTGGCTTAGAGACTTTGAAATGAGTAGATTAGACAGCTCCCCTGCCGTTCTTGCCCCCATAGGGCTTTATTGCAGGGGAGGACTTGTAGGGATGTTTGTGAAGGGACTTGTTTCTTCCCATCCGCTGCAGGCACGCATGGCTCTGTACAGCACATGGTGAGCATTTGCCATCTTGTCTGGGGCAGCTCTGCTGTCTTTCCAARTGCTTTCCTGCCATTTGACTGCTCCTGGACAGATTGCCTGCATCCTGTCCAGCTTCTATGAGGTTTTAAAGGGGATTCAGTACCGAATGGCAGGTGGGTATTCCCAGGAACCTGGACGAAACAACCCCCCATTGCTCTAACAGAAACACTTGCAGCGAGCGCCAGTCAGGGCACCAGCAGTGTGAGCTGCAGATAAAGCAGCTGGAGATGGAAAAAGAAGGGCGCTCCTTTTGCCTGTGTAGGATATGCTGCTTTGTCCTACCATTTCTGATCAAAGTTTCCTTAATTTAGGGACTCAAGCCATAAAGTAACTTTAGACTGCACGTGAACTTCCTCTCTTGAGAACAGCTTCAACCCTAAGAGGATCTGTTGGGTCCTTGGCTGGCTCTGTTTGTCTCTGTTGGCCACAGTCACAGGGACATAAATGGTAAGGCTGGAGGAGACTGGAAGACCTGACTGCTGCTCAGACAYAGCATCAACTCTGTCTAACCCATTTTTTGCAAATACTTGTTTGTTCGTACTCTCGAGAGGAATGTAGGCCTTGGTGATGAAAATCGGCCTCTTCCCAGGCAATCTCTTCCACCATTTGGCCTCCATGCTTCTCCATGTTGCAAACACTCTCAGTTGCCTGAGTAGTTTCCAGTTGTGTTTGCGGCACAAGGAATCGGGCTCAGTCCCCTATACAACTCTAGGACAAACACAGAGAGCAGGTGGGACAGCAAAAGAGCATGAAAAAGAGCTTGCATAATCTTGGGGGAGAGGGAGGAGGAGGAGGCTGCAATGAGTTTGGCATTTATAACTTTTTTCTTGTCTTGCTTTTGAAATTTGTTCGGTCCTTGGAAGCAAGGCTATGTGAGAGGGCTGGTGGAGGAGACGAGCTTGCTTGGAGACAGGCTCCAAGGGGGAGCAGGCTCCTCAAGAGGAACATGGTCAAGGGGAGAACAGGTGAGCCTCGTCTGAGAGATGGTAGAGGAGTAAAAAGCAGCCAGATTGAGAGAGGTGGAGAGAAGAGGGCCCCACCACTGGGAACAGGGACTTGAACAAAGTCAGCCCAAGAGTGTCACCTGCAAGGAAGCAGGTTTCAGTCACGCATGTCCACAGAGAGAATGAGTCTTCATCTGCAATGTTTGCTCTTGGTCTGGGAGCCTGTGCTTCCCCTGGGTCATTTGCTCCTGTGAAAGATGAATGCAGCTGAGGGCCTAGTGGGCTGCAGTTAGTCTGGGCTGGGCCTGGACAACCTCGTTGACTCAAACGGTGCCTCTTGAGCAGCCCATGTACACCTGAGGAYGTTGCTCACTTTGGCATGCTGAGCTAGATCCTCCGCTGCTGTGTAAATCAGCGAGTTCCCTGGAGCGATTCTGATTTGCACCATCTGAATGTCTGGCCCATCCTTTTTAAGTAAATACTGCAAGCAGAATTATATATATCTTTTTGTTTTTCCCCTTAGCCTTTGCTCAGTCAACCTGCAAGCTACTTAATCATTAAAAAACAGAAGGGGGCTGCTCTTGCTGCAGTTGAACAGGACATGAAAGCTTTTCATGGACAAAGTGATCTTTTTAATGTATCAGAGTGCTTCAGGTGCCATGTTGCGTCTTGCCACATCCACCGGCCTCCTCAGCTCTAATTGCCTTTGCCACAGCCCCTTCTAGTTCACTCTATTCTGCGTGAACCAGTTAGTGCRATAAGTTCGCCTCTAGCCCAGGAGATTTGTGGACAGCCTTCCTAGCTGCATCTCTCTACATGGAGGAATATTTTGACAGCTAAACATGGATCTTGTTGAGCTGTCAGTTCTGCTAACTCTCCCCAATGCCTCTTATTTATTGAGTCATCAGGCTCTTCCTGACCTCAGAGTCAGCCCCAGCCTCGCACTAAAGAGAGCACAGAAACGCAGCTCGAGCAGGGCCTTCCGAGGAGGGCAAGTTTCTTCAAGCAGTTGATGCCTTGAACAGCACAGATCATTAGGTCTGTATGTCAATACAGTGGCTGCACCCTCAGGCTGGTGGCAGTCTTGGAGGCTGCAACTGAGGAAATTTAGATTTATTGCACAGCCTGTTCTGGCTGCCAAGATCTTGGGGCTTTTTAAGAGGCCAAGGGCAAAGTAGGGAATCAGGGAGTGAAAGAGAATGGTTCAGAATCCCAGGAATCCTGTATTTCTTTCTGGCTTGGGTGCTCAGCAAGGGATTTCCTATCCCTATTTGCTTGTTCCTACCATGATCCAGCTCAGATGCTGTAGTTACTTCTGCAATATACGGAACAAGCACCACAGCAAAAGCACTTATGCACTTAACATTTGGAGCACTGTGACCACAAGCAATTTTCCATTTGGCTGAGAAGTGTCCCCATYGTGGACGTGAGATCATGGGTTAGGTGCTGAAGAGGAAGCCTGATAACTACTTGCTATTTAAATGCCACATAGTCATTCAGTGCAGGGGTTGAATGGGATTGAGGACATAGCGCTCTCCTCTGAGACTCCATCCATCTCAATACCCCAAAATGGCCGTTTCTGTCTTGCTTTTGTAGTTCTGCCTTTTTATTTATTCTTACTCAGTTGGAAAAAATAATGTACTCTCTTTCCCTGTGCTGTCAGAACCTTCATTGCAGTTCTGACCTTGACCTTCCTGCTCTGTGACAACCATGAGTAGCACAGCAACCTTAGGTCTCCATTCTAGCACCCCCAAGTCGCGTGGAGAAGGTTGAGACCCCTTGAACATCATACATATATCCATGGTGAGACTTTCTGTAATGTCTTTTGATAGCTGATAACCCTCTGCTGCTTTGCCATAATTTGACTACCTGGTGGGGTATGTGGCTCCCTCCCATGATAGAAAATAATTCCTCATTTTTGCTGCCATTTTCTTGTTTCCTAACTCCCGCTGGCTGTGGGAAGCTCCTAAGCAGGGGCAGTGTTTCAAAGAAGCCTTGAAGCTTTTATCTGAGTAATACTTAACTGCCCTGGACTGTATTATGGAAGAATTACGACTTTGTTGAGAAATTTCTATTGCTCTGAGCCAAATGAGAGATCATTTTCATAAGTACATTGGGTGAAATAAATGATAATCTACATGACAGGCATTTGCCCTGGCCCTTTTTCCCTAAGTGCAGCATAGAACTTGGCACTGCTGCATTCTGAAAATATTATTTCTGATGCTGGGGTAATTGATAGTGAAACATATGCAAGTCTCTTTGGGAGCAAGTGCTGCCCAGGCTACCAAGGTGATGTTCATCGGGGGCTACAGCCCTTCACTCTTTCCTGCTTCTTTTCTTGTCCTGTTTTTCTCCTTTGCTCCTGACAGGAATTTCACCACCTCTTTCCTTACCACCAGTGTGACTTCTGTCATACCTTCAGTCRGACACTAGTCACCTTCACAGTGGCCCCAGGCCAAGGGAAGGACTAATGCCACGTGGAGGCAGGCTGCCCTGAGAGCTTGCTGGCAGATCTTTGCCCCAGCTCTGGCCAAATGGCCGCCAAGAAGCATTAGGACTGCAAGCAAACCAAGTGCTTTCTGGTGGGCACCTCATAGAAAGTGAGAGGGACCCTTTAAAGGTTTTAAATCTCTAGTCAATGTGATCAATTCCAGTCTGGTAATCTTTCTGAGAACCAGTTGACCCATCTTGGGCAGGAGAACTGCAGAGACCAGGACTCGCTAGTAGAGGTGGTACCTGTGAACTAGTGTGAGCTGCCAGGGCAATTGCTCTTCATGGATTAAATAATGCATCTTTGCAAGTGGTACTTGAGATGACGTTAAATGGCTGAGCTGGCATTCAGGAAACCTAGTGATACCTGCAGAGGATTTTTCATGAGGAAAATAAGGTGYTTTAAATACAGTAAAGCTTTAGTCTTCTGAAGATACTAAGCAATTCAGCAGCAAAACCATCCACGTAGATGGTATAAAGTATAAAGATGCTGTTACTGAGGCAGAAATTAGAGAATGAATTCTGATCTTTACTACTTTACATATTGTCATGAGCTGTATCAGTAACCTTTTAATACTCTTCTCTATGATCTTTCACCACAAGATCTGGAGGAGCAAGCAAATGAGCTCTCCCTTCAGCTCTGAAGAACAGCAATCTTCTCATTATTTGCAAATTTTCTTTTCTCTTGTATCACTAGAAAAGTTGTCATTTTGAATATTTTTTGTCATCTTTAAAGCACAGCTCAGCTAAGGGGTGAGCTCAATTAGATGGTCTGGGCAAAATCCAGATGTCTGGACTGTCTGTTAAATTTCTGCCTCTTTTCCCCTGACTCAGTCACCTGAGAGAGTCTTGAAAGTCAAATAGAGGATTGTATTCAGTGCTTATGCTTTGCAGCGTGTCTAGAGCTCCCAATCTGCTTTCCAAGGGAACTTGTACTCATTTTGTTAAAAGGGGTTGGGACCCTACAGGAACCACTTCAAGAAACGTGGCCTATACAAACCTGAAAGAAAACCAGCACATTTTTTAGAGCAAGAGCAGCCACAAATGAGTAGAAGAGAATAAATCAGGGTAATCAGAACATGAGCAGAATGGAGAAATCTTTCTACCCTGAGAGAAGAAAGAAATAGAATCCAGCAGGAGTAGAATCTGCTTTTGCCATGCTATTGTTTTAGCTAATATTATTCTTATCATTTTTATTTATAAAGCAAGATACCTCCTGGGCAGATGAAGGGCACATTGGGAGACCAGTGGTTGTTTAGAAGACCTTGTAGCCTTAAAAGACGAAATGTAGACACGTGCAATTTGAAAGAGGCACAAGTTGGCAACTGAAGATAATTAATAATAGTCATAATTTGCACTCAYTCAGCATCTTTCATTCAAGGATCTCAAAGCATTTTGTAATCATGAGTTCTTTGAGACTCTCRAACTCTCTTGAGATAGGCAAGTCTTATGAACACCATTTAAAACAGCAGGGCGCAGGATCAGACTGGTTGAGAATATTGCTGAGGGTAAAACTCAGGAATCCTGCCCTGCAGTTGTGTGGATGCTAAACCTTGTGCCCTCTCCAAAGCGAGGAGCGTTTTTACAGTAATGCGTATATATAATTTTTTAGTGTTAAGCAAAATATGTAGTCTTCATTTAAGTCATTGGTGTCCTGGGAAGTGTAATGGCCCATGTCATAGCTGACTAAAAATGAGACTACAGATAATGGGTTAAACACATTTGGTTAACCATTTGTTTGCTGCTATAGTTTTCACATGAAAAAAAAGCTTAGATTGAAACCTGTCTTGTTGATGGAAAGTGATGTGATTTTAAGTTTCTTTGTGTATTAAAACAGAAACCTAATTTGCATACTTTAAGTATCTTTTCTAGCTTATTCAGGCATCTGTCAAGAAAGCTATATTTAAACTGTTAATACAGCATGAATGCAAGTTTCACATGCAAAATTAGTATCATTAAAATGGTGAGATTTATTTTTCATTTAAACACCAGCGATGCCCCAGCACTTCTGTTTTTGTTACCTGATAGGGCACTGCAGCTGGGACAGCCTATTTTTTGAGTAGGCGATGAACCCGAACCACAGGGCAGGTGGTGCTTGCAGCCCTCTGTCACCATATGGTGAATGGTGGTGAGGTCCCTTGTTGCTGTGGTCCACTAGAGAAGGCAGTGGACCAGAGGTGTGGGTGCTTCTGTCCTAGCCACTAAGCCCATTTTGTGGTATCATTTCTTACCGTCTGTAAAAACAACATTGAGCTCTGCCYTTGCGAAGCGCTTTGCAAGTCAAAAGCTTAAAAAAAGGATAACGCTTTATTATTTCCTTGGTCTAGAGCTCTTTCTGGAAGGGTAAGTTTTGAGCAGAGAATATTCTTTTTCAGTGATCTGTTGTGGCAATGATTCCAGCAGGCTAATTGCATGCTGTGTGAGGAAACACATTTCTCCATCCTAATGAATCTTTTAAGCACTCCAGTCTTTAGCAGCCATGTCCCTGTGCTCGTCCTACTAAGGTGAGGATGCAGCTTGGCTGGAGGAGAGGCCCAGAGCCTGGCTTCGGAGCACATTTGCTGTACCCACATTCCCTAGCAGGTACTGTTGCCTTGGATTTACACAAATGTGCTCTGTATAAATCTCGAGGCTCATCATCTCCCTTGGCAAAAAGCTCTAGACACTGCTCTGTACCCAAGACGTATAGTCAAGATGACAAGCAGACTATTCAAACCCATCTATAGCACTTCTTTATGCGGCTTGTGACTAAGGCTTTGAGAATATCATCTCCTGTGAATGCGTATGGTACCTATTCTGAAATGCAGATTTTGCCTCCCTGGTAGCAGTAAATATAATGCTTAATTAATTAACACGTTGAAGGCAGCCCCTGGAAGCCTGCGTTATCATGACATAAAGCAAGGCGAGTTGATCAGCAGGCTGTATGGTCTTTACTGCTGGGGATGATACATGGCARTGAGAGAGTGCTTGACTCGGAGCCCAGACAGTGGTGGCAGGGCAAGCAGTTAGAATGAGAATAGAATAGAGCCTTCAGTCTTGAAACAAATAGGAAGGCAAATGTGGGGCCCCCTGATGTAATTTTATGAAGCAGAACAAGCTCTTCCAGCCAAAAGCATAGGGCTAAAATGATGCTTTCTCCCTAGCCATATATTCATACGATGATGTTGCTCCATTCCTCCTCTCAGTAATATCTGCCAGATTGTACATTGTATTCCAGGTAGTCCTAGGTTTTTTAAAAAGTGTCTAAAGTAGCTATTACTGCGATAAATTATGTTAATGGGAAAATACAAAACCACCCCCTTCCTTAATCAGAGATAAGCCTCAGCAAGTAAAACATATTTGTGTAATGATAGTGCTAAAAAGCCCCAAGCAGGATCAAGCACCACTGCACTTGCTTCTGCATATACATATAAGCAGTAATGGGACATCAATATGTAGCATTTTATAGGGAATCTTATTTGAAATGCAGTTTAAATCTGCTATTTCCTGAAATCATGTGGAAAAAAAAAAAGTATTACTTGGAGATTTGTTTGCTTTTTTTTCTCATTAGAAATGACCAATATTATTTTGCGAAAGTCTAATTGTTTTTCTGTTAATTTGAATATTATGGACATGCCACAGTGTCCAGCAGGAAAATGAGTATCTACAGAAGTGGCAGCTGTTGTTCGGCACGGTCAGTGTGTGCAGAAACAAGCACCATCGAGGGACATCTAGAAATTATCTAGCTTTTGTAGCACCCAGCAAAACCAACCAATCTTTGCAGATTCAAAACGTTAGTGAGAACATGAAGAATAGCCAGAAAACCTACTTAGTCTGTTTACATATAATAGAATATAAACAATCCAAGGACAAAACAGTCATGCTCATTTATTACTGTGCTTGATGATTAATGAAACACACTGTCTCTGTGTAGTCACTTGCATCACAGAAGCTTGGAGGGCTTTGCATGCCCAGATGAATTAATGGGGAAATATTGTTAAAACCCATTTTACAGAGTAATTAAGGTGCATATATGCTGATCCTATTGAATTTAGTATCAGTACACAAAGCTTTTGTTTACACCACTGTGAGCTAAAAGCTAAAAGTTGGGCTCTGGAGAGCCAAAATGGGCATCTCCACGAGCAGCCTAATTTTCAGAAGTTCTGGAAACCACTCAGCTCTTTAGTGATACACTTAAATGTGTTTTGCATTGTAGCTCTACAGTCCTGCTTTTGAAACCATCAGACAAGATACCTCCCCTTCCACCTGTCTGTGCCTCTATTTCAGAACGTTAAAAAAAAGGCATTTAGTAAAAATTGCCGGCCATGATGTTAAAACGGACAAAAAACTTTTAATTTTATTAACACGTAAATGTCTGTGGAACTCCTTGCCAGAAGAGGCTCTTGAAACCAAGAGCTTCACAGGATGCAAATAGCTCTGGGAAGAGTATGGCTAACCCAAGTGGGGATAGGGTTACAAGAATGAAGTTTAAAAATAAAGAAAAAATATCCTCTGGAGCTTTAGAGCAGTTACAAAACTGTCCTATTTCAAAGCATGCTAGCATTCAAGAAATGAAGGTCCTGCCGCCAGGAGCACCTGCTTCCACGTTTGAGGTTTGCTCCTGCACAGCACTTGGTGCTGGGTGCCSTGGGAGGCAGGTAGGCACCAGGAAACGTGCGGCTCATCTGGGAGGAGAGCTCAGCTCCTCCTGCCCTGAAAACTTGCCGTTTCAGACATCCTGCATGGGCAGGAGGTCACAGGCCACCCGGCGGTGTCATCTCCTGCAGGGCAGCTCCCTCAAAGGAGCCTCATGGATTATTCTGTGACTAGGAATAAGCCCTGGAACGCTCAGGCATTTAAGGCAGAATCGTCTTTTGAGGAATCTGTATGTACTCAGGCAGCTGTAACTTCTCAGTGGGAAAATAAATCAAGACTTRAAAATACTTTTTTTTTCTCTAGTRCACCTTCTCCATAAGAAGAATCAGTTGGCCTTAATTATAGGCAGCATTGCAGCTGCAGGCAATCTTGATGTTTCTTTGGGAGCTCAACTCATGAGAGATGTGGCACCGTGCTGAATTCTCTGATCTGAAAGTTTGCGATTGTTTTGGACAGTCAATAACTTAAATGGAAAAGCACGGACTTTGTCAGGCCATTGAATAAAAATGTGCTGAGATGTTAGTTAACTGTTTATTTAACTGGTGATCAGTTTTGGTGAGTGAAGTGAAAGGGAAGTGCTAACTTTATGCAGATGAACAAAGAGGGGRAAAAAAAATGAAAGGGAAACTAAGTATCAGTGAGAGATGTTTCTGGCTGCTTTTCAATTCCAAATTGGGCTAATTCTACCTTCTGAAAGGAAGATAATTGGGAACACATAATTGAAGTTATTTTCTCTCAGAGAGAAGAAACCTCTTGTACATCATTTGCAAATGGACAGGAAAAATGACCACATACAGTGTACTCTGAATGATGGCACATTCATCACAGCATCATCTTTAGATTTCTTTGCTGATTTTGCACAGTGGTTTTCACCCATCTGAGCGTGGATGGGGAAGGTTCACGTGGGAGAATGCACTTGGATAACTCCAGAGCTCCTCTGTCTGGGCAGCCATTAAACTGGAGGCCGTTGGTCACGATGGGGCCTGCAGTACAAAATGCAACCCRAAGAAGTGCTGAAGCGAGTGTCAACTTAGTGTACCGAAATAATCGTGTAGCAATTCCACGCGACTGCTTCTTTGTACCTGGCTTTTTAGGAACTGAACTTTAGTGAGGAAGATGTGCTGTTGTTGCAGTGTTCTTGAGGGGGACACAAGTGATGAACGCACTTCCTTTTGTTTGTATCATGAAGATATTTTCTACTGTGGGGTTTAACCCTTGTTTTAGCTCTTTAACACCAGGTAACCCATTAATTAAAGGATCTGTACAGTGTTCATGAGCTCATTTGCAGGTACGAATAGTTGTTGCGGTTCTCCCAAAGGTGGCTTGGTCTCAGTAGCAGGAATTTAATCTAGGTGCCCCTGCTACCAACGCATGATGCTCTGTGCTGGCTCTTTGCAGGCCAAGGCTCTTTCTGTCTTCCCAGGGTGACTCATCATCTTCAGTGATGTGGGAATTAGCCAGGCAAAAGGATGGTCAACGGCTCAAGAAGCCTTTATTGCGGTTCTGCATAGACCACAAATCTGGGCTGACCGTAGCTGACACACTATATATTTGTGTGCACATCGAGGCATCGTGGAGGAAGATAACTATGGTAGATTAGGCAGCAAATAGGATTTCTAGACAGCCTTGATCAATGCACAGATCAGGAGAGAATAGGGGAGGTCTAAAAGAATAACAACAAAACTMGAGTTGTATTTTCATCCTGACCTAACGAAGGAGGAGGAAGGAAATTGCTTTGCTGAAGCAAGCATTTTACATCAGACTCTCTGTTTYTCTCTGTTTGCGTGCGTGCGTGTCCCGACAAACTCAACAGCGTGTTCATAGGCATGAAATGTGTTTTCCTGGAGGCACACAGTCAGCGGGTGCCGTGTGAGGAGGAAAAAGATGTGCCTAGCACTGCTTGAATGCTGCTCAAAAAGACAGAGCACTTTATTAAAAAATAAGTTAAAGTGTCTCGTAATGTTATGGTTAGTATCAGCTATTTTTACTGACTTTGGGTGCTGGGTAAGAACCTTGCTTAGCCTAGAAACATGTGGTGTAGAAAGGAAAGTTGAAGCACAGCCTGTTTGTTGTGTGTTTGGGGCCTTTGAGTGTGACCTCCAAAGCCAGGCCCGCCCTCAYGGAGGGCTTCACATCTACAGATCTTGGTCTTTTGTTTCAGTTGGTGCCTGAGCTAAGCAGCACAAGCAGCAGCGGGACGCCAGGCTAGGGGGGACACGGTGTGCCCTGGAAATGCCCCGTGCTCGGCCCTGAGGCCGGCCCTGCGCCGGGGACGACACGGCGCTGCCGGCTGGGTTGTCAGCAGGGCTTTACYGCAGAAAGAGGAAGGATGGGTTGCAGTTATAGCACTGGAAGAAGACCAGCAAATTCTGCGTGTGGATTTTGTCWTCGCTTCAGAACCCATGCGTGTTGATAGGGAAATAGCTTCTGTGCTTCCCTTTCTGGGGAATAGGCCGCTCCTCGTGCCGTCTTGTATGTGTCCATTCACAGAAACACAAAGGGTTGAGGGTAAAAGTCCAGGAAAAGTCCAGGAAAAGTGTCTCCCTTGTCATGTGGCAATGGTCATTCCTTTCTGCACGGAAACCAGAACGGGCACGAGAGATGGAATAATATTTTAAGAGGCTCGGTTGCTTGATTGATTTCTCAGGCTAATAAATCCTTGGCTGCGCTTGCTGCGTTAAAATATRTGTTTGGGCAAGATTCATGAGCAGCTCTTAGGAACAAGAGAGCAAAGGAAAAAATAAGGTGCTTGCAAGATTAAATACTTAGATTTGACAGCTTTAATTGGCCTATTAATAAGCTCTTTTTTTAGGTATGTTATTTATTATTCTTAATGAAACAAGTTGTCTGCTGGGCTTCTAAAAATACACATCAATAACTGGCCAAGGGCTTCTGGGTGTGCTGGGCCAAGTACCAGGTTCTGAAACTCCTAGTGGCACGGGTGTCCTTACCTCATCCGGAGTCATATATCCCATGTAGGTGGCACTTAGGCGACTTAGAGGGCAAATGCACATCCTGTGCACTGTGCAGGCCTGTCTCGCAAGTGAAAAAGCTAGGATGGTGGTTGCCCAAACATGTCGGTGTAGTTGGATTTGCACTGCAGAATTTATTGAGCTGTTAATGGATGTTGAGGATTTCCAGTTACTTAACAGCTTGCTCAGGGTGATTGCTAGGCATCCCCAAATCCCAGACAAATGCGCAATGTCTTGGGATACTGCTCAGAAGAAGAAAGAACGTATCACTGGGAAACCTTGAACGTGTTAGGTCTGACTWGTGTTCTCAACGAATATGTGGTAGTTAGACCAGACATGGCCCTCCAGGGAAATTCGCCCAGCCCGTGGCTTGTTACCAGCCTGTTGCCCTCCCATCCATGGGACCCTGGCACCTATTTCCCTTGGGAATGGCTGCACCTGCTCTAGAGAGCATGTGCAGGGTAGGCAGCATGTGTGTGCAGTGAATCCATCACTTCTGAGACCTGCGTTCCTCCTGCTCCTGCTGCTCCCTTGGGTGCAGCATGTGGGGTAGGTCAAGATGATCAGGGACGGGGGTAATGGCGAAGAGCCCAGCATGGGCTCTAGAAAAACAAACGCGACAAGGTCAGAAAAAATGCAGGAATTTGGTCGTTGGAGTGGCTGATAAAAGTATTGCTAAGCACAGTCTTGAGCACTCCTCTGCTTTGATATCTCACTTGAAATTTCTTCCTTGCCTGTAAGAAGYAAAGTTAAAAAAAGCATGAAAGTATTAGTTAATTCTCTTGCAACGCTGTGAAGCTGCTGTACTCTGTTGAAAATGACTGACTGAGATTTATCGTGTCAGGTGCATGTAGTCTCTACAAGCTATAGGTGACCAGTGTTTTGTTTCTCCAGTTATTCTGTTTTCTTTCCATTCAAACAGGTATGATGCATGGACAAATACTTGCCTCTAGATTAACACTCATCAGATTGGGATCTAAGGTCCAATCCCTGAYGAAGGCAGGAATTAACCAATTAAATTACATACTTTACTGAAATACCGTATTTCATAAATAAGTTAATTTTTGCATGCAAGGCTTTCAGGAAAGCAGCGCWTGCAAGGAAAGCTGTCGTCAGCATCTTTTAATCCTGAAATGACCGAGTTCCTCATTGCTCGCACCAAACTTAACTTTTTCTGAAAAACTCTTAGGCCCTAGAATGTTTCTGTGCTTCTCAAAATATGCCCATTCTTCTGCTGGTTTTCAGGGAGACGACTCACTGAGATGGACTGCAAATATTTTATGCCAGCTCTTAGCACATGAGGACCAAGAGGTCTCAGTTTCTAAGCACATATTAAAACCTTTGTGTTCATAGTACTAAAAATCTGTGGACCACCTTCTGCTTTCACTAATGTTAATAGCAGGATTTGTGTCAAACAAACAAGCAAAGAACATAACTAGCAGTTAGGGATTATCTCTGTCTATATACAATGCCAGTGTAGGAAYGACTGCTTTAGTATCTTTTCTGTTGTGTTGTTAAATGGTGGAAGCTTTTGCCAAATCCAAACTGAAATGCTTCCAAAGCCTTTTTCAGTGTTGGAAAATGTTTGTATTGAGTTATCCTTGGAATAATTTTCTCCTTTATTTATTATTATGTGCTTACCCAGTAGACACCTAATTATGAGGCACAGAACACTTCTCATTCTAAGAGGATATATAGCACTTTACTGGATGTTTTTCGGAGTCCATTTTCATTACGTTAAATGGGATGTTTACTTGCATGGATCCCTTGGGTGTTGAAAAAAAGCAAAAATAGGACAAAGAATGAAGTTTAACACTGAACAGCTAGTAGACCATCTTTGTGTGGGGGAATGCTTTTACACCACATCACAGACTGTTTGTCTTTTTTTCCAGAGTGGGTATCCAAGYTCTGGGCCTACATCAAGCACTCCTGCCTTCAGGCCTGAGGATGAACTGGAACATCTGACCAAGAAAATGCTCTATGACATGGAGAACCCTCCCTCCGATGACTACTTTGGTGAGCACTGCCATGTCTCGTTGAATCAATCTGTCCATAGCCCCTCTCTGTATTTCCCAGGTTCTGTAATGAGGAGGCCTGACAGCTGYACTGTTAATGCAGTGACATTCACATTGATGGATTTGCATTCTATGCTTGGGTTGGAAGTGTAATCATCCATAGGAGTTTCTCTATAATTTCAGTATAAATCTCGTGCTCACTGACTGCATGTGAAGACTCTAAACAGTCTTTCTAGTTACAAACTTGAATTTTTCAGTGTCGGGTTCATTTTGACACCATCTGTCCTTGGCTTCTTTGCTACAAGGCTGAACTCAGGTGTGGTACTCTGTCTCACCTGTCTCTCCATCCCTTTCGCCTTGTACTTGCAGTAACTCTGATGGGATAGATGCTTTTGCTCCTGAGGCACAAGTTCAGGTTACCTATATACTGGCATAAATCCAAAGGAAATCCATTTTGAGTCAGTCATGTTAGTTTTACATGGACGCCAGTTGGCCTAGAACTGTGTCAAATGGATGTGGAAAGATGATTCTGGACTGACTGGCTTATTATTATCTCTGTCATTGTTCTCGTCTGGAAAAGGTTAGAGATGATGTGCTTTTTAAGTAGCATATAAATTTGTTATCTCAGGAATCTGTAGGCATAAAATATGTATCATATCACTATATAAAATGCTTATACAGATTCTAAACTGCATTTGAAGCCAAGAGACTTGGGCATATTTGATGTTTTCCCTGTCTGTTTTTTACAGGCTTGGTTGATAGAGTTGTTGGGAAAGAAATTGTTGTCGTTTGCTGAGTTTAAGGCCATGGGAGATGATTCATTTTGTCGTCTTTACTTTATTTTATGACCACTTCTTAAACATTGTCATTTAGCCCTTAAGCCTGGGATGCACATTCTAGTTGGACTAAGCATTTCTGGCTTAAAGAGACTTCAGTGATTTTGTTCAGTCAAATCAGGTGAGACCAAGGTGTCACTGGTGAACGAAGACCTTGCAGTGACAAGGATTTGATGAAATGAGAAAGTTGAGATCTTTACATCAGTCATTGGCCTGTGAGACTAGGGTAGACATGAGTCTCATTTTCTCCCAGTATCCTCTGGYTCTCATTTTCATCATCACAGCTAGAATGTCTTCTCTAGAGACCCTGATAATTTTCAAAGCTGGTGGTTAGCACAGCTCTGAGGTATGTGCCAGAATGACTGACTGAGAGAAGATAACCAGAGAGATTTTCTGTGCTACTGTAGAACTGTATTTGACCCTATCTCTGCCCCATATCCTTTTGTGCACACTCTGTAATGTTTTAAAATTGAAGCAACAACCAGACAAACGTAACATGTATTTAGCTATTAGCATGTGTGGGTGAGAGGGAAAAACCTTTTTCCTGTTCCCTTCAGGCAAATGGCTAAAGCCCTGAAGCATGAGATTTGATTACAGTCCTTTTCTTAATGCAGAGCTGTAAGTGGCATGAGCAGGTTGAGGGACTTGAAGCCCAACCCGTTCTCTGCGTAGCTCAGAAAGGGAGGCAGGTCAACAGAGAAAATGGAGATTCACAAGACCCAAGGTCAGAGAGGACCTTACCATTATTCAGTCCAATGTCTTACTCTCAGTTTCTCCCAGGAACTTGATTGAATCATGACTTAAAAAAAAAAAAAAAAAAAAAAAAATCTAATCTTATCTTAAAGACTTCAAGCAATGGTGAATCAACCACCTACCCTGATAAGCTGTTCTAGTGATTAATTTTCCTCGCAGCTCAGAAATTGCTTCCTGAAGTGGAGCTTTAGTTTTGTTTAGCACTTGTACTTATGACGCTGAAATACTGGGATTTTGCATGCTGTACCACTAAGATGGTTTGATTCTGTTTGGGGGACGTAGTACATCAAATCTTTTTAATCCTAAAGGGATACCTAGCTCAAGGGATTGGGATATAAAGTCTCTCAACATCAGGTCATCAATGTGATTATCAGATGAAAGGTCAGACTAATGCCATGCCATTAGCTCTTAATTTGACAGGAAACAAGGAAATGGAAAGCAGACTCCAGAGCATTCACAAATGTTGATAGAGTTGTTATTATAAATAGCAGCATGATCAAAGGTTGAGTGACCGTGATGCAAACTAGAAGACTAACTCCAGACAACAACCCCTCTCCTAACTTGGGTGGCGATGTTTAATGAAAAGCTGTGGTCTGACTGGTCTTCTGATTGCACTGAGTCTGTACCACTGAGCATCATCTGAAAGGAAGCCTCCAAGCTTGGCTTTCTGGATGTGCAGAACAACAACGTGATGGGCTGAACTCCTCAGTTCTCTCTAAGCATATTTTGCCCTATGCAGCAATTTGGGAGGCATACCCACAACTAATTCCAAACCTACAAGAAGAATACAAAACAAAACTAGCAGTGCTGSGGCACAACAACTTTTTCTGGTTGGATGAAAGCAGAGGTGGGTACTGCTGTGATCCTCTGAGCTCTCTTCCAGTCTGAGCTGCTCTTTTAGAAAAGAGGCCTTTAGGATCACATAGGATGAGGCCTTTTGATATGGTAGTGCAGGCAGGGAGTTTTGTAATAATTCTGGCTGCCAGAGGTAAATATTCATCTACCTGAACTGTCTGCAAATGGAAAATTGGGAAATGGAAAGAAGAAATTGAGGATAGGAGGGAGGAAACAAAAAAAAAAAAAAAAAAAAAAAAAAAAAAGAGTTCTTCAACTTTGTTTAACCAATCTCTCTGTCTTTATTTGTTTAGTATGGTAGCATGGGTCGTAGAAGGTTCGTATGGCACATTGATCAGATAATCAGAAAAAGGATAAATGGGCAGAGACGTTGACTCTGATTTGCATTAAATATCTTGTGCCGGAGGTCTAAATGCCATGGTAATTGTAGCATACCAGATAGCTGTCAGCTAATCACTTTTATTAGTTTGAATTTGGAAAACTGGATTTCAGCATGTTAAAAGTTGGTTAAGAGCTGATAGGTTTTGAATTGAGGAATCTAATTAACCTTGCTAGAAAGCTGCAAGGCGTTATATTAAGTCATGAAAATAATTTGTTGGAATAATTACATTTGAACTGTCAGGCTGGAGAAAGGTCATTTTACTTGTCCCGTCAGCACTCTGCATCTTTTCTGCAACCATCTTGCTTCTGCAGTTTTACTTGCCATATTCCTGGGTTTGATCAAGCCATCTAGCCTCTGGAGTCAGCGTGGGCAGTGTGGAGGCTCCTGAGGAGGATTAGGGCCACTAAAGATTTGTCACTCTTAGCTCTGGAAGCRCTGCTTGATGCTGCTGGGAGGCTGGTGGAGCTCTGTTTGGGAGCAGGACGCCTTATGGTCTCTGAAGGCCTGTGATCCCCTCTGAAGTTCCACTTGGGTGGAAGGTACTGAAGGTGTTTTCAGGTCCAAAGGAACTGTATAAACAATCATGACCTAGAAGAAAATCACCCAAGACTTGGTGGCCCATGTTGCGTTACTGCAGGGGCAGGGTGGCTGGTGAGGAGGCAGAAGGAATGTGCCAGAGACCCACTTCAGAGCTGCAAGATCACAGTTTGTGGCCAATGGTGTCCTGGGCCACCACAGCAGAAAAATGCAGTCACTGAGAAATCCTCTGGCTGCCACTGGCACATCAGTGCTGAAGCATGGACATATCAGCACTTAGAGTAATAATTTTAAATAAGAAAAAGTCTCTGTGAATTGTTAGGAGTTAAGCAAGCCTGCTGGTACGTGACACAACTTACCATGACAAGAGATGAATCTATAGAAGTTGTTTTTTAGTCAACATAAGGCATTAAAGCTGCTGGTTTTGCATTAAAAATGCAGAGATCACAACTGGACCATTGTTTGAAATCTTATAGAAAGAAATGTCTTCCAGCAGCTTTTCAGTCTCTATTGACAGGCAGTCGGTGCTGATTAAGACTGGAAAAAAACCATTAGGGCCCCTCATCTGCAGTTGCCTTCTAGGCTATGTCCCAGCTGAATCCCTCTCCACAGCAGAGGAGTTTCCCTCAGTGATGGGAAGAAACTTTTGCTGTAAAGCATTCAGAGCTACCAAAGGAACCCCAGCTTTTTGTATCTGACCCCACAGCAGCTCTCTCATGGTTGCAGTGTCCTGAATGGGTGCCTTCCAGGAGAAGAGATGTTCTAAGAGGCTCCCCAATCTTCTCATTTTGGTCATTAACTGACTTTGATTTCTCTCAGAGTTGTCACTTTGGGAGCTGTATGGTTTCCCATGCATATTTACCAGATGTGGTCATATGTCCAGACTTTAACAAAGGGAGAGGTGGTGCTGAGCAGGGAGAGGGCCAGACCAGCAAGCAGGATGCTTTGTTCTTTTCCTGCCCCTCATTCTCCCACAAGATCTTTGGCAGATTATTTTGTCTCTCTGCTCACTTTCTCCCCCTCTTCACTCTACTTGCTGTGCATTTAATCTGCATAGTCCTTCAGACAGGAGCTGATTCAGAGTGGTTCTGTGAGTGCCTCCCATGGAGCAGGTTTCATCTCCAACAGTGCTTTGAGATGCTGCATMAAAAGTAAGAGTAAAGAATGATAAGTGGCACCAGTGTTGGGTTTGCCAGGGCTCTGATAGTCTTTTCACTCACTGGCTTTGTCTCTCTTTGACTTCTCTACCTAAAAATGCTTCACTAGGACCAGAGACCTGGCATCAAACATTGTCAAAGGCATTTGCTACCCCTGGGAACAAATGTTGTAGATGGACAGATTCTAGAGATAAGAAGACTCCCTAGGTTGACCAGTTTGAGCTTCCTTCAGTTCATGGTACTTTTGTTTGTGTTGAAATGGCTTCATGGACTGAATGTTTCTAGGATCTCTAAATTAAACATATRCTGCATTTCACTTCAGTCTTCTCAGCTGTGTCTGTAAACATCTCCTTTTTGGTCTACTTAGGGAGCCTTTTAGTTTCTTCTGAATTACCACAAAAAAAAAGAGAGAGAGAGAATAAAAGTTGGCATATTTTACGGTTCTCTTCTGAAGACATTTTTACTAAAAGATGTGACTTACTATTAAAAAAAAAAAAAAAAAAGTGATGTCTTACGCATGTGTTTTAAAGATGGGGTTTCCTACGCAAGATGGCATACGTCGTCATCCGGCCAACATCTGGGCCAGCAAACAGCAGGGCAGGTTTACAGCGACTGCTGAGCCGACAGTCGTTTTCTGTTACGTAGCTGCTCGCGGAAGCAGGACGAGTGGACGGAGAAAGGAGATCCCTTCCTCAACTGCAGTTTTCGATGTTATTTCCCACTCGGGAGCGATGCGCGGTGGCTCCTGCACCAAGAGGAGCCTGCGCTGGGGAGCCCATGGCGCCCRTGCCGTCACCATCCAGCTGTCCCCTTGCGGGCTGCCGCAAGGGGAGGCACCTTCCCTCTGCTCCCCAGGGGCTCCAATTACCCTGCTGAATGGCTTTCAGAGCCTCTTTCTGCAGTCTCACTTCTGTYGGGGCACGCCAACGCCGTCTGCCCTGCTTTCAGGGAGTCCTGTGGCTGCCGGCATCCCTGTGCYGCGCGGATAGGGAGGGCTCCAACAGCAAATGGGTACGATCAGCTCAGCAAAACCTGCTGGGGAGAGTTTGGGCCCGCAGTCCRAGTGGGACGTGGAAAAGAGATGAGCAAGGGGTGGCTGGTGAGCAAAAGATGCCATGTCTGCATAGATGGTCTCCAGCCATGACAAAGGCAAGAGAAGAGAGAGGTGAATATTATGGACAAAGAGACTTTGAGCTGATTTCCGCTATATTTCAGTGTTTAGAAGACTGCCCTAATCTTCCTRCTATACCCCAGTGGGCCGTTGCTGTAGAAGAAATACTTTGGGAAGCCAAGTACCTAGGTCATTTTTGCCTGGGATCTTAGCTTGTTATTGAGCGCACATCTAAGACCTAGCACAGGCAGCCCTCAGGAGTTAGGGAGGATCTTGCTCCCACAACCTCAACTTSCTGCTGCCCAGATGTGCCAGGAGGCAGGAGATTCACATCTTCCCTTCTTCTTCTCATCCACAGAAGGCAAGATGAGACTTCACATCATGAGTTTTTCTGAAACACTGTCACCTACTTCAGAGCCTACCACTGTTTCACAGACATGATGGCAGTCTACTTAGTCATATTTCTGCTTGCAACTGATTGAATGCAGACCTCATTTAATGGAGCATAAGTGTGGAGTATGAAGTTAGCATTTTAGCAAATCTTCATGATTACCTGTGTWCTGTGAAACAAAAATGTGTGCAGGTTATATTTGGAATTATTTTTGTTTTAACAGTCAGTAAAGCTGACAATTTCCTGATGTCTTCTAAGAGGAGTGAAATGTGCTAATGAATATCAGGGATGTGTCTTTCTTAAGTGGAGCAAAATTCTTTGAGATTTTTTTCAATATATTTAAAAATGAACATATATATGGGAAAAAAAAAAATCTGTGAGGCTGGAAATTATTTCTTATATTGCAGTCATACCCAAAGTGGGCTAGGCATTGCACAAATGGAGAGCAAAGCTCAACCTCTTTCTCCAAAACTTACCTACCTGGTAAGTTAAAATGGGCTGTTTTCTACCTCATGTCAAATTAATTGGCTGCTTTTAAGGGAGATTCTCTGTAGGTACATTGTCAAWTCACTAAAGTCCATGAATTGTGGCACTTGAAGGACACCTGGTTGGGAATCTCTTCTGGGAGAAGAATTGAACGCAGCTTATTAGTCTAGAGGGTTGTGGGTTGGAGGTTGGTCTCTTCATGTTAGATCTATTTTATGGCCATGAGTGAAACCAGGATTGTTCCATCTTGGATTTCAAAAGCACTAAAATTTTACAGTTATTTTAACAGGGTATATATGCATATGTGTCTACAAATGAGTGAGAATGTTTCTGGATTATAGTTTTATAGAAGTAAATTTCACTTCAGGTGGTGTTTTGGAGTGTTCTGAGCCTCAAAACAAGCTTTTTTTGAGTCCAAACTTAAGGCTAAGTTGCTGAGAGAGAGATAGCTAGTCAGGTTTGGAGCTGGAGCTGGAAACCACAGTTCTAGCCATGCAGTGTTGGACAAAACTCTGACTCCACTAACAAGGAAGCATTTTCATTTCTCTTTGTTTGGAGTTAGTTATGCAGTTATGCATATGATCGGACATAAAATTTTCTTTTTTGGCTTTCTTTTTTTTCTTTTTTTTTTTTTTAAACTGAATAGAGCTCTCACCTATTGTTTGAAGCAGGTTGCAGTAGATCTGCAGTTGCTTCYGTGTCATCTTGTGGCCTATTTGCCCTGCAGTAATATCTAAGGCCTGCTAGCCAGTATGTGGTCACGCTGCACTATGTGCAAATGAAACACGAAGGAGGAAGCAGTATGCATCCCTCAGAGCTCCAAGCCGAAAATACAGCGAGCAGGAAATGATTATTGTCCTTAATTTACAATTGAGGAGCTGACTGGCAGAGATGACTCACCCAGACTCATGCAGAGAACCAGTAGCAAAGTGGGAATTGAGCCTGGAATTCCTTCAAGTCCCGTGCCTTCCCCACAACCATGGCCTTGCTCTTATTTTATGTGAAAATAACAGAATGGGCTTGTGAGCCTTCTCTTGATGAGAAGTCCCAACTGCTCGGAAGGCTATTCCCAGCGTTTAAATCACAAGCTCTATTTTCCAGGGTTATTAACATGGCTATGAAAAGAAGAAAGGGAGAAAAAGCGCTTCAGGATCACACTTGGTAATCTTAACTGCTGTTAATTTAATGTACCCACACATGCTATCATGTTTCAGCATTTAGATAGTTGGTGGCTATTAGGAAAGCTGATAATTCACCATGGTAATCTATTACTTTCCAGTCTAACAACCAGCTTTCCGTGGGGGGATGGCATGGCATGACATYTGTTATTTCTTCTGTTGGTGTTTGTCTCGTGTGGTCTTTTTTGGTAGGGTGATTTGTCTCTTGCCAGTAACTTTTTGAGGTATTTTGAGTGTCAATTGAGCAAGGGGAAGGCCAGATTTTATCTGAGAGTGAAATGTGCTAAAGAAGAATTAAACAGCGCTGTCTCATTTGCTGAGTGTTCTCCAGCAGCCCTTTCTTTTCTGATGGAAATGCATCAAAACTGTTTGGTTCTTTCTTTTCTTTTTCTTTTTTTTTTTTCTTAAGGAATCGCTTTGACTCAGATTGTGTGAGATGAATCATAACCCACTTTCTCATCTGAGACGTGCAAAAAAAAAAAAAATTCCGGCTCCGCTGTCGATGTCAGCATAATCAATACGGAGTGTTTTTCGGTGGTGCAGAGAGGCAGGGGAGCATTAGAGGAATGAAAAGAATCAGAAGCAGCCGAACTGTCCTGCTGCTTTTAGTGGGCTCGCTGTCCTTGTGCCCRTAAAAGCGCCTTGCTGCTCATGTTGTCGCATCATCTGCAGTAGGTGCCCAGCGGCGAGGAGACCCTTGTCCCGAAGCGGGGAGCAGCTCTCGAGAAGGCAGCTCTGCCAGACCTTTGGCATGCTACCAGTAGCCAAGAGCGCGCCCGTTTTGACTCATGAACCTGCAGTGAGATGTCCCCCAGCCGGGCTACACCAGCACGGGTTTTATCAGCTGATAAGGAGAGTGTGTGGCAAAGCACGGAGCTGTCCGCAGCGCGGCCCGGGCCAGCGGAGCAGAGCRTGCTGGAAAACTTGAGCAGCCCTGCAGCTGGAGAAGCCGAGAGGGGAGGCCACATCTGATAGCATGCTGGCGGCTTTCATTCGCGAGCCTGCTTGTTTGCATTAAATTCTCTTCTCTATAGATACATTTTTTTCTAGYGTGCCTGCTTAAGCATGTAGAGAGGCTGTGTAGAGTTATCTCTGCTTGTATGTGTGCCGAGAGTTTAACCCCTGAGCAAGCCTGTTGGCAGCAGCAAGGTCAACAGGGGAGAGCACAGGTAGATATATGGGTGCTGAGAGCTGAAGAAATGAATCTCTACATGTATGCAGTGCTTTAGTAAAGTACCCTTGTAATAATATATATTCGTAGAGTATTTAGAGGCATGAGTGCAACCACCTTCCAAAGGGTAAGACACTCACCAGCGGTAAAGACAGGCAGCTGCACTTGAGATGCGGATGGTTTTCTCTCCTAGATCTTTCCCAATTCCCTGCTGCAGTCACATTAAGCTATTTGTTTAAAGCTGTGAGTCAGGCTGTGTCCAGTCAGCAGCAATAGTCAGCTTTAATAACCAATTTCCTCAACAAATTCTGGTTCCAGACAGTATCTTGAGAGGTTAATAACTTGCTATCTAGTAAGCACAAGTTCTGATTCTGTCTGGGCTGTTGGGCAAACTGAGCAGATGATGTGCAGCCTTTTCTCTGAGAGCAGGTTGGGAATGGGGAAAGTTTCTTGTGGGGTTTTTGGCTGTTTCTGTTGTCGTCTAAAATTATACTCTGAAAACAAAAAAAGAAAAAAAGGAAAAAAAGAGCTTCTGCAGTGCCACTGTTTCCTCATTATCTGCTTGCCCTGAAAAGAAAGTGAATTCAGCTGCTGGCTTCCAAAAATCCTGCAGGAAGCCTGATGTCTTTTACGTTGACCTTCTCCGTGTTGAGGCATAGCTAGGGCATGACAGCACTGACTTCCCACTTGTTTTTAACTCTGGGATTGTTTGTCCTCCTGTGAGCTAAGGAATTATGTCAGACGGMGCTTTCTTAGAGGGAGACATTCATAAGGGATGCTGGCTTAACTTATTTATGTTCCACAGAGCACTGTCGTGTGCAGTCAGCTCTTCTGGATGGGAAGGTCCTGGAGATCTGCATTGCCGGCATGGAGCTAATTCTAGTCACATTTTCCTGTTGTCATCTCCACAAGCTGGGCAGCTGCTTCTCGTTTCTGCCCCATGGCTAACACCAATGAGAATTTTGAAGTATATATGTGTGTGTGTGTGTGTGTGTGTATCTATATATATATACATATACACACACATGAGTGTATATACACTCATAGGTGTATGTGTACCTAGTGCAGGATGCTGCATGGACATTCTCTTCTTTTGCCTTCTCTGTCCCTACATCARCTGATCCGACTTTTGCTGTCTGCATGGTCTTGCGGACATGTCTGCAGTGCTGGCAAATCCTACGTGTGTATTTGGAGGAGGGAGGAAAACATGGAAGGAGGACAGGACTGTACTGCCTTTGACTGCAATAAGAGTGAACTTGGAACCAAGTTAGACATTTAAAAATATCCCATTGTGTATCTTTAGATGTCTAGAAAACATTGGCTTCTTCTAAAGATAGCAATTCAATAGGTGAAGAAAATGGAATATATGTACTACAGTTGTGCACAGTCGGTGAGTCACCATTTCTGTGGCATCCTTCTTTGGAGGGGCAAATAAGGGGACTCCAAAGGGATGTGTCAGCCATATGGCCAGGTCATAATGACAGCTTGTCATTTAGACCCTTTGAGGGTCCTGAGACCTTTGAAGATGCCCAAACTGACATCAGCTTGGCTAGAGATCTGGTTGATTAAATATAGTCTGTGCTCTCAGGAGATCTGTGCATGCAGTGGCTTCATATATGAGCTCTGGGGACGGCAGAGCGGACGGCAAAGCAAGATGCAGCGGAAATAACAATGTAAAATGAGAGATTCATATCTTTCCCCTGGGCAACTGTTTTACTAATTTTGTATCTCTCTTAGCTCTAACATTGTCCCTCAGTGGTCCTCAGAACCTCAGAAAGAGCTATTCTCTGGAAAAGGCTTTCTCTGCATTGCAGGAAAAGGAATTAGATGGGTCTTTAGGCTGTGGCTTCCAAAATGCCATCATTTGGGTTTGGAGAAGTTGCGTGGGTTTCTTGTGATGTTGGAATGATAAGCACCAGGTTGGTAAAATTCAGACTTTTTCCAGGTATTTTAATGTTTAGATATGGACCTGGAGCTTACCTCAAAAGCAGCCAACGTTCTGTCTAAACGGGTCTGGAGACTTCCCAGGAGGTACAATGTGCACATTATTTCACAGCATCTTGTGGGTGTGCAGGGGCTGCAATGGRCAGGCTTAGAGCAGTACAAAACAATGGAAGATGTTTTCAAAATGTGTATAGAGCCTCAAATACTTTGCATTTGCATTGGGTCTCACTTTGCTTGGTTGCTCTGTTTTGGAGCTTGCTTCTGCATGCCCTAGCCTTTCACGGGGTGAAGATCTCCCACACGGTTTCCTATGCCAATGTGTGAATAATAGCTTTCCCCGATCAGTGCATCYGACTTTGTCAACACAACCAAGTTGCATCATTTTAGGTGTAAATGGAAACCAACTTACTGGTTGGTAATGGAATGGAATGAAAACTGACTTAAACCAGTGCTGGCCCTCTGGTGATGGTCATATCAATTCGAAAGTTGCCTTAGTTTATATCAGTTAAAATCAGGCTTGGGCTAAACTGAAATGAGAGTCTGTAYACACACTCCAGATCTAAACTGTGGAAGGTCTAGGGGATTTCAAAGGATTCTGCTATCTCATGTAAACAACTCCTTAAGTTTTCCATGCTGTCATATCAGAGCACTTAATGAGGATCAAATATACTGCAGTCTTTGCCGCGAACTCCCGTGTATGTAGGAAAACTGCAAAGGCAGCCTTGAAATTTCAGAGCGCTACGATTTGCCAACTTCTTCCATATGGAGGTTGCTGTAACCAGTTCACGATGTGCAGAAGGTTTTTGAACACTCTGAGTTTTTGCCAACTGTCTGTAATGCCGCTGATGATAGCGTGTTCTGATGCCTGCCTAAGGGCATTGGGCTGGCAGGACCCACCATGACCTCTGGATGTTGGATGGGTCCYTTGTGAGGAGGGAGAGGTTTGGGGTTTCGGTTTCCATCAGCCCAAAATTCCTCAATCAAGAATTGTGTGAATAGCTCAGGAGACAGGGATTTGTGCCCTTCATGCAGAAACCAATTTAGAATCTCCCATCTTAGAAATGTGATGGCAGTAATATTGGGGCCTTGCGTTTGTGGATTCTGACAGCCTCCTCATGCAGGTCTTTAGGTTAAATGTCAGGACAATTTTTATGGCTGGGTAACCTAAAATTGTACCTTGCCTTTCCCATATCATGATAAATCTGTATTGGAACACACATTTTCCATGTCTCTTACTGTTAGTCGGCCTTAAGGTCCTACCAGGCCTTAAAGTCTAAACCATCACTTGAGACAGAGCATCTTTTGGGGCACCAAAGACTTTTATGTGCTTTACATTTAAATTTTTGGAATTCTTACTATTTTCTAAGGCTTACTAATTATGAATCAAAAGCTGTAGGATGTGTGAGAGTGACACATTCAATTGTGCAGATGGGTTTTCCACAGACTTTCCTTAAATAAAATAATAATTTTTATAAATATGGATCTTACAATTTGTACTAATTCACCTCCAACAGAGGCCGAACATGAAAACTTCTGTCTCCTTTTCCAGCAAGTTCTGAGACTGTGACTGTTAGGCCAGAGTAATAACACATGGATACCTGATACTGTACTGCTCCATCATGGGCTCCAGATATGCAGCATGTGGTTCAGACAGGTCATTTTAGAAATAGGAGAGTTATTGGTACTATTTTCCATCTATCTCTGCCAGTAAAAGCAGGCCTCATGACCCAGAGGATGAGCAGAATTGTAATTATTGTGTAATTATGTAAGTATAATTAATAGGTGTCACCAATATCAAATGTTATTTTAAAAGGACTTTCGCTCTCCATACCAATGTCAYATTTTAAGGATAAGATGTGTCTGGTCCTTCTGGAGCAGGAACAAGTGCTGTGTGTCCCCTCCAGAACGGGAGTGCCTTGTCATCCTACGTTGTAAAGCTCCTGTTGCTTGTCCAAGAGGAGAGTAAACAAATATTGGACCTTGCACCTGGTTGGAAAAGTCCCAGATTTGGAGGGAAGAAGGAGACTTTTGTCCAGTAGGTTGGTTTAATGGAGGGGGAAAAAAAAAAAAAAAAAAGTTAGTTGATTCCAGCTGCTCAAAAATTTGGAGTGATGGAATTTAGTGCAAGGGAATGGCTGATGGTTGGAGTACAGGTGAGGTGGTTTCCAGAGCCTGATGAATGTGATTTATGGCATGGCTGCTGTCGACACACAGACAGTGGAGGTTTCAAAACAGAAAGGAGACCATGGGCTGGTGCCCGATTATGAAAGGCAACGTTTTCAAAAGACCTTAAATGAATGAGGTGTCAATTGAAATTTGGTGGGACATCTTCTGATGCCAATGGATGCCTTTGAAAACCCCAGACCGCAAAGCTGTTAGGAATATGAGAGCTCCCATTTGTTTCAGGACTCAACTCTTGTGGGATCCGGCCTTTCTTCACCTTTCTTTTTTCTGCCTTTGGCAGAGCTAGACAGGTTCCCTCCCTGTTTCTCCTGTTTTTGTCAGATGTTTTTCCCCAGGCAGGCACGCGGAAGTGTGCCAGGTTGGTAGGCCAGAGCCATTGGCACAGGAAGCATCTCAGACTCAAAACTTCACCATTATTTGGTTGTTTTCACCTATTGTGCTGAACAGATCCCTTTGGTAAAGATCCCTTCATGGCACCAGCCTCCCATGAAGTCGTGAGGCAGGGACAAGCTGCTGAATACCAGCTGCACCCAGGCTATGGAAGAGTGAGTTGAGTCATTTGTGCCCAGCAGCGGATGTGATTTTTGGCTGGGCTCGAGTCTGGTGAACGTGCTGAGGGTGCCTGGCCTGGACTTGTGCAAGGGATTGGCTGGGCTTGGGGGGCAGGAGCAGTTTGAAGTGCACTTGCACAACGTGGGAACCCTCGGAGGTGAAAACCTTTAGGAAATGGGTTGTTGTTTGCTCCGTCTTTGCACAGTACCTAGCACTGCTGCAGCCACCACTTGACTCCTGAGTCCTGGCCGCTCTGTTCTGCCCTTCTGACTGGTTCAGCTCAGAGGAGAGCAAGGACTGAGGAGAATCAACCTACATCTGAGCCCTGGTTGCTCATGAGCCTGCGAGCAGCCGACCACTGAGCCCCTCCACCTGGAGGAGCGGCTGGGAGAGGGCTCAGGGCCGCTGCACAAGCACCCCAAAGAGCAGCCCGGCTCCTCAGTCCCCAGCTATATTTTGCAGCCATCACTTATATACAGGCTTATACATCACTTATATACAGGCTTGGGTGCCGCAGCCCCTGGCACTGCCCTCCGCGGCTCGACCAGCACGTCTGCTGGCCCGCGCGGGGCGAGCGGCCGTGGGACACCTGCGCGGGGGCCGACGGGCTGCCCCACCGCGGCGCGCGCCGCCGCTTCCGCCGGCCCCGCCGCAGCCAGGGGCTTTCTGTGGCTTCCCAAAAGAGGATCCTGAAATCTCACGCAGCAGAACAGAGCGCGCCCGGGGGGATCGCCCAGGAAATCCCCCTGGCCCGCGCGGCCCTGGAGAGGGCGGCACRAGGACGATTTCGGTCTCCCTGTTCTCACGGGAGTTTCGGATGAGCAGGGGTATTCAGCTATACGGTTGATCCTTCCAGGCTCTGGAGCTGGTGGCTTTGGTTCTGGAAGGTGGCTTTGCAAGAGGGCAAAGGGACCTGGCTCAATGGCTGGTGTTGTAGAAGACCCCAAGAGCCAGAGCTTGGCAGATCTGCTCTTTGCACAGCAGCGTTTCCCATGGCCAAAGTCCTTCCCCCCAAAGGGCCAGAGCCCATTTGTACCTATTTTGGGGTAGCTTGGTCAGAGACAGATTCCTCACCAGCCTCATAAAAAACTGCCTGATACTCTTATTTCCCCCATCATCCAGGCTGTAGCGGGAAGCTGCTGTGATTGTTCCCTGAGTGCCATACAATGGTAGAAATYTCATGAAAAAAACAAGATTTCCCCATCAGTGATGTATGTTCTTTTCAAGGAGAAGAATCATCTTTAAAAGAAAAACAAACAAAACTCTAATTTTCCTATACAATTAAAATAAAAAGAGCTTTCTGAGCTTTTTGAAAGCTTGGCAAAGCTCCACTTTCACAGACTTCACAAATCTTTCCCCATTTTTATTTTGGAGTAAAAGTAAGGAGAAAAATGAGGGGGAGTGTTTTATGGTTTTTTAACTTCCCTAAATGTTGTCAATTTACTCTGCAGGAGAGGAAGGATGTACCCAGCAAGGTGGGAGACATGTATGAAGTGGGTTTTTTGTATTTTTTTAACTGTACGAAATGGTTGCATTTTGGATCTCTCTAGGTTTTTGCTGATTGAGGGTTTAGGTGCAAGTCAGTGAGTTCTTTGAAACCCTCACTCTCCCCAAACAAACATCTTTTCCATTAAAAAAAAAAAAAAAAAAAAGGCATGAAATGTTACTTCTTTTCATCTCTATACCTGCAATTTGGAACTCCTTTCTTTGTCATTTTCATACCTACAGTTAAACCCAGACTGGGATTAGCAGTGAACAGAAGCTGGCAGCAAGGAGTGTCCAGAAAACAGGCTGGGACCCAGCACCTGCTTGCGGTCCTGGCCAGCCCGGTGGGTAGGAGGCATCRCAGAAGGAATTGCCCTTGCTTTTGAAGACCATATCCCTGGCAAAGCAGTGCAAACGGCCAGCTCTTCTGCCCCCTGAGCTGGGGCTCCTTCGTGGGTATAGAGCTGCAGTCTCTGTCATCTGGCAACTTTCATCAGCATTAAAGGAAACATTTATAAAGGAAATGCAGTACATTTTACTCTCTTTCTTGCATTTCCTTGAACGATTAGCAAAGGGAGGGATGTTTCCTCTCTCGCTCCTTTTTCACCCCTTTCCTCTTGTTTCCAGATGTTGTTCGGGCTCTGTTTCAGCCCCTTTGCACATGGTAACACATGTGCCAAAATGTTGACACGATGCAACAAAGCGCGCTGCAAAAACGTATGCAGGACGTTAAATATTGTAGAGCATCACTGACCCCCACTGGGCTGGGACATTCACTGCAGATGAACCAAGTTGGGGGACTCCTATCAATCAGTTTGGCACGCGATCAGATTTGTGTTTGGTTGCTTTCCAAGGGTACAAAGTCATGTGCCTTTAGTGGGAAGGAGGAGACCAGCTCAGCTTCAGTGTTCATGCAAGCCCACACCTCCAAAGGGTCCCATTCAACTGGAGTAGACCAAAACGAGCCCACCCATGTTCTTATGTCCATGGTGAGTAGAGTAAGAAAGCTTTGGCGTAGGTTACTGCGAGGAACAGATCAGTAGAACAGGTGAGATAGAAATAAAAGCTTGTGRGTGTTAAGGCTAGATGCTCGATGAAATATTTTGCCCAAGTTGTTGGTGACATCTCCATTGCTTGAGGTTTTTAGGAACAGGTTAAACAAGTATCTGTCAAAAATGATGTAGAAAGAGACTGATCCTGCCCTTGAGGCAGTAAGATGGATTACGTGACCTCTCAAGATCCCTTTCAACATGCATTTTTGTAATTTTGTGGGCAAATCACGATTGCTTTTCTCTGMACCTTTATCTCATGGCTGTGATGCATTGTGGTGGTGATCGTTTAGGAAGGTGCCTTGGACACACTGATAAGTCCTTGCTGTAATCTAATAATGCAACATAAATAGGCTAAGTTGTCCTATGTGTTCCCAGGAAGAAGAGAAGCTGATCTAAATGCCTAGGGCACAGGGACCATCACCAGACGAGGGCTGTAGGAAAKGCAGGGCTTTCTGTCTGCCTCACTAAGCAGGGGACAAGGGGAGCAGCTTCGTGCTCCGTCCCTGCGTCCTCAGCCAGGCCTGCCCCAGCGTGATGGCACGGGCTGCCAAGGGAGCACATTCCTTGGATGAGCGGGGAAGTTCCAGTAGGGCTGGTGCTGGGAGCTCCCTGTGAAATGGAAGAGTTTCGTACTGCAAGCGTGTCTCACCATCGAGCCTTTTTTTGAGATCGTCTTGTGGTTAAAGAGACTAGACTGGGATTGAGAAGATGTGGTTTCAGTTCCTGGCTCTGTCACAAACTCCTTATGTGACCCTCGCCGGGTAATTCAGTCTCTGTGGGGCTCAGTTCCCCATCTGCATGGTGGGTGTCACAGCAGKCCCCTAGCTCCCCATGGAGCTGGAAGCTCCTGGAGCTTCCTAGCTCCCCATGGAGCTCATCATTAGGGCTAGTGACTGGCCCAGAAGCTAACACTGTGGTGAGCAGCATGGAAGAGTATTTGAAAAGGTGCAGTAAAGTCTTGGTGTCGTGAGCCTGCACAGTTGCAGAGCGTTTGCTGTGTACAGTGGAATGAGACCTCTGGGGCATATCGAGAATGTGTCAGGTTTGCAGCCAAGCAAAGTGAGAAGATGAAGTTGTGTTGCGGGCGGAGAAGGGGGTGCGAACAACAGGAAAGTGTAGCTATTACTGGGCAAGCATGGTATAGTGACAAGGAGGTCAGTGCAGGGACCTCTACATCTGGAGTACAAGTGCAATGTAGTTAAAGAGAATAGCCGTGACACAGTAATTAAATCACAGCCTTGGATTTATGAAGTGTTACAGGCACACGTTGCAGCATGAGGCTCTGTTAACTGTGGAAGGCTGTGTTTTCTGACGTTGCTGAGGAAAGGGGAATTAAGATTGATCTGTCTTGTGTCCAAAGGCTGTGTAGGACAAGCAACGCATGCGGCTTGCTACTGTCAAGTGGTGAAAATTCAAGCTTGGGTCTTGGCACACTAAAGCCATTGTCAAGCACTTCCACTCAATAGGAAGTCTGAATTTGAAAGCAAAGAAAGGCAGGTAAGCAYGACAAGAACAATCTGAGAAAAATGCCGTAGTTTCCCATAAAATGCACAAACTATCCTTGCATTTGCCTTCCCTTACCRGTGTTGTAAGGCTCTGGGTGTCAGCATCCAAAGGGTTGGAATAATCTTGAGATAGGTACCGTAAGGCATCTTTCCCTAACATAATCCCAGCTGGACACATACATCTTATCTTCCCAGGAACGGGATCCTCTGCTTTGGAGAAGAGCTTTTGATTCCATTCTATTTGGGCAAATCAAAGAACCTCCTAGCCCCTGGTGCCTGTGAGCTGCAGGATCTCTACTGCAGCGTCTCCTTAACTCAATTAAGCTATAGTGGCAGTTAAAACCCGCTGTGCAATGTTATCCTATTGGATTCCTCTCTGTTCCTATATCCTTTAAAATGCAATAATTTTGCCTGTCTGACACAGGTGCCCTGAAGAGTCCCACATGCTTGGGAAATGCTTGAAAACCCTTGGATAGAAGTCACTAGGAAAGAGGAGGGAGAGCAGAGTAAATCTGGTTACATTGTTGACGTATGGTCAACGTTGTCCTCGAAATGCTGTTTTGTCATCAATATTTCTTCATTAGGAATAATGATTTTTCCACATTTACTGCCAACCGATTCAAAGCTGTCCAAAAGCAGAATGTGTCATGAATCTCTAAAATGCATTCGCTGGCGAACTCTAAACAGAGATGATTAGAAAAATAACACGGCGGAAATACTGGGTGTCTTGAGGCTGCCAGGGGAACTTTTAGCGAGATCTTTTGTTCAATGTATTGTACATATTTTATAAAATGTTCTTAGGACACTTCTGTAAAGGCGGTGAGCTCTGTTTCTTTAGTTCATCCTTGCACGTTGTATCAGGGCTGCAGGGAGAACCAGGGAATACACTTAGCTGATTGAGGGAAATTGTGTAATTGATAGGCACTGAGGATATGACCTTGTGGTATGTTCCCAAAGTAGAGTTAGGTGGGAAGCAGTTTTTCCATCAGGCAGAAGTTTTTGAGATTACAACATTTTTCCCCCCACATTTCAACAAACGCAGAGCCTTTTTACTTTGACGCTTTTATCAGAAAATTATCCCCTATCTCCTCTCTACATAGAATGCATGCTTTGAATTCATGAATTTAAACCTTTTACAGAGAGAGGTTTCACACGTTTTCCCTCTCTTTACTAGTAGTATCTCAACTTATTGCTTGAATTGTCTGGTAGGCAGTGCACATCGCATAGCAAGAGACAGYCTGCGCTCCTGACAAGTTACTGTCTAAATAGCTATGACAGAAAAATAATGTTGCAGCCTAAAAAAGGCTAATGCAATCTTTGGGTGTACAAACAGGAGCATCTCAAGCTATCTGCACAGGGTTACATTATTTCTACATTTGGCTCCAATGTGGTTGCTGTTGGAATATTATGCCRTAAGCATGACTATGGCATGTACCTGTTCCATCATCCGTCTGCAGCAGTGGATGTTTGTCTCATTGGCTCACATTCTTAATCTGACATTGAAAAGTGACTCATTTCCAAGGTAAGGCTGGACACCCTGTATCAAATTTCTCATCTCCAGATCACGCCCCGACTTCGTTCAAATCTTGAGAGTCTTTCTGAGTAGCAGCTCAGACTGTGGTCTTTCCTATTCATCTACACTGATAAAACCTGCACCAACACTGCCGTGACCTTGAATCTCTGCAACATCCTCTTCTGCAAATGCAGTTTCTCCCAGTTTGCGCTCAACTAAAACACAGTTGCAAAGATCACTCTCCAGCTTGTCACTTAGTCCAGATCATTCCTGCCTCCTAATCCCTCTTCTGGTTTCCCTTATGCATCATATCAAACAGAAGCTTCCTGTCTTTACTTGCATGGCCTTTAGCGACCCATTCCCACTTTTTTTTTTTTTTTTTTTTTTTTCTGAGACCACAGCTTTCCTTGCTGMCCAGTTTTATCTGATTGCATCTCTGCATTTCCAGCTGTACCCGGTTGCTACCGCTTGTATTGGACTGTAAACTCCTACAGGACCCTTCTCTGTATTCTGTGCTTCTCTGATATGTAGCTCAGTGGGGCTGTTTCACCATTCGAGCATCCAGGATTAGAGGTAATTTAAGCAAAAAAAATCCACATAATACTACTAATAATAACAAGAACAACAACATAACAAGCAATTAGGACATGGCATCACATGCAATTCGAGATTCTCTCATCCTTTCTTCCTCTTAGCTCAGGTTCTAAACTGTGGTATTTCAAACCTTTCATTCTACAGAGCCCAGTAAATGAGATTTTAGAATAAAATACAGGAGCTGGTGTTCCCTTCCTGCTGCTCAAGTGTTTCCCTGTGGCCCACACAGTAACGCTGGTGATGTTTTCCAGAGGTTTTCCCCCAGGAAGCCTCAGTGAGCACCTCTGTCTGTCCCCTCAACGCAAGGCCAACACGTGGCAGCTGTGCGGGGATGGAGGAAGGTCACAGCCAAGGTTATGAACCCTTTCCATGCAAAAACTGAGGACTCCGGTCTCCCAGGGGTGCTGCCACAATTTGAGTTTTGCTAAAACGGTCTCGAATGAGGACCTAGAAAAGGCTGGAGGGGCAAAAGAAGAATGTTGAAATTACATAGTTTCATCTTTGTGCAGTTTAGTATTAATTTCGTTCTTTGTCTTTAAGCTGCCTTTTAAGTGCTGTTTGTCTCTGTGGGAAGCAAATGGGTCACGTTGTTCTATGTTTCTACTGTAATACGCTGCCTGCTATTTTTCTCTTAGATTATTTGTGTAATCTTTTTTGTGCAATCTGTTTGTTCTTTGAGTCTTGCAGGCTTTGCCTTTGCTACTTCTTTCTCAATAAGCGGTGCAACTTGTTCTGCATTCACTCATGGGTATTCCACACACAACGGACTAGGTTATTTCAACCAATGTGAAAATATTAAAATAGGGAACATGTGTGGGCATTTAATTGTGGCAAATCCAACCACAAATACCTTCGCCGTTGGTAATTGGCACACAGGGAAAGCAGACCTTTGTTTTGTTTTTATCAGACATAATGATGGATAGATTGTTTTTAGTGGGGTTTTTCTGGTTTTCTAAGGAAATGAGGCTTGTGCAATCACACCGCCTGGGTGCGTGTGCCTGTCTGTTTGTCAGTTCCTCCCTCCTCAACAACTCTGGAAATTAATAACCATTTTCCAGTAAATTTGAGGGAGAYGCAGGAGTCGGGAGAAGTGACCTGGCTTTTTGCAGGAGCGTCGTCAGCTCAAGGATTCCTCCAAAGCAGAAGGTGCCATCCTTGAGAGCTGCCCCGGTGCGAAGCGGAGCGGGTGTTTGCTCATGTGAAGCAGACCAGACACCTCACTTGAAGCTCCCAAATTTGAAGGTTTTGGCTCTCTGACTTTTCCCCTTCAGGCTAGTGAGTCACTTGGTGGTGTTGCTAGGCACAGAGCGCGTGTTTTGATTCTTGCTGCAGTGGCCTTGTCTCCCGAAAAACATGGTTTGCTCCAGGCCACAGTGTTACAATTTGCATATAAACTCATGAAAAAGGAAGCTTTCTTTAAGCTTTCCTGCGTGAGAGTTTACAGTAGCATTTCTCTGTGTGTACACAGCAGAAGGAGGAGGACTTCTCATAAATTTAGGTGGGTTAAGTTTGTTGCTGCCTGAGTGGGAATCTTCTGTGGAAAAACCCAGAAAGAGGAAGGAAAGCCTAAGGAAATACCAAGTTCAAGGGGAAAAGCTGGCAGCGGGGTTTGTTGTGCTGCGCTTTGGTTTGTACCTGGCCTGGAGCGGCGCAGCTGGGAATGCCCGACAGCYGCACGCGGGAATGCAGCCCCAGAGCACCCTCCGTGACAGAGAGGTGTCTTTGTGCCCTCACTGCCGAGAGGGGATGGACGTACAAAGGCACCAAGGGATTCGCTGGAGATCACAAGAGCTTCTGGCCAAGTCAGAAAACCAGCTCCGATTTCCTGGCGTAAGAAGCACGGCCAGAGGAGAAGCCGACGTATAGATAACTCCTGCAGCAAATGGAGACGTGCCTTGGTCGGAGAGGAAGATAAACATTGATGTATAGATACAAGGGCCAGCTAAGTCATGGATGTGAGAAGGGGAGGAGGGGAAGGAAAGATTCCCACATGCTCTGCTCAGATGTTAACAAAGAAAGCTGAGAAGTGTTTGCATAGACACTACATTACTTCGTGTCCAAATGCCTCGTAAAAATAATACCGGATGATCACAGAATGGCACACCAGGGAAAATAAATTCTTCAGCGGAATATTCCCTCTGGAAAAACACTGTGTAAAGTAATACACTAATGGCTTTCAATTTCGTGTTTTATATAGAGAGATATTAACGGCTCCCCAGGCGTCTCTTCATATTACAGTACAGTTACACG
Source organism: Nothoprocta perdicaria (assembly GCF_003342845.1). Lineage (NCBI taxonomy): Eukaryota > Metazoa > Chordata > Aves > Tinamiformes > Tinamidae > Nothoprocta > Nothoprocta perdicaria. Next base: position 10,095,692 of record NW_020455643.1, read on the forward strand.
AGCCGTTTGGGGGAGGCCACGGAGCACCCCGGGCCCTGTCCATGCGGGATGGAGCAGAGCTCTCCCCTTGGGCAGGCAGCTCCAGCACTACAGGCACCAGGATCCTTTTGCCACTTTGCCATAGCAAGACTGATCCCACGGTTCTTCCAGGGTTTTTTTTCCTCCTTTTTCCTAGTCCTTTCTTCCCCTGTGCTTGCTCGTCTCACCACTGCTCTGGGAAGCCTGGATTCCTTCTCTCATAAAAAGAAAGGAGGCATCACAAGAAGTATCACTGTGGAGCGGTTAAAGCACAACCCTGTTGATCAAAACACTCATAACAAATGCCATAGAAAGTTGAGGATAAAAACAACTTGCATCAATTCCTTTCTGGGTGAATTCCAGGATTGTCTTGATTTATCTGGTGACTTCTCTCTCCACATGGCTCAGCCTGGAGCTCTTTGAGTCAGGAACTGTCTGGCCTGTGTAATGCCAGCTACGGCTGTGCTSTTGTAGCAAATCACAATGATCTGGGTTCTTTTCTAAGCTTTCCTAATATATCTCAAATGTGTATATATGTCATCTTCCCACCTCCCGAGGGATGCAAAACTAGTTTACGTGCTTTGTAGCCTGGATAGAGCCTATTGGAGTCTGGAGCAAACAGGGAAGAAGCCACGAGCACAGGGACATCGGGACTAGGAGCTGTTCCACCACGCACGAGTAGGAACCCTGCTGTTCGGGTGACAAGACGTGTCAAAATTCCTTTGGAAGCTTTGCAGTGTTTGTTTGAAAAGGCCAATAAGCAGACCATGATATCAGAGAATATCTTTTTTTGGCCTGTTACAGACACTATATTTCTTTTTTTATTAGCATTTATCAGTAATTCAATTTTGGATTCAATCTGCCCTCCCATTGTTACCTCTGCTTTTGTTTCTCTTTCTGTCCTGTCCATCTTCAGCAACCACTCCATCCACAGAGCCTTGATGGAAAGAGGCAGGCTCTCCAGACTGTGGACACCAGAATTATGCTCAGCATGGACTGTGCTCTTTAAAGAGGACACAGCCCCAGATCATCATGTATTAGGCTCACTGTGTTGCATTCAGCGAGGCTGCCTTTTATAAAGCGGCCGTCTCCTAATTTTCTTCTACAATTCTGTACAGGAATCATTTTTAATTTTGATTGCCGGGCAAGGACATCCTGCTTGCATGGGGTATCCCATTTGTGTAGAGCAAGAATGAATAGTTGTCCTTCAGCCTCTGAGTCTTCCTATTCTACCTTCTATCTATCTTCTACCTAATCTGTCTCTGGGAGGTAGAACCTACCTCCCACACAAGATTTTCATCAGCAACAAATGAGGGCAGCAAGCCTATGTGTGTGTGTGTACATGCAGATATGTATATGTTGTGTATTGTACTTGTATGTTATGTTAGAAACCTGCTCCCGAAAGAGCTGCAGTTCTTAGTGCTTGCCTTTACTCAGGATCCCTGTGAGCAGCTTCCAATATATCTCTCTTGGAAGTGYGGTAAGAATAAAGGATCCACACATCTGTTTCTTCAGGAACAATTTCTGTGCTTTAAATAGACACCATATCTTAATCCGTGTTAATCTTCAAACACAAAAAAAATCCTTTTTCATGTAAGAGATGATATTTCATTTTTTGTAATCACTCATTCCTTGGCTATATATATATATATATTTTAATACCAACTAGCTTAGCATCAGCACGTTAGCAAGTACCCAAGAATATTGCTATTTGCACTTGCTATACTTATACTGCTATAATTGATATTGCTCTACTGGCAAAAGCATAAAAGTTAAATCCTTTTGCCAGTATAATTGGCTCCACTGAGGGAAATTGGTTTAAGCTATACAAGCAAAACCTCCCCTTTAATGGTAACCACTGTGCTGCCACCAAGTAGGCTTATGCAGCTGCCTGTCAGGAAACCCTTTCATGTAGGGGCAAGGCTTTACACATCTGTGTCCCATCTCACTAAGGAACCAAGAGTGACTAATCCTGGTAAGGTATATAGCTGGGTTAGATGRTAACATTGGTTGCAGCTGAGGTGCAGGCTGCCTGCTGTGATGCCTGGCAGGTGCCTTTAGTGATCACTGGGCAAGTRGGTTTGGGAGGTAGGTTCAAGCCTCCTCAGGTTGTTTCATGTAGGTCAGCACCAAGGCACCTTCCAGCAGCAGTGTTGGTATGAGCCATGTGTCCAGGGACCTTGTGCCTTCCAGGGCTGCTGGACATGGGGCAGGAGATGGGTCTGGGAGCTGGTTTTGACTCATGTTCCTATTCTTTGGTGCCAGGTCGCTGTGCCCGCTGTGGGGAGAATGTGGTTGGGGAAGGTACGGGCTGTACGGCGATGGACCAGGTCTTCCACGTGGAGTGCTTCACCTGCATGATATGCAACAACAAGCTGAGGGGACAGCCTTTCTATGCGGTGGAGAAGAAGGCCTACTGCGAGTCCTGCTATATCGTGAGTACCCGTGCTCGTTTGCACCTTGATTTCAAATGTGTGCAGCTTGGAAATGCTGACTGCCTTCACTGCCATGCAGGCACCTCGTGGGTGCAACCACAGCAGGACTAGAGGCACCAGGTTTCCTCAGTTTGCAGGAGCGTTTGTGTCTTCTAACCTTCCTAGTCTGGCTTCATTTTGGGTATCCTACTGAACCCTGAAATACAGTGGTGAGGGGGGAGTGCCCTTTAGCGTTAATTTCAGCTCTGCAAGAAGCAGAATCTGCAAGAATTTTAAGAGGTAGATGGGTTTTGTTTGTATGTTTTTTTTCCCCTCAGGAGCTTTCTATCCTGAGAAACCCAATGCAGAAATCCTTACAGGAGTTACTTGCTAAAATCAATGAAATCAGGTGCAAAGCAGTGTTCAAACTTGTAAAACTTAAACTTTTTGCGATGCTTCACAATATTAATGGATGTCCTTTCCCTGAGCTAAGGGCCTGTGGGTTGCATATCTTTTGAAGCTTACCTTATACTAAAATTTCAGTTTATGCCTCTAACAAGCTCCTAAACAGACAATTAACAGCCTCTCTGAGGATCTGCACCTTTTAAGAGGCTCCCATAAGAGCMAGCTAGAACCAGCTGCACAGCTGCAAATTAAAGAAGCATCACGTGCTGTGCCTGAGGCCTTACCTTGCTGTGACCTTAGTATACAGTATATTGGGATAATCCCTATAATTTAAAATAAGAAAAGCAGCAGAACTTTCTCAAGGTATCGGTAGGTTTTTCAATAAACCTTAAATTCAGAATTCTTTTCATAAACATTAGTTTTCCATGCACATTGTTAAAACAGGCTTATTTTAAAACAAAGTTTTTAATAATTTTACTGACCTTAGTATTCAAGTTATTCTCAATAAATTTCACATTTTCTTGCAAAGATATGGGCAGGCTTAAGTAACACCAGTATGCTGCATAGTTTATTTTTGTTTCTGTAGGTTTTGATGGGATAGAAGGGGCAAGTATCTGAGATCCTTCCAGAACAATATCTGCACTTCTAAAAGAAATTGATTCTTTTTTTTTTTTGACATTTTTGGCRTTTCTAGTAATAATACAAACAATACTCTGCATTTCTAAAAATGCCACCAATATCCTATTATTCCTTCCACTTCTGCAGACCCTTTGCAGTGGGTTTATTGCTGAAATACTAACTAAAATAAGGAAGGATTTTCTTATTTACAGTGGCAGAGATAGATGGGCCTTGTTAATTGGCCATTAAAACCTAAATGATTTTTTGATGGAATATGTACTTTTTAAACCRTTTTCATTTTTATTGTTTGCATTAAAGTGATTGCACCATAAAAAATTTAAGGTTAACTTCMTGGCAAGTTTGGTGACCCTATGCAAAGCACTGCGAATTTTTAGGAAGGTGCACTGGTAATACAGATGGAGCCACTTGATGTAACTGGAATTAAACATCTCATCGACTTTATCTGCTTGTAGATTGATACCTCCCCTGTCCCTTTTCTTTTCTTTCTCTTAAATCAAGTTCATATTGTTCACCACTCATCTGCTTTAGTTTGGGAAAACATCTGCATTAGCCACTGTAGTGACGGTTGAAGATTATTTAATCCCATTACTTATACACTTCATTAGCCTGAGTGAATTGTTGGCAAGGGTTCAGTAAACTTCCTACACTGAGAGATAAAAGGATAAAAAAAGGAAAAGGAGAAGGATTCTGTTCTTCATTTTCTTTCAAATTTATCTTCTATCTGTTTAAGGGATAAAGGCACGATAATTGCTTGGTTGCATCTGTGACTGTACGGTCTGTGGTACAGCTTTCCTGCTCTGAGTACGGAGGCAAATGTTTAATAGCTTCCTTTTATATAACCAGAAGGGGCCTTAAAATGTTTATCCATGCAGTCCACAAAAACCTGGTTATGGACTTAACCCAAAACACTTCKGCATCCATCTGCTGCGGCACATGCAGGGGAGAAGGAGGGTGACGGTGGCGGATGTTACGTGTGTGGAGCTGGACAGCTGGCTCCGTGAGCGAGAAACTGCAGGCTCCTAAAGCAACCTAAAGCAGCAGTAAAAGGTAAAATTAAACTTAAAATCTCAAACCTGGAGGAAACAAATACAGGAGCCTGAGGTGGGCCACCTTTCAGAAAGGGCAGGAGGGTGCTGTGCCCAAGCCGGGTGCAGCAGCGGTACCCAGGCACCTAGGATAATTCTGGGGTTAGGCACAGAGGAACTCGTGTCTTGGGGTGTTTGTCTCAGTGATTCTCGGTGAGATGAGGTCTGCCCTGGTCACGTTTGGATGATAAGTACTGTGAGGATCTTGGGCTCCAGTCTTGCCTTTAAACCGCTRGAGCACAGTTGTTACCCACTGTTATTACAGTAGTACAGAGAAGACCACCTATAGCATTTACATGGTATTTTTTTAACCAATACCCTTGTGTGACTCTTGGCTATATGTTCATAAAAAGTATGTGCAAAAACAATTAGAATTGGCTAATCTCAGTTTATTATGTGGCTGCTCTTTAGTTGTGGTGGAGGGAAGCTGTAATTAAGATTACTGCCAAGAGCTGTATTTAATTAGTATTTAGCCAGTAGTGAGCCTAAACAGCCTGAAGAAGATTTTTTTTTTTATTTTTTTT